>NC_134569.1:48745276-49062776 GCF_050947875.1 Dermacentor variabilis | reverse complement strand
TACAAATGTATTCGCAATTTATGTCGAGTAGAAGAATAAATTGGAAAATAAATCTGGGTAGGCAAGTGAATTTGTGATGGAGCATAAAACACGGATGAAATAATTATGTGCAGCTGTGGTCTGGCTTTATGCTAATGACTTCGGTTTTAGCTCACTAGGCACAATCTAAAGGTCCACCAGGTTGGTGGCTGATCCAATTACCTTAACACTGGGACAAGCAGCAGGACGCATTGAGAGCCCCCAGACGAGGGTTCAAGCTCAACTGCACAGTATTTTATTCAGCGATACGACGCCGTATACACTTCCAGATTTATGAGGCACAATGTCATTGAATGACAAGACGGCACGACGATTAAACTACGCCAAGCCTGATTACACTACGCCAAGACATTGTTTTTGATGCTTATTAAATGTGACAATATGGGAAGGTTGGCTGCTGAAGTGCCCGCTATACCACAATCGTAGCCCACTCACATTAACAACACTGTGTTAGAGAATAGTATAAAAAATAAAATACAAGAAAGTAATGATCAAAGGCTTTCACAATCGAACAGAGGGAAACTCCTTAATGACGCTCTATAGATTGGCAAATAATGAAACTGGATCTGAACTCTAAATCTTTACATCCATAATGTAAAGTCAGTGTATGGCCTGTGACAAGCACAATTGCGCTGCTCATGATTAAATGACGCCTTTAAAGCACAGCGCTGAAAAGATCAGGTAAAAGATTTAGGTAAAATAAGAAAATACACGCCAAAGGACACAAACTGTCAATGGTAAAAATATGCCACTATAGGGCGTTGCTGCGAGGCATAATTTACGTCCCCTAAATTCTAATCCCCGCTCACCGTGGTTCAATAATTCACTAAAGCGCCTGCGCAACAAGAAAAAGCGGGCGTTTTGCCACGCCAAAGCTACAAATCATCCTGATCCCTGGTACCCTTATCGCCACATTGCCGATGAATTTTGTTCGGCATCAGCTGATGCCAGACAAACTTTCCTGCGCAATATTCTTCCAGCGTTTCTGGTTTCTAACCCTCGAAAGTTTTGGTCCATTGTCGCTAGTACTAAAAAGGAGGTCGTGCAGTTAATTCAGTCTGACGTGCCTGTTTTGCCTCACGAGTGCTGTGATATCTTGAACGACATTTTCCCTTTTCATATTTTTTTTCTCACGCTTTTATTTTTTGTCACACTCTTCTTTCCGTCTTTACTTCCCCTTTCCCTTCCCTTATTGCAGGGTACCAAACCGGACGTTTTAAGTCTGGTTAACCTCCCTGCCTTCCTCTCATTTGCATCTCTCTCTCTCTGAACGACATTTTTTCCTCATTTTATCAGCAGTCACTTGCAACTGCTGTGCCACTCTTATCACACGCAAAATTTCCGCCTAAGGATTCCATCTTTTTTGAGTGGGCGGGCGTCGGCAAACTTACCAGCAATCTAAGAATTTGTTCGTCTTGTGGCCTTGATTCCATAAACTCAAGAATGATAAAATGCACTGAATTGTTTTTATCTATTATTTGGTCGAAGATCTTTGACTAGTCTTTACAGCTTTCTGCCCTGCCCAAAGACTGGAATGTGGGAAAGGTGGTTCCGGTTCATAAATCAGGTGACGTCCATTCCGCTAATGATTACCGACCAATTTCCTTAACATGCATTCCAAGTAGAATGTTGGAGCGTATAATTTATTCACATTTTATTAATTTTCTTGAGACCAACTCTTTATTTAACAACGCGCAGCATAGCTTTAGAAAATGATTTTCTCGTGAAACGCAGCTCCTTTCTTTTACGAACGACTTGTTCAGTAATGCGGTTCAGAAAATCGACAGCGACTACGTATTTCTGGACTTCTCGCTAGCTTCCGATTCTGTCTCTCAAGATTTACTTATGTTTAAACTTTCCCTTCTTGATATTGAGCACAATGCATTTGCATGGTTAAAGGATTTCCTCTTTAACAGGACCCAGCATGTAAACACTAACGAATTTTCTTCCACACCTTGTTTCGCGATATCTGGCGAACCACAAGGCTCAGTACTCGGTCAATTGCTTTTTCTAATATATATTATTGACCTTCCTGACTGTATCTCTAATTCAACCATCAGGCTGTTCGCGGACAATTGTGTCATATATCGCAAGATAACTAACCTTAGTGATTCTGGTAAGCTACAGGACGACCTGGATAGCGTATCCAACTGGTGCAACAAATGGATAATGCAGCTTAACACAACTAAATGCAAATAGTATGCGCGTCTCCTCTAGCTCTTCCTCTTGTGATGTATTCCCATATTCTATTAAGAGTACTACGCTGTCGGTTGGCAACTCTTATAAATATCTCGGCCTGTATGTTACTGGCAACCTTTTATGGAGTATGCATGTTGCATATGTCACTAACAATGCTAAGCGAACTTTAGGCTCTTTGAGACGAAACTTTGCATCAGCACCCACATCACTAAAGCTTATTACTCTACACAAAACACTGGTCCGTCCAAAATTAGAATAAGCTTGTGCCATATGGGACCGTGCTCATGCCAATCTTGCCATTTCCCTTGAAAGCATTCAGAACCGCACCGCCCGTTTAATTCTCTCAAATTATTCTTGTCATTCTAGCGTCCCGTTCATAAAAACAGCACTAGATCTACCTGGCCTTTGGTTACGTCGCAAGTACTTTAGTCTGTGTCTTTTTCGTAGAATATATTACTTCAACCCTTCTCTTAAGGAAAATCTTTGCACCACACCAAGTTACATCTCGTCTCGCATCGACCATCAACACAAAATTGAAGTGCCATCTTGTCGAACTAACTTGTACCATCCTTTCTTTTTGCCAAGAACAGCCATTGAATGGAACCGCCTTCCCTTCTCCACAGTCTCAATTTGTGACACCACTAACTTTAATATAGCAATTCAAATGCCTTATAGTTTGATTTTCTATTCTTGCCCTGTACTGCAAATATTGTATATTTTCACCACTCCTTTCTTTTGTGCCTACTAGGCCTTGAAAGTGTGTATAATAAATGAACAAACAAACAAACAAACAAATAAATAAATAAATAAATAAATAAATAAATAAATAAATAAATAAATAAATAAATAAATAAGTAAATAAATAAATAAATAGCACTGTTCAGATGGCACTAATCAGATCTCTGCCTACAAGAAAATCGCGTAAGGCTTTTACAAAGCTCTTCTCTTTGTTTATAGGGACAGGACCAGAGTACCGAGCAATTTTTTCTACACGTAAGGGACGCCTATATAAGGCACCGAGACGATCGCGACATATCTCCCGATGTTGGTCAAATTGTGGATGTTCAATGAGAATATTTTCTACAGAGGCTCCCAGGTTACCAGAGTGTATGGTGTCTAAAGAGAGTCTTTTCGCTTCTCATCTAAATGCAATAATGCTGTTGTACTTAGATTAAGTGCACCTTTAAGAACACCCAAAGGGTCGAAATTAATCCGGTGCCCTCCACTACAGCGTCCTTCATCCCAATGGGCAGTTTCGGCACGTCAAACCCACATGTTAACTTGTTCTTTTGGAAAAGGCACCAGGTGACGCGGATATATCAAATTACACTAAAAAAAATCTAGATTTTACATCGTCAAAATTCCCCGCACTTCGAAGCATTCTATTCTAACGTGACCAACGCGAAAGAGAAGTACAGAATTCTTGAATAACGCCGGCAACCCAACTATTTAGAAAATGACGTTTTCACTTACATCTATAGAAGAAATACGCACATTAAAGCTCTAAATGAAAGAACAACTCAAAAGTATAATTTACCAATCTAAATTGCGATACCGTTGCTTCGTAGTGCTCATAGAACACTATACAGTGTCAACCGGGAGCACCACAAGTGGTAAAAAGGGCACGCAAATAGCGGGCAGTAAGGCCGCAGTGGCCAGCTGCCCAGATACATCAGAAAAACAGTACTATTTCTCGTATGAATTGAGATAAAACTACAGACAGCCCATAATATGACTGAGCCGCTTGTGGATGCAAGCAGCAGGGACCTGCGTTGGCATTAAAGAGTTTCATTGAAGAGCTGCACACACCCAGTGTTGCTCATCGAGTAACCCAAGTTGGCCCGATGGTTGGTTTTGAACACTGTTCCCTCAACACAGCAGTTTGACGCTTTACCCATTCGACAATGAACTACCCAGCGAGCCAACTTGGCGGGAAAACGTTCAGGAGCGGACAAACGGGCGGCCAAACAGGCATCCTGCAAGTTGGACGAAGTTCCAAAATATTCGCATTCAAACACCTTGGGAAACGCTGGAAGCCACCTTCTCTTATTTAATACGATGCTGCTTCGTTCACTACCTCTCAACTGGGGCCACCATGCCACCAGACATATTCAGCACTAATACATTGATATAGCCGTCTGAAGCTGTCCCATTGTTCGTACATGTTCCGGCAGTATTAGAATAGTTCTATGTCTCAACTCTCCACGACAGACCATCGAAATGTTTCGCACATACATCGCGCTCTCTGAGCGATGTGGTGCGCTGTTTCCAGGACGGCTGCTAGCGGTCAGAGAGAACAGGCTCGCGCGTCTGTCACGACGCTTGCCACTATGGGGGCTCCACTTTTATTGCCGCGAACGTCTTGGATGTTCGCGGAAGGAAGATAGAGCGAGACAGAAAGAAGGTGCTGATTAGGGTCATCTCGCTTAGCACCGAGTCTCGATCGGCGTCCCGACTTTGTGGTCGAGGTCATCGACAGCTATCCGAGAGCCTCTGGTTTTGCGCCCTCCGATTTCTTGTCTTCATTTTCTTTTTTGAGCTTAGCGCGACGCTGCATCGCTCACTTTATGGGAGAAAAGAAAATTTACAGCATTGTATCGTTGTGTTTCGCTGAACGCCACTATACCGAAGCTGTCCATGTCTCCGAGCTCCAAAGATGGATGACCCCGCGGCGTTGTCGCGACGACGACAAAGCACAAACCCGATGGAACGCCCGGACGGACCGGCGCTGTACAAGTTCGCATGCACACCAGAAGAATTCGCCAAGCTGGACGAAAACAAAGATGTGTACGCACACGTACGGACGAACGCGGGGAGCACACTCGGTGTTGAAGAACGGGAGAGTGCGGCAGAGAGAACGAGAGAGATAAGGGCGGGAAAAAAAAAGTTTCCTTCCGCGCAGCATTAGGGAAAGATCTGAAATATCTGGGTCGAATAGAGTTTTTTAAAAAAATTCTGAGGAAGAAAAAAAAAAGATAGCGCAGGGAGTTGGGGTCGGGCACGAGCACTCTACAAGGGCTATAAATTTGGCAACAATAACACTTAAAAGTGCCTCGAAACTGGCACGAAGGGTAAATGGAAGACGAACGGAAAGTCTTCCTCGGCTCCTCGAAGGAAATAAAGAAAGAAGGCAAGAAAGAAAGAAGGGTGAAAAGAAGGGAACTGCGGGTAGAAGAAAGGGAATGAAGGATGCGCAGAGTTGGACGAGGTCCAAGCCATTCCTAGGAGGAAGCAAAACGGCGGGGCGGCCCTCAGCGTTACAGCAGCGTGCGATGGCGGCCTCCGCAGCAGCAGCATTGCCAAGAGTTTGTGCTGGGCCCTCGAATCCTTGCTAGCTGGTCGACGGTTATTACTCAGGGATGTGAACGACCCCGAATAAAGGAGGGGGGGGGGGAGAAGAGGAGGGTTCCAACCAACGATGTCGGCTGGCGATGCTCGGAGAAAGAAACTTAGAACGTTGACGAAGAGGAGGGCATGGAAGGCGAGAGCGAAAAAAAAAAAAAGAAGGAACGCGTCGAGAGAGGCATGACAGGGAGAACAGGAGAAAAGGAGGTTAGAAGATCAGTGGCGTCAGCTCCAACAAGACAAGAACAATGGCGGAGAAGGATGTTGCGGGGTTGCGTGTAAAGCAAGCCGGCAAGAGATGTATAACAAGCCCCGGCGTGCACTCAGTAAAAACGGTCGAACATGAGGGTCGACAAGTTGCGCAGCAGAACGGCCCGAGGAAAAGCTAGAGAGAGAGAACGAGAGAGAGAGAGAGAGAGACATTGTGAAGGATGACGTCAGAAAACTCAACATCGATGGCCTGGTAATCACAGCAACGACAGCGGCCGTAGCGCAAGGCAGGCGAGACTATATAAAAGACGAGCACAAAGTGAGGAAGAAGGTGTTTACGTTTTCTTATTCTTGGAATGGGGAAGCGGGGAGGAAGATGAGGAGGAAATACATTTTGTGACAAAAAAAAAAAGAAAACGAAAGGGACAAGCAAGTGTCTTTCTGCTTGTGCGGGGAAACGCCCTCACCTCAGTCCAGGGCTCCTGCGACTCTTGCTGTGTCGCGGGCCCGCCGCACCAGTTGCTGCTGGTCACAAGAGTCCGAGCTAGTCAGCACAGCCTCCCAGGGAGGATGGGTGAGGCGTGACTCATTAACTATTTCTAAATAAACAATGCAGAAGAACATTAACGACAACAATTTCGAAGAGAGGGAGGAAGTCATTTAAGAAGAAGAGGCATCACAGGGAAAGAAAAAGATAGGAAATACAAGAACGGCTGCCAGAACTGGAAGAGAAAATACGAACATTCGCAGCTACAGGTGGCAACAGCTCAAAAGGACAACGGACAGACTTCGAACGACGTCGCCGGATGCCCAACAGTGGTTCGCATGATGAGCCGCGAGAGCTTTGTCGAAGCGGATGCTGAGGAACAGCGGGTCATGCGGAAATCACCGGAGGAAATGCGTGCGTGCAGCATCGGAAAGGCCGCGACGTCAAAGAGGAAAAAAAAGAAGAAAGCAATGTCGCGACGCAGTCGTAGAAATTAAGGCGAAGTGAAACGACAACGCGGGCCACCGGAACAGCGCGGTAAGGAGGCTCTTCCGGGAGCCGTCAGAAACAAGCCGAGCGTTGCGGCTCAGAAAACCGACCTGACCGAGCAATAATAAGGCAAGGGAACAAATACGGTCAGAAGACGGCTGCGAGAGTAAGGGACGAGTGTCATCATCCTTTGACAGAGGAGGGATAATGGGGGAATACGTGGTGCGCAGAAACAGCAAATACTATGTCGGACCCGCTGAGAGTAGCAGCCGGCCGTAAGATGAACCCGTCTGACATCCAACTTGGATTCTAAGCGACGCAAGCTATACGGCTCTGCTATGCAAAAGGTAAGGAAGCTGAGCATCCTTTAAAAATTGTTTAAAAAGCACTTTTGTCGCGAAAAGCGAGTCAATCTAACAGTATGAAAGAATAAAACAGACAGACAGACAGACAGACAGACAGACAGACAGACAGACAGACAGACAGACAGACAGACAGACAGACAGACAGACAGACAGACAGACAGACAGACAGACAGACAGACAGACAGACAGACAGACAGACAGACAGACAGACAGACAGACAGACAGACAGACAGACAGACAGACAGACAGACAGACAGACAGACAGACAGACAGACAGACAGACAGACAGACAGACAGACAGACAGACAGACAGACAGACAGACAGACAGACAGACAGACAGACAGACAGACAGACAGACAGACAGACAGACAGACAGACAGACAGACAGACAGACAGACAGACAGACAGACAGACAGACAGACAGACAGACAGACAGACAGACAGACAGACAGACAGACAGACAGACAGACAGACAGACAGACAGACAGACAGACAGACAGACAGACAGACAGACAGACAGACAGACAGACAGACAGACAGACAGACAGACAGACAGACAGACAGACAGACAGACAGACAGACAGACAGACAGACAGACAGACAGACAGACAGACAGACAGACAGACAGACAGACAGACAGACAGACAGACAGACAGACAGACAGACAGACAGACAGACAGACAGACAGACAGACAGACAGACAGACAGACAGACAGACAGACAGACAGACAGACAGACAGACAGACAGACAGACAGACAGACAGACAGACAGACAGACAGACAGACAGACAGACAGACAGACAGACAGACAGACAGACAGACAGACAGACAGACAGACAGACAGACAGACAGACAGACAGACAGACAGACAGACAGACAGACAGACAGACAGACAGACAGACAGACAGACAGACAGACAGACAGACAGACAGACAGACAGACAGACAGACAGACAGACAGACAGACAATGCTCGCAATGAAAATGATGAGGGCTATTTCTCGTTACGATGATACCACAACGAAGGCAGTCAATACGCACAGAAATTACACAACGCGGCGTTGAAGTGGTAGTAGGTATAGTTCCTGCATGTGGCGTGAAACTATAAACATACGTAGGCTAATAAAGACTAAGGCTATACCATGCAACCATGCAGAGCCGCGGTGTCCATTTATTCTTTATAGTCCACGAGATTTCTAGATTTTTGCCTCTGCTGAAACAAACGAGAACTACAACGATAATTTATTCTAAATATGCCCGACGTTCGCAGCCCGACCGGCTCCTTCTTCAGGGGCGAGGTGGCGTGACGCGTAGCAGTGCTTATATACGTTTTTGGCACGCTTTGACAGGCGCGCTTTCACACCTTGAGAGTAAGCAGTGTGAAATGCTTCTGACGAACGATTGATGCTACCCGGCACCCTCTGGATCTGCCAGGATTCCAAAAGGAGCCCCCGCCGGTGGTTGTTTTCTCTCTCCTAGCGACAGCGCAGTCGGGGCTAATAAACTTTGGTTGGAGTTTTCCTTCTGTTTAATTCACTTGTAACCAATACGGCACATATCTGCCGAATGTTTACTTTTGGTTTGCATTTGTGTATCGTAGTTCTCTTGCACTGTTGTAGTTACTGTGCTTCTACCAGCTTCTGCTTGCAGCGGAACCGTGATGATGTGCCTGTAGCTTGCGTTGTGTATGCGTAGAACAGTCTTTCTAGCGCTTGTAGGCTTTCGCCATGTTTTTGTTATGATGATGGTGACAAGACTGCGGGACCAGTGCGGGTGGCCCCGGATGACAGCGGGTTTGCGGTCGTCAGGCACCGGTGATGGCGGGTTCCGAAAGCGCTGCAGCCGCCTTGTCCTTTATGAATACCGGTAATTGCGTCTTTTTTAATACGATAACATTTCAGATCACATAAATATACCACGAAGATAGATTAGCGAGAGCATCGGGCCCTGCGGCACCGTCTACTTCAACGAAGCGGCAGCGAAAGCTGCTTCACTGCAGTTGAGATGTCGTATAGTTGGCCAAGCATTCTTCTACGAGGCCTGCGTAAATATACACGTGTTTTGGGGGGATTTGAGGCAATGTAAGAGAGCTACTACATCACGTTAGTACGCTATGTTTCTTTTAAAGATGACTATCATATTTGTGCCGCACCATACCGCCGTACATATATAGTGTACTCCACACAAACATGTATGGAGACATCGTGTCCTTGTGTCTTGTGTGAATATTGTGTCTCCGTGAACGTCGATCCCAGGGCTCTTGCATGGGCAGCTTCCCCTTTCGCTGGTTTTTGGTGCACCTCGGACGAATAAGCTTCACCCGTCCCGCTCAGCGGATATGATAAGAAGACGTCTAAAGCAAAGTGCTCAGCAGATCAAGAACACGACTAAAAACATAGCATGCGAACACGCACCGCAAGTGCAGACATTCTCCAAAGTTTCCTGCAGACCCCGCAGCCCTCACCAGAAAGCAGCACTTGTTGCTGAAAGTAGCGGCATGGCTGACACTCGCGCCACAAAGCTACAAAAAATCTGGTCTATGAACCGTTATATTGAGGGCGCCGCCATTTTGCGATCACTGCGCCGTCTGGCATCCGGTGCCATGGTAGTATGTGGGAGTGCGCTGGAGCGTGCCAAGCGAACGTTCTGTTGACGACGAGTGGCAAGTTTTCGAGTATCCATGAGAGGCCTCAACACGTTTTAGCGATTGGTAAACTTGTCAGCGAGTCGTTACTAAGTTTGAGTTTCGATATAGCCGCAATATCGAACGGCGACGGGCCTAGAGGTGCTGCCACAGCTTTGCCTGCGATCGAAATGGGAGGCGAGTCAAGTCTGAATATTACCGATAAGTAACATACGGGCAACGTGTTATTATTGTATGCCTAGCCTTGAGCTGTATTAAGGTATTACTCAGGTGACAACTATCAGAGATGTCTCCGTGTGCCATGCGGTGTGCCGCGGCAGAGTATACATCCCAATTCAAGTAACTCGCGAAGTTCCGAGGAAACACGTTTTGTTGGCTTTCGTGCTCCTAAAAGTTTCCCGGTACGATTTTCTAAGCAGTGTTCACCTGGCTCCAGAGCATCAAGTTTTACGCAAGAGAACTGCAATATAACTCGATTGGAAGGGCCGTTAACACGTAGTACTCGATAAAATGACCTGGTGACAGTGGCCGCGAATACGCCGCAGTCAACCAGACTCACGCGGCGTGTTGACAGAATATGCGCACCCTTTGGTCTCCAGTGGTGCCTGTGCAGGGGCACCTCGTCGACTCGAGAGAGCTGACAAACGAACAACTGCTATCTCAAACAGCAACTTTATTTTCTGAAGTAATAGAGTGCGTGATGGCGTGACCGGCGAGATCCGGAAGCAGGGCAGGGCACAAATGAATTAAAGGGGCCGGCACATTGTAAGCATGGCTTCGGTTACCGAACGAAATGATAGGATAGGATGTCCTTCTACGATGGCGCGTACCCACTGCGGGGAATTGACCAAGATTTGGACGGTATTAGGAAGATACTGTTATTACGAAAATTGGCTAAAGTGTCAGGTGGAAATGGATGAAGATAATGCTTGAAGAATTTAAGAGAATCGCTTTGAAGGAACTATGAACTCCTCCACGGTTGAGAAATCATCCCTGTGGTAGCTTCCAGGAGAGGAGGCTCCTAGAGAAAGAACATTTAAAATGTAAGAATTTAAGCCTAGTTTCCTGAACTTTGATTCTAAAATGTTTTTCCTTAAAGAATAAAAACGGCGGCAGCACGAGAAAAATGATGTATCGTCTCATCTTCCACACAGTTTGGGCACAGACGGAAAAGTGCCAGACCGGCCCTGCGACGTTAAAAGTTTAGCACTGGTGTTCGCTAGCGTAATCGGGTAAAAAGTTACTTTAGTTTTTCTAGTCTAAAGGAATGTTTGGGCCAAGGGAATAGGAGGTGTCAATATTCTGACAAGTTTGCTATAGCTGGGTTCAAAAAGTCTTGAGCAATTGCATATCTCCTGAATCTAGCTGTAGTTAGGTAAGCTTATCTAGGAAGAATGATAGTACAGGCCCACCGAGGACCGATCTCGCGAGACTGTCAGCGATTTCGTTTATTTATAATCCCCTATGACAAGGCACCCAAAGTAAGCTAACTTAATTTATGTGGGCAGGCACTAGAAAATGAATTGTACGTAAAAGGTTAGCGCCACTATTTGTTGTGAGCGATGTATATAAAGATAAAGAGCCCGCTATTATGACTACCGTCGGTATTGATAAATTTAGTTTACGTAAGGCTAACACAATAGCTAGAAATTTGGCTAAAGATACGGATAAGTAGTCCGGAATCCTGATTGAGAATGACCATTCTAGAGCAGAAGCGAAAATGCCAATTATAGATTTTTCTCCACACTGTGAGGCGTATGTTGCAATGGCCGTATTTACATTTAAACTCGATAAATGGTCTTGTAATGGTCCATTTAATATGGTATGAGAGAGAAGTTTTGCATTGTTTGGGTAGATGTCATCATAGATGGTTTGTAGACTCTCTCGCACAACACAAACAGGCGCCACCTCCCAAATACGCACGTTTGAGGGGTTAATCAATGTTTGTACAATGACCCCCGTGGTGTGCAAAACCGAGGCCAGTGCACTCCGAATAATAATGCAGGCTGGGGAATAGATATGTTTTCCAATCTTCTAATAGGGGTTGCGTACATCTTTGAAACTGTTTGCACCGTCGGAAAACGGCATCTGCACAATATTGAGGGCAACCTGACTTGTTGATGTAATGCGTTGCTAGCGAGAAATTTCAGTAATCCGCCGCGCAATTGCAGGGCTTCCTGCTCAAGCAGAACAAGGAGGCGTAATTTATAAGCTGCGGTACCAGAAAATAGCACACATCCAAATTTTAAAATGGGCCGCACATACATTTTATGTATCATTAGCAGTGTGTCTCTCCGCATTCCCGACCGACTGTTGCATAGCTTACGTAGAGTGCCAACTGCTCTCGCTCCTTTTTTTAACTATGTGCTCAATATGGCCAAGCCAACTGAGTTAAACGTCATAGACTACACCTAAGTACTTCACTGACTCTACTTAAAGTATAGTCTTGAGACGGTAGGATAGCGACATGTTAACGGGATTATTAAGAGGAAAAACCAATATCGAGCACCTTCTCACGTTACGTGAAAGGCGAATCTTGTTTAACCAGGTTTCTATGACGCAGAGGTACTTCTGTAGCAGACGATATAGGGAGTGAATATCATTGCCTGATTCAAAAGACAGCAATATCGTCTGCATATACACATGTTTGTACATCTGGGTGCCGAGGTGTGGAACTCATCAGAACGTTCAATAATAATGGCGAAGTGACAGCTCCTTATGGAACACCTCATGATTTATTGCATATGCTCGAAGAAAAGCCTCTTAGAGAGCAGTACGATTTCCTCCCATATAGAAAGACGTGGAGCAAGCTGAGAGGACACCGCACGGTATCGGAAACAGGCGCATAGTATCGTAAAACAAGAGCTGATGTGAATGTCGTACGTCAAGGAAACCGATGAAACACGAATAAAACAAAGAAGGAAAATATAAAGAAGAAAAAAAGAAAGGCTGCATCACTACGCAGCTGCGAAGAATGCCAAACCCACAAGGCAGCAGTTAGTGATAAGAAAACCCGGAAGTAAAGAACTCAGTCGAGCATTAAACTTGGTTTGCGGTATAGAATAAGACACATTTATTGAACTAGACGGTTAGGATACACTTTTCCTTCTTTTTCTTTCTTTTTATTCCGCTTTCCGGGTGACATGCGTTAAGGTATTTAGAGCCACACTAAGCTGACACGAAATAGACGGAACCTAGGAAGCGCATGGTAAGATTAATAACGGAAGCGTTATTAAATTTTTTACCGATACGTCGCGTCTATTTGTCAAGTGTAGTAACGCTTCTGTTACGGCGGAGGTAATAGTTTTTCTTGTCAGCAGTGTCGTTCGTGCCATGAGGTAATTTTCTGTTCGCGACGTTAACTTTCATAATACCCCGTGAACTGTGGGACGACAGGATAACGACTTTTTCTTAATAGCGTTTGACAAGAAGCCAAGTCATTTTTTTTTTTCGAGTGCTGCCACGGAAACAAGATCAAGAGATAAGATAGAGAAGAACAACAGCAAGTGGGAAGAAGAAAGACAGTATAGAGTCTACAAAGGGGAAATGCACTGCTGGCACGCTCAGAGAAGAGCATGTAGCTCGGACGGCAGACACTGCGTAGCGCCATTTCCATGCGGTAGTTACGAAACGCACGCGCGCGCATCACAACAAATCATTTGCAAACAGATAGCGTTAGAGCGCCCACAACGAAGCGTCAACACAGATACAGGCATGTGGCGGAGCGCGCGCCGCGCTGCTGATGCTGTCCTCGACATTCGACGCGTCCTGCTGCTCCCTCTCGCGGCACCGAGCTCAAAAATTCTGCGGGATGCGGGCGCAGCGGCGGCCGTGGAGCTATTTCGTTTTCGCTCTTCCGCGTCCGCATTTTATTCAAAGGCTCCGGAGGAATCGCTGAATGCGTCGCGTCGCACGGCTCAAGGGATGCCTCGCGGAACCGAATGGTTTCAAAAATTTGAAGGAGTAACAGAGAGAGAGAGAGAGAGAGAGCGCCAGTGAAGTGCGACGAAGGAAAAGCTCCAGTAGTGCAAACGTACCCAGCATTGGATGCGGGGGCAGGCAGATCAAACGAGCAGACAGACATCAGTAGGGCAACACAGAACACATCCAGCGAATGACTTCTGCTGGAGAAAACCGAAGTGCATACTAAAGGCCTAGCGGCAAGAAATAAAAAAAATGAAAGAAAAAAAGCGGTTAAAGGAACCCGGTGCATTGCAAATGGGATGACGAAAAAGAAAAGCGCATGAAGATGTTTGAACCGGAGGCCAGTGGAAACTGTAGCCCTACTGCAGGTTTTAGAGAAATGATGTTCAGCGCGTTGTATGCGTGCCAAGAAGTTTTTCGGCGAGGGCCGCCGCGTGCGTGACCATAAATCGTTACACACGTCCTCTCCTTCAGATTCCTCTCTCCCTCCATTTGTGTCATGCCGCGCCTCGTGGCCATTCTCGCACGAAAAAGGAAGGGAACCGGAGAGGCGCCGCACAGCGTTCTGACGCCAGTGCCGCCACTGTAGCCTATCTAGCCATTGTGCGCGATTGCTGCATCTGCGGCCTCCAGGAGCAGGCAGGGCGCGCATTCTACTTCCGCTTCCGGTGGCAACGTGCGGAACCTTGCGCTCCGCTGATCTCACGCACGCTTGTCGGAGGCGAGCTGCCCGCGTTTCCTCAGACGCATAAGCTTAACTCGGACGAAAAGCGAAGGAAGCGGATACTGCTTACTATAAAGCATTCCACGGTTGGAGAACTCGGTTCCCGTGGTTGAAACATACGGCTCGTTCTCAAGGCCGACGCGTGTTCTTGAGTTTAAATAGGACCGGATGGGCAAATAAACAATACTTTGACGTCATGTAGTGAGTTGTACGTACCAACCTATCAACGTGGATTTTGACAAGACCAGTTCAAGGATGATACTTTGGTGCGTTATACTTAGACTTTTGTTATACCTGTTTGTTTGCGTAACACTGCAGTGCTGCGTGAGCGGTTATGTGAGGCGTGAAGAAGCATTTGGGGGTGTGATATATATTATGGAACCAAAGCCTGTAGCTTGTTCATGCAAGTGGAAAAAAGAATGAACGTACAGTATCCATCTAACGCGCTCAAATCATGTCCGCATAGTGTGTTCACGAGAACCATGTGGTAAGACAATCTTTCTCGAATGAACCAAAAAAAGTAACATAATGCTCCTTGATAAAGGAAGCCTATTCCGCTGTGCCGCTGCCATGGCGAGGAAGTCCATCAGGGCTCCGGCTTGTCGACGCACTGATATCGGATATTCGTAATTACTCACTGCTAGACAGATGTTATGTTTTTATGCTTCTGTTTTCTTTTTCAAGGACGTACTTCCAATCGTTAAGCTTATCCTTCGGGCGGCTTTCCTTGTGAGCAGAGAACTAGTACACTGCTTCCGGAGGGGTGACGGAAATCCTCCGCGCGGTTATCCGCACTACCTGTGTGCGGGGCAGTTGCGAAACGCGCGCCAGTATCTTTTCAGCACTTTAGGAGAGCAGCTTTTCCGGTGAAACATGGGCAACTATAATGTGGGCAAAAAAATTCACAAGTTGGCCAAGAGAAACCAGTCATAGATGGCGACGTGCATGGGACGTACTTTCCTCTTAGTAGTGAAAAAAAAATATAGATACATTTCTAAATGATCTCTCAATGCCATTCAATGCCTTGATGACCATGATGATTGACGGCCTCGATGAGCTGTCTTTAAAGCTATAACCAGGGTTAAGAACGAGAGGGGGAGATATTGGAAGTGAACAAAGTGTACCACGGCTTCCCCACTGAAGTATCTTGAGGCCTATGCACAAGGTGCTAAATAATGGCGCCAAATGTTCCCAGTTTCCTCTTCCCTACGTGTAGGATAGTTGGGGCCCGACCTTGGTTGACCTGCCTGCTTTTTCTTCTTATCTCTGTCTTTCTGTATCTATCTCTCTAATGGTCCACCGGTTATCTGCCCTACGACTTGCATGGCCTGTCCAGCTCCATGTTTCTCTTTCAATGTCGACTAGAATATATCGGCTGTCCCTGTTTGCTCTCTGATACACATCGCTCTCTTCCTTTCTCTTAACGTTACCCCTAACATTTTTCGTTCCATCTCTCTTTGTGCGGTCTTTAACTTGTTCTAGGCATTCTTTCTTAACTTCCAGGTTTCGTAAAATGTGCAAGAGAGAGAGAGAGATAAGGCATAAGGGAAAGGTAGCGAAGCTAACCCGGCTGAGCCCTGTAGGCTAGCCTGCATTGGGGAAGCTCCAAAGGGATTGAAAAAGGAGAACGAAGAAAGAAGGTCACGCTCATTGTGCAGTCTTTAACTTGTTCTAGGGATTCTTTGTTAACTTCCAGGTTTCGTAAAATGTGCGAAAGAGAGCGAGAGATAACGCATAAGAGAAAAGGTAGGGAAGTTAACCCGGCGGAGCCCTGTAGGCTAGCCTGCATTGGGGAAGCTGCAGAGGGGATTGAAAAAGGAGAAGGAAGAAAGAAGGTCACGCTCATTGTGCGCCGGTCTTTAACTTGTTCTAGGGATTCTTTGTTAACTTCCAGGTTTCATAAAATGTGCGAAAGAGAGAGAGAGAGATAAGGCATAAGGGAAAGGTAGGGAAGTTAACACGGCTGAGCCCTGTAGGCTAGCCTGCATTGGGGAAGCTGCAAAGGGGATTGAAAAAGGAGAAGGAAGAAAGAAGGTCACACTCTCCACCATTACGCAGACAAGCGTGCACCACCGAGTCAGTTCCACGCGGTCATACAGGCTGGTGCACTTCAAGAAACGCGCCAGCGCTTTGTGGCCTTGCACACGCACGAGTACGCATATATATATATATATATATATATATATATATATATATATATATATATATATATATATATATATATATATATATATATATATATATATATATATATATATATATATATATATATATATATATGAATGTTAAATGGCTGTAGAGCTAGGCTCACACACGTGTTTTTCTATATAATCAGAAGTCAATGCGAAGCATTTCTTCCTTACCGAACGCGAACGAACGAAGGCCGGATGAAAGCAGTCACATTCTCCTGGGGAAACGCTATTTCGATTACCGCCACTTGCGCGTGCCGCGACGCCCTGACGACGTACGACAGGAACCAGCGGCGGTCGCAGACAAGGATAGCTTCTGCAATATCTTTTTTGCTCTTTAAAATTTCAGAAATGATCAACATGCCTCCACAATGCGGAATTCTGTATTCTTGCTTCCACTCAAACTTGCCTTTGTCTTACCTTCAGCTCGTAGTGGCATAGCATAGCGCGACTACTACGAGGGGAAACCTTCCCTCTCCGCATCCTTTCGGCGATCGGGCCTTCCTGCAGGCTCGGCGTCGGAATTTCGATTCCGAGGCCAGCGCCCCACCTCCGCCTTCAAGCACTTCCTTAAGTCCCTAAAGAACACGGAGCTGGTGTCTATCCTGTGAATGCGCCGCATGCTTGACCCTGTCATGCATGCGTGCTGGGACCATTAGTCTAGGCGCCGCGTTGTGCTCCCTAGGTGGCACTGAAGATGGCACTTCTTCCTGTCTGCAATAGCTCTATCTCAGTTTCCTCTCCAGAACCTCAGCGATGGCGAATACCCAGCGATCAAGCTGTCAGAAAAGAAGAAACTGCAATCTTCTTAACGTCAGAATCCAACTATGGATTAGCACTTTGTTATCTTTTATAACCGCCGTAGTAGCCTAAGCTGCACCCTAATTTTCCCCCTCATCTGCAGAGCTATACAGCAGAATCATATTTGGTTCATTGGAACCATGATGATCTTTAACGTGAGTTTTAAAATATAGAAACAGTGGTAAAAAAGAAAAAAGAAAGGCTATGTTTAAAATCTTGAAACGTTGCTTTTAAAATATGGCTGAGAAGATTCTTACAGAAATTTCCTGCACAATTCCTGCTAAATTCTTCAGAAGCGAAGGAGAGTACTGCTGAGTAAATATAGATCAGAACATACTGAAACAAAATTTTCAGTATGCTCACGTAGCGCACTTCGCAATTTGTCGTCATCGCGGCGACTGTCTCATTATGCCACCACTCGTTATCGCGAGTGGTCTCCAGATTCAACAGTATATCAATATATCGCTCCCCTGTCTCTAATTCTAAGTCCTCTAATTTGCCAGCCTCATGAATTCATTGTTCATGCTGGTGCAGCCCACGTCCTTGTATGCTGTTTGTGGAGTGAAGCCAATACACTCGCACACTGTCCCACTCTTCGGAAGGCACTTCCTGCGACAGCCACAGCTGCTGACGAAGGTCCACGACGGACACGGATGTAAAGCCTGGAATGCCGCAAATGTTAAACGCATGCGAGGAGAGCAAGCAAGCGCATGCGAGAGGCCTCCGGCCCGCAGCTGCATATAGCAGCAGCCACAGCAGCAGGCAGCCCTCCACGAAAAAATTTCGATCGTGTTGCCCTCCAGGAACCGAAATTTCGCTCTCCCAGCGCGTAAGACATCTCGCGCGCACGCATGCATGCACGCATCAAGGAGAAGCTCGCCACAGATTCAATGCATTTCTGCTTCTTCGCGCGGCAGCTTGTCATTTCGTTTCGCGCCTTCGCGTCGCGCTGAACCGCCGTCCACCAGCGTGGTCGGCGCACATTCAAGGAATTGGACGCGCGTTCCTTTCAAAGGCGGCCGCCGCCGGATCCCTTTCGGGTCGAATGGATTTTTCGCTGGCCTCTTGCTGCCTCGGCCGGTCCGATGACAGCTCGCGCGCGCTAGCGTCCGACTCGGAGGGGACAACTTTTGTCGTGCCCGCCCAGCCTTTCTGTCAAATTTTGTTGCCGGAAGAAAAGAGAGCGGGATTACTTTCGATTTCTTTTTTTTTTTCTGATATACATCTCTTGCGACCTTTTGTGGCTTATGATGAGCCGGGTGGTGACGTTTGCGGATGGCCTCGCGGTCACTTAACCCATAAAGATACGGCGCTGCGCCTTAGCGGACACGGCGTTCTGCTGGTGAGCACCACGTTGTCAGCTCAATGCCTGGCTGCTGTGGCCGTGTTCTGTGCAGTAGAGGCGCAGCGTCTCCGCCTTGGACTGATCAGATTTTGGTAACTGTGAGCGGGAACGAGGTTGTTGAAATTAGCCCTTTGGACCGAGTCGAACGGAGCGCTTGGATGAGCAACACACTGCGAAGGCTGTCATTAACCCACACAAGATCATAGTCGCCTGTCCTACCCCTGCCCATAGCCTTCCCCTCAATTGCATCTAATGTAAAAGTGGTGCCTCGTTTAGTTCACAGATGGCACCAGTGAATGCTACTGCGTGCCTTGTGCAGCGCATGAAAATGTGCGGAAAACTACTATTCAGTAATTGTTTGCAACGTTCATATTTAATACAGAAATCTTAAGCTTCCTCCACACGTGGTCCCCAACATGGCCCATATTTCATTTGAAGTCCGGGAAACTTCGCTTATGACGGTCATAGAACGCTTTCGAGCACTTGCTGAAGAATTATTTTTTTTCAGTGACCACAATTCACGTACGCTGCAGCAACATTTCCCACAGTTTGCCCATAATCTATTGCCTTAATATGGCAGCCTTGCCGTAGCCTTCTTTTAGGACATTGAGTAAACTTCCTACGCGGTATACGTTTGTAAAGCTCAGGAAGGCATGTGCCGTTTACTACAGAAAGGTGCAATTAACCTACGCAGTTTAAACTTCCTCGCCGAGTCTCCCATACACTTTTGCTCATTCTTTCCAAATGTAACATTGCCGCCTCCTCTGATTCTCCCAGGGGGCGGAAGAAACTTCGTACGCGTTTCGTATAACGCTGACAAAAAACAAAAGTCCAGCAACTTTTATTTAGCTCGATTTTGGCCACGCACTTAGAAATTGGCTCATACATTGCCCATAACGGGCCTCCAATATCCTCTCAAAATTAACTCGGTGAACGAAGCAGTTTATTTTTTTCAGAACACTTTGAAAACACGCATAAAATATTTCCCAGCCCTTCCAGCCAGATTAAAATTTTTGCTGTGAAAGGCGCAATAGCACGAATGAAGAAAGTAAACAAATGATGCTGATACCTGCCCATGTTCGGTCCTGCTGTTTCTAAGATGACACGAGCACGAGAATTTGAAGTCGTTCCTTTTGTTCGCTACAAGAAAAACAAGACAAAGATGAAATTAAATTAAGCGGTACCTCCCCATATGGGAACGGACCAACATAAGCGTGGTGATGATGTGTGTGTGTGTGGGGAGGTGGGGAGGGTATGCTGATGTAGAACGTGTTATTTATTTACATATGTGTGAAGAGTGCGAGCAGAGAGATGCACATATTTACGTTGCCCAACAAAGCTTCGCCTCAGTTTAACGCATCCTCTCGTTTTGGGTATCTTTTAGTCACCTTTCATCGTCATTGGTTTAGTGCAAGCAAGAGCGTCCCATACTGCTTGATATCCCCATTTTGGTACAGGCGGCATTTCTGGCCTATGTTTAACGCATCTTTTGTACATATGGCGTGTGGGGAACGCCGAATGCAGACGTACTCGTAGGCTCTCTTGCGCTGACGCACCTATTGTTATCGCGGCCAATGGGTCGTTTGTCACTGTACTCCAGACGGCAGATATTGACCACGCAAACAATGGGCTTAAACTGCACATTCTCGCCATGTATTGGGAAAGGGGTTTTCTGGCTTCACATGAATTTTTTCGACCGATCGGCCACATAATGCTAGCATTAAAATGAAGAATAAACGCTGGCTTCTTTTGTTTTCACATTTCAACCTTCCTAATCTGTTAAGCCGGGCAGGATTTTCATCATTTCTCGTGCGAAAAAACATATTTCGCGTCATGTTTTTCCTACTACACACTTCCATCGCGTGCTATTGATATCGCTGTCCACTAACTGTGGCAGTATGGAAGTTTAGTAGCTGAAAGGCGTGCTATACCGAAATAGTAACGAAACACACATAAAACTATAAACGAGAGAAATATGTAAGCAGAAAAAGCATAAATAATCAAAAACTTTCACACTCACTTAGAATGAAATAAAAAAAAATTACGGTGGCGTTTCACTTAGTGAACGAGGGTTACGCGCAAGCGTATGGGTGCTATTCGCTTTCTGAGCATTGCACGTACAATGTTTGCATTGTGGCACGCCGCCTAGCACGTTCTTCGGGAGTCTCCGGAGCACGCCAAGCCCGCGCCTCTTGCCGGGATTGTTCGGCTTGTGCCCGGCGCTTGGTGACGATTTCGGGGTCGGTCGACTCGCACTCGACCTGCCTCCGCTTGCGTCACTGCTCCGTCCTTCTTTCTCGGCGCTCGGCCTCTCGATCACAAGACGAATCAGGTACGCCCATAGCGCACACAGAACCAGTAGCAACTGCCAGAGGAGGTCAACCCAGCGCGCCTCCGCCTACCCTCCTCCTCCTCGACGCTTCGCCTCTTTTCCCCTTCCCCGCTTCGCTCAACATCATTTAGACTGTCCTGTATGTGGCGTTGCTTTGCCGAGCAACATATTGCTACACATGAAAAGAGAGGCCGCGAACATGCAACGCGAGCACCGCGGAGTCGAAGCACAACCGGAAAGCGCGCGAACGCGGTAGCGGATGCTACATCGATCCCGACGGCGAGGGGCCTGGTAACCCGGCGTGCGATTCTCTTCTCTACCTACAGGCACCTTCCTACATCATAAGCGATATCGCCGATTTCACAGAGGAGGCATGTGTGCTGGCGCATAACACACTACAAATATACTAACTATAATTTAGGAGCAATGCGGGTGGAAGAAACGATACTTATAGTGCAAGATACATAAGTTCATTTTTTTTTCGCGTCGCACTCAGAGTTCGATGCGTGATGCAATACATTGCGCAATATGCTTGATGGTTGGCCTCGTGAGATTTATTGGCACTTGGATGAGTTCTTTCGTTGCTTGGGAGTAGTTTACAGTGCATGAACAAAAATATTCATGGCTCTCAACAGTGAGATAGCCGATGTTCGAGTTATACATAAAAGAACTCTAAAAAGCGAGAGAGAGAGAGAGAGAGAGAGAGAGAGAGAGAGAAGAAAATCAAAGAATGACCTGCACGACACTACGCTTTCAGTTTATTGCCAGCCCATGCGATCAAACATAGCCCGAGGAGTAAGCACTCTTCGCAAACACGCACTCTCAAACAGCGTCGAATCAACCTTATTTCATCAATGTCTCACAATTAGGACAAGACGCCTTAGTTATCAAATTAAATTTGCGCAAAAAGAAGAAGAAATAGCTACGAAAGAATGTGGTACTCTGAATGCAGCCATTTAATCAGTTGCACAAGAACTTACAATTTCGAGGTGTTTGCAATAAATTGATGACTTGCCTCTAGGGCCACTGAGAAGAGCAACGCGTGGCAGAGAAAAATATGAATAGATACTGAAGCCTATACACATAGATACATATATGAGAAAACAAGTGCTGCAACGAACGCAATTTCAGGCTTGGGCCCAGCTCCAGTGATTTCTCACGAGACAACCTCGTTGTCTTGAGGGCGTAAACTACGAGAGCAAGCAAGGAGTACAGAAAATAGAGAACATATGTATGTTGCGATCGAGGACGGTGAGTCAATCCAGAAGAAAGCATTCCCGGTCGGAACAAAGTGCTTTCTCATTTCCGGTGGGAAAACAACACAATTCGTGCAGTGTTCTTTCTCTTACACTGTTTCGTCTTCGGCTATGATGATATCTTATTTTAACCTGATTCACAGATGAACTAATGATGAAAAACTGTCAGCGTTATTTGCGCAATAAAACAGGGCGTTACATTACGGGACGACAGTGGTTTGTGTACAGGATTGCCTTAGATGGCCTTAGCCTTCCGTGTGCCAGCTCTCTAAGTGCCAATGAGTGCGCCAGTGAGTGAGTGTGGGAGTGAGTGAGTGAGTGAGTGAGTGAGTGAGTGAGTGAGTGAGTGAGTGAGTGAGTGAGTGAGTGAGTGAGTGAGTGAGTGAGTGAGTGAGTGAGTGAGTGAGTGAATGAGTGAGTGAGGAATGAACAGGCGAAAGACATTGTGAAACATGACAGCAGTCCAGGCAGCCGCAACCTCTAAGAGCTCAGGACTAGCTACCTTACCCTGTACAAAGTGCAAGCGCTATTTCCTGTCTACCCAAGTGTTGCCTCGAAGATTTCTTGCGATATTGTTTCTTTGTAATAATATTCTTTCTGCACTCTACCTTACCAGTAAGTTTCTTGCTTATTGTTGATGAGATTACTTGTATTGTACACACACTAGTCTGTTCATTAGTAATTCTTTGTAGTACTAGTTGTTGGTCATTGCATGAAATAAAACAACTTTTGGGTTGATATGTTGGCGGCAATTGTTTGTACTGGGCCAGTCCCATTTGCACTAGTGGTGAAAACGTACTTCACGCATATTTTGCCTAATCATGCACCAAAGTGTTCCTTGACTGATTATATTCAAGGCAAGAGGCTTCCTCGAGACGCAATACACTTCCTGTCCTGCGCACTGCGTGTCTCGTGTCTCGTTTCCTTCAGCGCTGCTAAAAGGTTTCGCAGTGCCAGTGACCAACTCACCCATCTTGTTGGAATGGCGAAAAACAAGCGAGTGATAAGGGGCGCCCCTTGAAGAGAGAAAGGGAGAGAGAGAGATAAAACTTTATTGTGTCCTTGATGGGGTCCAGACGTGGTGGGGGTAGGGAGACCAACACCCAGTCCCCCCCTTCTTCTTATGGTGGCCATCCTTGCTTTCTGGCGGCGTCTCCTTGAGCAGGCACTCGAGTTCCTCTAAGGTATCAGCCCTTGGCGAAGAAAATTGTAGAAATTGTTGGGACCGTGACTGCAAAGTCCAACTTGTTAGCATCAAGGCACAGTGAGTCCTCGAAAGACGACGAAAAAGAAAAGAAATACACGTCATCACTAGTGCGCTGTTCTGACTCGCAGATTCACAAAATACACTACTAATAAGTGGCATGCGAACACAAAGCAGAGACAAGGCAAGTTTCTTGTGCCGACGGTGCACAGAGGAACGGCTACTAATCCAGTTGCCATTGGACAGCTGTACGAAAAAATTACCGCACTACAATGCCTGAAAAAGCCACTGTTACCACTGGAGGAGGCTTCTTATTATTATTTTTTTTGAAGATGTATATACACGTGACAGGAAAGGAATGCGAGAAGCAGGCTGGAAACTGCCACTGAAAGGGACACAACGCCTGCCTACTCATCGGACATGAGGAGACAGAAACACCCAAATGGATGATAGGAAGAAGGGGAGGAAAGTGGAAAGAAAGAGCAAGATATCAAATCTCGAAGAATAAAGCAGTACACACACAGTACAGGTTACGCACAGTAGAGCCGGTCCACTACAGGTCACGCTACTAAAGAAGGTTAAAATCGAAAATCGAGGAAAAATATTCTCCGAGGTCTTCTCTGTTCACAAACGTAAACCTGAGTTACTTTTAGAAAAGTAAAGAGAGCGCGATGAGCCTGATCATGTCGAGAAGCACAACCACTAGGCCTACGAACATTTGTCGAGTGTCGTACACCGCAGGCCAAGGAGATGATAGTTCCTCACTGGCGACGTGCGCTGCGCACTGAAAGCGGGACATTTCAATATGAGGTGCTTAAGTGCGTCACAGCCACCGCAAGGAGTACATGGTGGACTGTCCACACGCCTTTGTCGGTATAAACGTTCGCATACTTTTACACAGCCAACCCTTAGCTTGAGTAGTGCTATAGTGCGACGAGGCAAGACTCGACCGCGAACATTGGGGCGGGGATGTTCCGTTTGCGTCGCGCTCGCATGGATGCTGCATGCTCGAGTAGGCGGCGACGAATCAGCAGGCGAGCGTCGTCAATCTTGCACAAAATTTCAGGGCCGACACAGTCGTTATGAGTGCAAGCCAGTCAACCAGCCTCTTCATTTCAGGCGATCCGCACGTGTGAATGCATCCATTGCGCAACGAGAGTCACCCCACGCGATGCTTAATAAGCCAATAAAGGTGCATGAAGGAAAAACGGGTGGCGACACCACATTGAAGTTCCCGCACCAGTTCGCCGTGACTTCACTAATGTTCATTTCCTCTGCTCGGGCCCGGTGAATGTTTTATTAGAAAAAAAAATGGTGAACATATTGCGTTCTAAAGAAGCCAAAGACCGAACTTGGCAGAGCTCGAAAATCTTTACTGAGCATGTACCTCTCAAATACTGAAAGAGTCTTTCAAATCCGGCGCTAGCGACTCAGCGTTAAAAAAGAAGGCTTGCTCTTGATTTTGTCTTTTAATAGTCGGCCCATTACCCCATTAAAAGTTTAAGTGATTTAGTATTTCTCTTTAGAACACGTTTAAGCTCCGCCGTTTAATTTTACCGTGAGCAGTTTTTTTTTATTGAAATGAATAAGGAGAGGTTGGCGCCTTTATGGCGGTACCGGCTACTCTTTGTCACATAGCAAAGGAAACAAACATCCGCAAAAAGAGAGAATAATGTCCCAAGATATGGTACTCAGTAGAACACCAGATGTAGAAAAACAATACAGCCCAACAGTAGATGAATCGCAAAGTTTGTGCATGAGTTCCGTGTAAATAGGCATATATAAAGTTAAATATTTTGAATGATCAAAACACAGAACACAAGTAATTATCCTGCAAAACACGGAACAGGAGTAATTAGAGATAGCATAAAAACACGATCACCACATAAATCAATTTTGAACACTGAACAACATTTGTATCACTCATTTATCTTATTAGGCTAAACTTAATACACATTTCCCCAAAATGTTTGTGTCATCGAAAAAACTTTTTCAAAGCATGCTCTGTTCTGAAGGCCCGCTGTTGGCCATGCACCAAGGATCTTTTTTAGAGTGAATGGTCTTCTGTCTAAAAGCAACAAATTTGCTTGCAATGCCCTTTGTTGTGGATCGTATTTAGCGCACTCAAGGAGGAGATGATGCACATCTTCGCCTGGATGGCCACAAGAACACTGTGGACTAAAAGCACCGTTTTATTCTGTATATAATGTTTCGCGTAAATGCAATACCAAGTCGCAGGCGGTGTACTAATGTTTCGAATTTTCTGTTTTCTTTCGGACATGACGGAATAGGTAGGTTGATACATGACTCTAAAAAGTATATAACTCAGAGTTCTTAGTTTGGTGATCAAAGCAGGTAGTTTTGCTGAGACGACAAAATATCTATCTCAGGAGCAGATGGACTTCACTGCGAGAAAGAGGAAGATTGATTGTCTCTGCGTTATTGTGCGCCCGATTCGCAGTTGGGTCCGCCGCAGTGTTTCCAGGAACATTGCAGTCTCCGGGCATCCACTGAAATGCAATTACGCGGTTCATTGCGCTTGCCTTTGCGTGTTCTTTGAGCGTCTCATACAACAGCAAAGTGTTCAAATAATTTTTCTTATTGCTTTGTAGTAATGCGAGTGTGGCTTGCGAATCGCTAAAAATAATCCATTTTTGTGCATTTTTAGTGATGTTACGAAACGCAAAGCACACAGGATTGCAAACGGTTCTGCCGAGGTGGAAGACTGTCTCGGGATAATTTAAATGCTTGCTCTAGTGCCAAATGTGGAACGACGAATGCTGAAGCCGAGGAAATTTTATGATATGAACCGTCTGTATACACGAGTATGTACTGGGGATATAAAGAGTAAATTTGGAATAGTGCCAGTTACTGTGCGGCTACCATGAACATGTCTTTCTTAGATATAATACCCTCGACTGATAATCCAATTTTAAGACGTTAACATCCAAGAAGGGTAGCTGACATCCACTTTGCACAATTGAAATCTTGGCAATAATGCTTTATGTTCTTCAACAACATCGTGAATTTTGCTTTTGTTTCGTTCCTTAAACGCGAGGTTTGATGGATGCTCCTCGTGTTAAAATTCGATAAATTTGTCGGCATGTTTTAACCGTTTGTATGACTGAAAATGGTGCGTGAAGAGCTTCAGGAATTACTAGAGAAACCGAGGTAGCATGCGGAACCCCAAGACACACTCGCAGCCCTCTTGCCAGTAAACGTTGAAGACGTTCCTCAGAAGTTTGAGATAAACCATGGAGAATAGGTGCCGAATAAGCATTTTTTTGTTTTATGAGTGTATTATGAACTCGTAAGAGTGAAGAGACTGATCCTCCCCACTTTGTGCCAACGAGTCGCCGAAGTACGTTTATTACAGCATTGATATGCTTTTCAATCACGCGGATCCGTGATGCCCATGACAACTGGCGATCAAGAATAACGCCAAGAAATTTATGCTCTTTCACGAACCTCAAAGTTTGCTCTTCAAACTTAAGCTTGAAATTGTTCACCTGTCGCCTGGTGAAAGGAAGTACGGCTGTCTTTGCGTATGAGGGACCCATGCCTCTTTGTTTTAAAAAGGTATGGATAATATCAAGACCCCCTTGCAGCGTTGTTTGTATGACTAGCATATGACATCCAGAGGCCCATATGCATATGTTGTCTACGTACAAAGAATACTGCAGGCCAGACGATATTTTTTATGGTAAAGATGCCATGACTAAGCTGAATAAAAACGGACTGAGAACACTGCCCTGCGGAACGCCCTGCGTGATGATGTCATAATTACTGTCTTCTTCAATTGTTTCCCTAAATATTTTTTTTCTTTCGCTTAATAAATTTGATATCCATCACAGTGTGCGGCCATGTAGGTCAAGCTCTAACATACCAGCAAGGACGTGTATGTGACTTATGGCGTTTTTCACTGGTCGATCTGGATCGGCCGCCGAAATCCTCGAGCGAGCGCTCGGGTTTCACAAATCCGAATCGGCCAGTGGAGCGCAAAAACGCTCCGCGGCGGATCACACAGGAAGTCTGCGTACACGTCGCACGAACCGGTTCCGAAAACCATGCCCTACTTCCGTTCTGTACGTTTCCACGGCAACCAAACTCGCCGTTCCCCGTGTGTAATTTGACCGTGGCAGTCGCATAGTCCGTCATTTCCATGTCGCGCCCGCAAGGATTGTGCATGGACAACGTGCATAGAAGTCTTCGTACAGCACCTGCGTCACTTCGTAATCGCTGTCGTCCGCGCTCTCATCGCTCGCGAGCGCTGCAGCAGCACCGAACGCAGCCATTTTGCGAAGCAACACCATATTGTGCGTACCAAGCGGGTACCGATTTCGCTTGAAGACGGAAGTGACGCGAGCTATTTCCGCCCGAATCCGCGTCTCGGCGGCGGAGCAAATGAGAGCGATCCGGCGCGGAGCGAGTTGATCCGAAACGACCAGTGGAACGCGCGAACCCGCTCCAGATCGACCAGTGAAATTCGGATTCGTTGCCGCGGAGCAAGAAATCCTGCTCCGAATCGACCAGTGAAAAACGCCATTAGATTGTAGAATGCTTTCTGAATGTCTAAGAATACTAGTATTGTCACATTTCCACACATTCGTTCATGTTGTTAGATACGGGACCTTTTCCTGAGCCTCCTTCGAGTTCACCAGACCACATAGAATCGCGTCACAGCTAATTAAGGAGCGCAGAAGCACGTATACCACATTCCCGAGGCGCGGCACGTGCAAACGAGTTGGCGTTTCCCACCTCGTGTGCCGCAGGTGGAGCTATTCCCTGCTTGACCCTTCCCGAAAGTGAAGCGAGAGCCTGGCACTGTTCCAGGTAAAGTGGGTCCCGAAGCAAGACGGCTGTAATGCACCGTGAAACCCTGGCAGCATCGCCCCCATCCACCTATTGTGACGGCGCATTGCAATCAGGGAAGGCAGTACCGAAGAGAGAAGTAAGTCCTCGGACAATTGGGGCCCAAGGAGCGACCCTCTCCGCCGGGTGTGACAATCGCACGGGCTCCTACCATTGGCCGAAAATGACGACACCTGAGCGGGCTCGCCGATTGGCCGAAAATGGCGTCACCTAAGCGGGCTCGCCGATTGCCGAACGTGACGTGACTTCTAGACACCGAAGGGTTTAAAAGCCAGAGACCGGGAGCAGCAAGAGAGCATTCCTTCATTGATCTCTTTCGAGTTTCTTGCCACGGGCCGCAGCGTCCGAGTTCCTGCCGGCCCGTAATGACTTTAAGACTGTTAATTGACTCTCACTGTAAATAATGTAAATAAACCTCCAGTTTTTCATCCCAAAGTCCTCCTAAACTCTTACAATGTTCAAAGCACATGACAATGTCTAATACTGCATCCATTGAACACCACTTTTGTCGAAAACCTGTCATGTAGTTCGAAAGCACATTTGTGTTCACACCATCATTGCAGTCGACTGTCTACCATCTTCGCCAGTAGTTTACAAAAACTCCTTGTGAGACTGACGGGTCGGTAGGAGCCAAGACAACATGAAGTCTTTCCTGGTTTCAGTACTGGAATTACACGAGCTAATTTCCATGAATCGGGAAGAGTTTATCTTATCCAGATATCATTCAATATCTCCAGAAGAGCCATTGTACCTGCTGGACTGAGGTTTTTTAACATCACATACGTAACGCCGTCTGGGCTTGCAGCTGCCTTTGTACAGCATAATGTAAGAGCCCAATTCAGTTCATCTAAACTAAACTCACAGACAAGTTGAGGGTGTTGTGACATAAAGCACGCACGAATATCCTGTTCTGCTAGTGCTCTGGAACTTGCAAATTATAGACAAGTAAACGGAATTCTTAGTCCGGTTATAAGTTGACAAAGTTCGTCAGCAACAGATGTTTCCGGAGTGCTTCGAGCTACGGCAAGGGCTCGGAAAGGATGGCTCTGGACAACTGTACAACTAAAAGATGGGGCAACTGACCATATTCTGGGAATTTGAGTGCAAGGAGACAACGACGCGCAGTATTCTCGCCATTGTCTCGTACCTGATTTCCTTAAACGTCTACGCGAAGTTGATTGAACTTTCTGTGCTATTTTGTAATCATCCAGTTTCCTGCTGCGACAGTAAGCACGTTCTCCTCGTCTTCTAATTTCTTTTATACATTCTTATTTCCCGTCGACTGCAGCATATTCATTTGGGACAAAGTCTTTCTTTGTGCAGATCTTGTAAAACTCACACAATATATCGGCAAAACTTTCAAAGTTCGGATTTTCACCCAATGAGTTAGTTATATAATAAGGAAAAATTTTCAAATTAGTATATTTTCAGTAGCGCCGGGCCCGTTCACTCCGTATGAGACAATGTTTTACCAGAATCGAAAAAATGATCACTGCCGTGAATTTCTACATCCGTTGACCATTCAACGCCATCAAGAAGGTCATGTGAGCAGAGCGTAACATCTATACAGCTGGAGTAATGAAACCATCGCAAAAACGTCGGAGAGCTGTCATTTAACACGGTCAAATTACATTTTTCTGCTGCGCACTCGATAACGCTTCCGCGGGAATCATTATGTTCACTGCCCCAGATGACGTTATGTGCGTTGAAGTCCCCACAAATCAGAACATGTAAGTTTGCAATACCAAACACATTCACGAAGCTGTCTACGGATATTTTGCTAGAACACTGTAAACAAATACTTATCACTATGGCACATCTATAATTAAAGGATGTCTTGCATGCACCGAACTCCGGTATATCTGAATCACTCGACTGTATCAAACAGGACGGCCGGTCTTTTCTCACGCATAACATCGCCTTGCTATTTCCAGCAATGCGAGATGATTTACATATCAGATAGTTTGAAAGACGAAAGTCCTTTCGTACGCCTGCCTCCTGTATGCATAAAACGGGAAAGTTATGTTGGGCTAGGTGGTTTGCGAAAATCAGCTGACTTGCTACGCAGACCATTAGCATTGCACTGATGTAGGAAAGCATTGTTGTAACGATTATTCACTGTAAGCCTGTCGTGGAGCTGCTGGTGGTTTCGCAAGTACCAATGACTGCTTGGACAGCAGTGCTTTTACCTCTGGCAGGTTGTTTGCTTGTGGAATGGCAGTGTGAGTTGCACGCAGAGCTGTGACTAGCATGGGCATGGTCGTCTGTGCTTGGAGATGTAAGCAGTGTAAGAAAACAGTGGAAATTTCGAAAGAAAAACTGTTTTATACGTTTTGTTCAACCAGGATAAACTTAAAACTAAGAAAAAAAACAACAGAGGCTTCCCTGCAGAATTATGTTGTGATGCGACTCCTTTCACCGTATTTAAAAGTATGGTCGAAAGAAGGACTTTGGGAGTCTGCGAAGCACCTGGATGCATCCACGTGGTGGCAAGGACTTTGTTTCAACCACCCCTTAAGCCCCCTCGCATGTCGCATACTGCAGATTTCCTCTCTTTGTGCGGAATGTGAAAGAAACCGGTCTGAGTTGGGAAATGTTCACACCAAGCTGCGCAACAGGCTCTCAGAGGGAATCGCATCCAAAACTTGTGCACGTGCACTCGAACCTCAATGTCCGGAAGCCTTCGTCTGCTGCACAGCTAAGCGTTGACGCGTCATGCGGGAATGAATCGAACACAGACTGATATAAATGTCGGTCTTGACCCTTTGACGTGAAATGAATGCCCTGACGTCAAATCGTGCCTAGATGTTGAACCCAGAAGTTGCGCCGGAACTTTTGTGATACAATAATGTAACAATTTTATTCTTTTCAGCGTTAGAGAAATAAATGTGTCGGGTTTTTCATAGCTCTGTGCGCAATCATCTTTTCTTTAAGTTTTTCATATTATTCTGAGAAAAACATGAAAGAAAGGCACTTTTTTCACGCCCCTCAAAATTTCATGAAATTTTTCATCTCTATCTGTGCCACGGTTATAGACGCGTAATCACCAAACGACACTGCAGCTCCATCTGTTATCGGAGGAGTTCGCTGAAGAACTGACTGGAATGGTCCCTGGGATGACTGGTGTGGTTGGGGCGAATGCTGAGGTAGTCGTTGAGATGTTAGTTGAGGGTGCCGTGTCAGTGGCAGAGGGCGTTGTTGAGAGGGTCAGTGATTTTGACGTAATGCCTGCGCAACATGAGCAGCATTCTCTGAAGATGGATCGTGTCACTCGCTGTCGGAACGTTGTCGACCTGATTGCTTTAGAGCTGCAGAATAGTTCAAATTGTCCGCTTTCTCCTGCTCTTTGCTGGGAGTTGAAGGCGCATATCCTACGATATCAAGGTTACGTGGGGGCGCATTATGACATGACATGACATGACATGAGAAGAACTTTATTTGAGTCCTGATGGACTGAGATCTTGGGGAGCTTTATGAATAGGCAGTCTTCCGTTTATTAACACGTGTCTATGTAGCTTTGAGGCAGCTCTGCTCTGAGGGCACCCGGAGTTGGGTGCTATATGTTTCCGCCATGGTTGGCTTACCTTGGCTGACACACAGACTTGCACTCTACTCTGAGTGGTGGTGGCCTTCTGAGCATATCTTGCAGCGACGTGGACTACGGCAGTTCTTCGCTAAATGTCTGAACCTCTGGTGTTTGTAGCATATAAGTGCAAGACCAAGGTATTCTTCTACATGATGACTCATGAAACTCAAGTTCACTCTTTGCGGCATTCGTTCGTCTTCTCTCAAATGGAGAATAACGGTTCTCATAGGGCGTGATACTATCACTTTGTCTTCTTGGCGATTGTAGCGTGCCTGACGGCGGTGAGATGTCACGCCAGTATCCTTCAGGAAATCAACCAGTTGTTCTTCCATATATTGAACCGGGACATGGCGTATCCTGCCAAAAGTTTTTTGTATAATATGCTGGAATAAATGGCTTGACTCCCAAACCGGCCACTTCGCTCATCGACAGTAGATGCCTTGCAAAAGTTGGCCAAAAACTTCCATCTCTGTTCACGTGGAATGACTGCTCCTTTTCCTTTTCCACGGAAAAAATTTCTGACGCTGCGCGGTTTGGATTCACTTGCCAGAAGTTGCGGCCTTCCTGTGAGAGTCGAAAAACAACTGGAATTCCCTGATCTCGCTTCTTTTTATACTCTACCAAAGAAAGCGACGTGTCGACACAGTCTGTGTCTTCTTCGCTGAGCTCATAGATGGATGTCCTATCTTCGCCCACCTGTCATTTCTTGGCTTCATTTTCGCATGTCTCGGCCATAGTCACTGAAGGTGCGCTGTAACGTAGTGCAGCGTTGAAAACTCGCGTCGCCAGCTTGATGACATTAGGCGTGTGTTGTGGCACTTCCGAATGCGGCGACGATTCTGCGGCACTCATGCACCTCGGAACGCGCTGTCTGGCATATGGCTCGTGCCGGTGTTCTTAGCTGCTAATGCAGCCGTGGTAGGCGGAGATGTGCTGTAAAGAGCAGCAAAACCACACCATAATGTGCGTGATCTTTAACACATAGTCATCCCGTTGGATGTCTGTTCTCTGTCGACAACAGCACAAAGTCTCAAAACAGCACTGATTCTTCGAACAATAATATCTCACCGAACAAGCAGCGGTCGCTCGGTGTGAGTTCTTCCCAACATAAGTGGGCCAGGCTGCTTTCACCAACGGGTTCGTACGGGCGATAACGGCAGCCACTATGATTTGCTTTCGTTAAAATTACAAAGTGCTTGGTGGTAAAGCGTATGTTCCGGTGTATGGCTGATTGCCAATTCTTGAGAAACGCATATATACAAACTGCACGAAAAGAAGCGAGACACAAGGCAATAAAGGGAACATACTCGGTGGGGTTTCCGTCAATGCTTCCGAACCAATTCGCCCAGCCATATCCCCCCTGTCGGAGAAATGCATCCTTGTTGCTAGAGGTGAGGGATGAGTGCTGTAAGTGAAGCTGCTGTTATCAACTTTTCTCGTTTGAGCGCTCTCGCTGCAACGCACTGACTCCTAACAATACAGAAACCCAAAGCGTAAGCAGCAAAAGCGACGCCAATGAGCAGTTTCAACACTTTGTGAAAGTGAGCTCTAAGAAAGGATTACGAGAATGCAATCATTCTCGAGTAAGTTGCAATCACCACAACTATTTGGAGAATGTTGAGGTAGGAAGAAGGCGTCCGGCTGATTAAATATTTATTATCAGCCACTGTTGTTGCTAAAGTTTAGAAAAAAAAGATTTCATTTAATTTCCTTAAGGGCGGCTCTTGCATCATTACCATCGTATATTAAGCAAAGGGAAAGAAAATGTATACCCATGAAGTGCGCTGCGATGGGTGCGGTCGATTATCACGTCTCTGCAGTTGCGATAAAATTCGCACGTGCACTCATGAGACGTCGATTGTCAACAAAGAAAAAAAAAGTTGAGGTTCTGCTCTTGTTTACATCATTTATTGAAATGAAGTAACACGTAGGAGCAGAGTGAGGCAATAAGGGTTCGCGGGATAAGAAGCTAAATAACTCTGGGCGAGATAACTCAATAAAGCGGTCATGGGGAGTCAAAGCGAAAACGCAGAAAGGAAGCACAGTGGAGTAAAGTTCACTGAATTAACTTTTTCTCTCAGAAGACCAGGCGCTTCGGCGGTGATCTAGTTCGCCAGAGTAGCGTACAAGCCTCTCACTTCAAATGATTCACACGTGTGCACTGCGGTGGAGCAATTTATGAGTCAATCAACGAGACCAAGGAAAAGGTAACCGAGCAAAAACACCTGAAAAGTAACGAGATTATGAGCCTAAAAAATTGCTGACTCTCCCGTAATCGAGAGTAAATGTAAGTATGAAATGGCAACCGGCAAAGCAGATTGGTTGGAGATGATATTAGTGACAATCTTAAAATGGGTGTAGTACCACGTTGGTAACGGCGCACCCCACCACACCACATCGCACCGCATCACGCGATACTGTGAACTGGCTCATATGGACGCTGCCCAGCTAGAAGAAGAAAACCGGCTGAAGGCCACACAACAGGCAGAGAAAGACGCCAGGGAAACAGAGGGCACTCCCCAGCAAGAAGAATAATGAATTGAATTCTGGGGTTTTACTTGCCAAAACCACGATTTGATTACGAGGCACGCCATAGTGGGGGACTCCTGATTTATTTTGACCACCAGGGCATCTTTAACATGCCTCCTATGCACGGGACACGGGCGTTTTTGCATTTCGGCTCCAATGAAATGCGGCCGCTGCGGCCGGGATTCCATCCCACGACCTCCTGCTTAGCAGCGCAACACCATAACCGCTAAACCACCGCGGCGGGTAGAAGCGCCTGAAGGAAGCGCCAATCAGCATGGCACCATCTCTAGAGGCGATGCAAAACTCGCGCCGTGGAATTCACGCACCACTGGCGTTCAAAAGAGTGCTCAGCGTCAAAAGATGACAATGAAGTATACGGTACTCTGTATCTGCCTTTTGAACCTCGCTATTTCAAATGACAAATAGAACTGCAGCCTACTGGAAGCTAGATCTTGAGTGATATCGTGGAAAAAGATTAGGAAGAACCCGGAAGCCATATTTTTCTAACTTGTTTGGGTAATAACTATAGCGTCTGTAATGTGGTCCTGAGTAAAGGGTTGGGGGCCAGGGACCGAATTTTCTTATGTTTGGCTGGTTGCGCGGGTGATCTAGTTTTGTTCTCACAACTTGTCTAATCGGCTGGTACTTTTTGCGTATGTATCATCAGCCCGGGCACCAGGCATTGCGTCGTGGTTGCTTAGGCGAATCAGCTACGGACAAACCAGCGCCTGCTCAACGCCCAACGAAAGTCCAGTGCTTTCTCTTCAATGTACCAGTTTCGACGCCGGTTGACGCCATCATCGACTCCATCGAAGGAGTTGTAAGTGCCGGAGGGTCACAGTATCTGCAACATCACAGCGGCAACAAGTTCTTGGCAGCTGTCCACTCCGCTGCTCAGGCAGCCAAGATGGCGGCAAAAGGCTCTCTGCTGCTCGCCAACAAGGTCGTACCGCTGGAACGCATGGGCACTCCAGTCGTTTATGTGACGGTCTATCGCCTTCCACCCTGTGTCATTGACGACGCCCTGATTGCTGCACTTGCACCGTATGGGGACTGCCGAGGCATCTCCGACGTTGTTTTCAAGGATAGGACGGACATCGGCAATAGCAGCCGACTGGTCAAGCTCGATATGGTGAAACCTCCACCGAATTTCATCATGGTGACTGGCTTTCGGGTAATGCTAGAATACAAAGGAATGAAGAGAGTGTGCTCAAAGTGCGGTGCAGGAAACCATTTTGGGGCCTCCTGCACATCAGATCGATGCACCCGATGCGCCGTTTTCGACCATACGACTGCGACTTGCAGCGTGCCATGCAGACGTTGAAATGGCGAGCACGCCACTGTTGACTGTGTGCTGCCACGTTTGTATGCTGCTGCAGTGACACCAGTGACGCCCACCCAACCACCTCTGGGAGAGAATACATCTGAAGAGGCAGCGAAGACGCAAGCCACTGATCAACCAGGAAAAGGAAGTGCCCCAGAGGCGCCGACGCCAGCGTCCCCCGATGCCAGCGACGTTGCGTCATCTCCCTCTACTGACGAAGAGAGCAATGAGACGCTATCTGCCACAATGGCGTCGTCTGCCACGGAAGACGACGAGCCTTCTCCCTCTACTGACGAAGAGAGCAATGAGACGCTACCTGCCACAATGGCGTCGTCTGCCACGGAAGACGACGAGGAGCCTACGTTAGACGCCCAGTCTACGCCATCACGGCGGGAACGGCATCTTACTACTTCTAGCATCTGCTACAACACCGATCGCTAGCGAGGACGCAGATGGACGCCATCGTGGCATCCCCGAATTCTCCGCCGATCCATCGAGGATCATGCCGGTTGTCAAGACGACGACAGCGCTTGCGAGTGGTATAGTGCAGCGGTGAATGAGGGACGCACGCGCTCGGAAACAGCGTCTGAAGAAGCCAAGAGAATGCTGTCTTCAGAGAGCTCTACGTCATCAAAACCAACGGCGGCACCCTCCAAGAAATGCAAGCGTCACGGGAAACCACTACCATTGACGTTGTCTGCGATTCGGAGACGTACTAACGATGGCGCCTTACACTGCTTCTGCTGCCCGTAAGGGCTGCTTTTCCTCTGCTCCCCGCTATGAAGCTCAGAAAGCGTTGATGGAACGATGTTTGGCACAGACATCGCTTTGCCGTCCCTGTGCGAGCCTCTGCAACCTTGGTATTTTAGGAATCAGCTTGCCTCCCGCTATAGCCTGTGTGTAGAACATGAGCAGTGCCCGTTTCGCGTTCTTTGCTGCGATACTCCTATTTCATTTCTTACTTTGCTGTGTTCTGGCTTTTACTCTGAATAGGACGCCGATTCAGTTCGCAACTAGCCTGTGGTAAGCCATTTGCCTTGGTCTATTTCTGTCCGCTACTAACACACCATGTATTTGCACATAATGACACTTAACGTAGAAGGATTTCGTAGCAGAGATAAGCATGGAGAAGTAATTCATTTTACCTTCGACAAAAAAGTCGACCTCCTCTTTCTTCAGGAGTGTAACTTGAGAAACAAGCAGGAAGTAAAATGTTATTGTGATTTATTTTCTGCAAAGGCTTATTTTTCATATAGCCCGGGGTGATGTCGCGGTGTAGGCGTCGTGGTTTTTCTTAGGGTGCTTCTATATGGAAGTCACCGCCTATTTGATTTGGAAGGTCGTGTAATAGCTTTCGATTTTTTTCTGGGGCGAGAGGAAAGTTCGGGCATTGAATGTCTATCAACACGCCGCACGTTCAGACCGCAATGACTTCTTTGCGAGATTCTCCCCATTTTTGTTAGACAACCAGCCATTCTTTATAGCTGGCGTTTTTAACTGTGTGCTCGACCTCATGCGCGACTCAGGAGGGCCAAGACAAAACGCTTACAATGCACATGCAGCTGAATTATATCGTATAGTGAAAGAATACAATTTATCGGATGCCTGGGTCCAGATGCATGTTGGAACTTTTGGCGCCCCATTGCAGCAAAGGGAATCGCAATGTCGTCTAGATCGAATGCACTCCCCCCCCCCTCCCCCCCCCCGAATTAACAGCGCAGGCTGTCCACTGCAGCATCCTCGATCTCCCCGCGGACGCCGGACACATTTCCGAACATCGAGCTTTCGCTGTCGTGTTGAACCTCGAAGGAAGGCCAGGTGAACGCACTGATATGTGGAAACTAGACATTGCTTCTTTGCGTGACTAGGCGACCCTAACCGGACTAACAGCGTCAGTAGCTACAACAGTATGCGATTATGGATGCAATATCGAAGCGTGGGATAGTTTAAAGGAAAGGTGGAGGTCAGCATGCATAGCAGCTAGCAGGAAACGAAAAAGAAAAGAGACCGAACAGCTTTGTGAGTGCCTGAGAAGGATAAGAATAGTACGAGACGGTGGCTCCGAAAGACAGTTAATGCGCGAATACCTAGGCCATCAGCGTGTACGATACCATAGACTTGTGAACTGGTACTTCCGCACCTCTGCAAAGGCGTGGATAACGAACAGGCCAATTTCTGATCCTGAGGTACTGCGGCTGGCGCGTATTTCAAGAAGGAGGCAAAATGGCAGCTCTTTTGTTGAAAGGGTTATAATAGAAGATGGCACAGAGAGCGGTGCGAGGCGAGATATCGAAACAATTTTTTGGAACTGGTTCTCAGACGCATTCTCATCAGAAAAGATTTACAATGCACAGCTCTTGGGTGAAGAAATTTCGGATTTTTGAGCGAGCCTACCTCAAGAGGAAGACAGAGAAGGCATCAGTTTATTGTCTCCAACAAATCTGCGAGAAGTTTTTGATGTTATACGATCTATGAACAGCGGATCAACACCCGGTCCAGATGGCTTACCAGTGGCTGGGAGGAAGTAAGCACTGTCTTAGTATTACTCCTTAATGGCATTCTTGCAGGGGAAAGTATTCTTAAATCATTTATTCGGGGCCGCGTAATGCTCTTGCCAAAGCCAGACTCCAGCCTCGCAGAACCCTCGTCCTGGAGGCCCATAACGCTGATTAACACAGACTATAAGATATTGACAGCCCTTCTTGTAAATCGCATGAAGGTATTATTGCCGAAAATAGTCAGTGTACATCAAACATGTTCCGTACCTGGTCGGAGTACATTTCCGTTTCTCAACTTAACACCTGATATCATACAATACCGAACAGCGCGTGAATCTTCAGGAGTATTAGTAAGCTTGGACTAAGCCAAAAGCTTTCGACCACTTAGAGCACCTGTAGTGATTTGAGGTTTTACGATGCTATAACTTCCCTGAAGAGTTTGTACATATCCTGCGGATGTATTCGGGGACAACAGCTGATCTACTTCTTAACAGCATTTTGACACCTATATCTGATGTGACAAGGGGAGTGCTTAGTCACCAATATTGTTTGAGCTTACGATTGGCCCGTTGTTAAGGCGTTTTAGCGAGGGCCCGCTAGTAAGAGGTCTTCCTATGCCGGGAACAGGGTGCATAAAAGTATCAGCGTATGCAGATGACATCACTTTGTTTTTACGGGATGGGAACAGTCTTGTCAAGTAATCAATATGTTTTAATGTCAGGGAGCATGAAATGTGGAGCAAAAGGAAACGTGAAGCATTAGGTTTAGTTCGTGCTGCGATAACACTGCCAGGGGACATTAAACAGACCGAGCATAAGCAAATACCAGGCATCAAAATTTGTACAAGTGGTGTTTCACCTCACACGTGGCGACACATTGTCAGCTCCATTAAAGAACAGTCGGAAGCAGTGACTGTGTCACCGCTACCGCTGGCAGAAAGGGCTTCCTTTATTAAGAACGTATTGTGCAGCAAACCGTGGCTTGATGCAAGGGTAGCTCTCCCACCATCACCAACAGTATGCGTAGTAAAATCACTTATTTTGTCATGGTTCTGGCTGAACAAGTCGCAATACGTAGCGCAGCAGTTTTTGCGTCTGCCGAAATCCAGCGAAGGATGGAGCTTGCCGTGCATAGTTACATTTGGTAGGCTGCTGTGCACTAAGAGTACATGACATCTAGTTGACGATGATGAGTACCTACGTAGGCCACTGCTCCTTTATTGGTTGGGCCATTACCGACGAACGCTTATGCCGCAGAGTACAGGCAACTTGTTTCCGACAGCGGTAACGCCAGCACCGCAGTGGGCGGCGGCTGCGCGATTGCAAAGCCAGCTTGTACAACTAAAAATTACAAAGTAGCGTGTGAATACAGTTTTCAGGCTTTGTGAAATGTTGTGTGAGACAGCTGTACCTCCATGGAGAGCTAGTACGCAAACATGGACAGCCGTACTTTCATCTGATTTGCCCTCTCAAGTGAAGGATTTTCATTGGCAATATCTGTGGGGCATTTTATCCACAAGAGACAGGCTTGAACGCTGGCATATGGTAGCGAATGATAAATGCATGCATTGCGCACAAATAGAGACCGACGCGCATGTAGTAAAGGAGTGTGTTGTAGCACGCACCTTCTGGAAGCTAGTTGCAAGGATGTTTGGAATATCCATCGTGCGGCCACCACAGCGCCGAGATTGGTTTGTGAGTCTCGTCTACTACAGCGCTAGCTACGTTTTGTGGTGCTTCCGCAACATTGCAGAACAATCTCGGCAGTCAAATAGAGCAATGTGCCCCGAATGCGCGTACGGGTGGTAGTATGGGGTCATCTTGAAGAACAGTTGTTCAACAAGTTTCTTCACCGCTGGTCTACGCGTTACCTAACCGTCACCCGAGGCAAAGTCTTTCTACAGTCAGAATAATGCTCAAATTCTGTTCGCCTGAGTTGAGACTTTGTATTTGTATGCTCCCCGGGGGTCTTTCATAAATTGGAGGCTGACAATAATGCTTTTTCGTGGGCGCTGTATTGATGTTTCGAATTGAATTATGGGGTTTTACGTGCCAGAACCACTTTCGGATTTTGATGCACGCCGTAGTGGAGGACTCCGGAAATTTCGACCACCTGGGGTTCTTTAATGTGCACCTAAATCTAAGTACACAGGTGTTCTCGCATTTCGCCCCCATCGAAATGCGGTCGCCGTAACCATGTAATGATGTTTTGTTGTTGTTGCGTGTGGCAAAGCCAGTGTCAAGTAAACGCCATTTATTATTTCATTTGCTGATCTGTTTATCTATATAAAATATGATGTATTACATGTGCTATACCTTAAATTGTACTTTGCGTTCATACCACAGTTGTAAGCGTACTTACGGGTATATAAATTTCCTTGTAAACTTGCCCGGATGCTATCGCTTGAGTGCAAGGGTAACGGCTCGTGCTTCTGACTTTTGGAAGGTCGCCGGCAACGGGAGATAAAAGCATTTCATGCTTAAACTGGCGCCTGGAGGAATCGGGCACCACACACGCTTCGGGAGCGTGGATTTGAAGCGCGGTGGTCGGGGCTCCCGCGCGGGGCGGCGTGGATTTCTCTCTGCCAGTGCTTCATCGGCGCGTGGCAGCCACTGAACCGTGCCTGAAACTGCGGCCGACTAATTTGGTAACGACGGAAGCTAGAGAGGCGCGTCCATTGACCCATTTCCCTGCACTACCTGCAGCTGGCAGCAGAGGCACGTGCCTCCAAAACCACGAGGGGCTGCAGGGCAGGTATCGAATGTGCATGCACGGTATTTCCTCTGGGGTGATTTATATTGACGTTGACCCCATGTGTGGCATAAACGCGATTGACCAAACAGAAAAGACAAATAAAGTAAATGTGCTTTCCCGCACTGCTAAGCCAAAGAAAGAGGGGCATACGCCTAGTTACGGAGCCAACGTTTTGGGGAGAGTGCGGAACCTTTTATATTGAGAAAGGCCAAGCTTCTGATTTTGAAGGTAATAGAGAGCTTTATGGCGCTGTGTGTACCAGAAATGCAGGATTATTTTTCTAATACCGCAAGCGATGATACTGCAGGAACTTAGAAATAGAGGGACAAACGAACAGTGTCTGAAAGGCAAGAAATTCGGCGGAACCCATCCCCCACGATGACTGTCGACGGTAATGCGTGTAGCATTGACTCAATATAGCGACACAACATATTGCCACCATCGAAACGATTCGTGTATGGGGTGCGTACGGCAGCGGGACTCCTCTATCTCGCTTCTCTAGGAACACGCGGCGCCATCTAGCGCCGCCACCGCGATGCCTGCGCGTTGCCCTCGAAATGCACGGCGACTACGGCGCGTACGAACGCTGAAAAACGCGTCATGTGGCAACCGGGGGCTCCTCTCTCGCGCTTCTTCTTTGTCCCCTCGCTTGCGGCACACTCGGAGACCGAAGTTGGCGAGCGGTTCACTGAAGAGCGGCACATATCGAGTGCATTCATGGCACATCTCTCTAAAGCATTGGCGCGAAAGGCGTTATTTGAAAAGTCGTTAGAACATACCGAGTACACTTGTGGCGCAGCCTGCTGATGCGTCGGGTTGCTGTCCTTGAGGAACGCTCGCGAGGTGGGCTCGACTTCGCTGAGCACCGGATAAACTTAACTGATCTTTCTCGTGATTGTAGAGTGGAACACTCCCAGTGGCACACACCTAGTTACCCATGCTGGCATCGAAGACGTTCGTTGAAGAGCGGCACACACCTACCGACACGTACCCGAAAGACCAAGTTGGCATCAAAGTGGTTCATCGAAGACCAGCACAGACCGACTGGAACGTACCCAGTGCTCATAGTCGGCGTCAAACAGTCTCTTCGAACAGCCGTACTATACCCAGTCCCACATCTACAGTTGTCCATGTCGGCGTGTAAGAGGTTCGTCGAATAGCGGCACGTATGTAGCCTATACAGTTCCACATGCCGATTGCGCCAAGTTAGTCCGACGGTTGGTTGCGAACGCTGTACCCTCACAGCACAACAGTCCTACGTACTTACCATTTGGCCACGGGATACCCAGTGACCCAGGTAGGCGGGAAAACGGTGCGATAGAAACATAGATGGAAACATAACCCCCGGAAAGTACCTGAGATACCCAAAGAATAGAAAAGCATTACAGAGAGAGCGAGAGAGAGGTTTCTTAATATATATATATATATATATATATATATATATATATATATATATATATATATATATATATCCGCATGCATGCGACACAAGTGTATTGTGTCGCGTGCGAATGGGAGTCGCAGTTAGAAATTTTTGTAATTTTTGCAGGTGTGACAAAACAATTGAGCGTCTTCCGTACCACTGCATATTCCTTGCGGTAGGTGCCTATTCCTTGCGCACAACGATGTGATATACGACCTAGTTCGTCTCAGCCGCTTGAGTGACATATCATTCTCGGAGGAAAGGATTATCGGATCTTGGACTAAAAAGTTACGAAATGGCGAATGAAGTTACGGAGATAAAGGTAGGAGACGATGAGGTAGAAACGGTCGAGAAATTATTTCTTCAAGATACAGCTACGGAGTGTGTATTAACGCGGGAGCCATTGGTATCGTAACAGAGACAAATTCAAATCAGCAGCGCTCCAGCCCATAGGTAGCTCTTGCGCGGTTTTATTCACACACACAGACGCGACATATGGGCGCACATGTCAGAATCGTATAGAACACGCGGCGCGAACTCGCGTCACGCATTGCCAACACCTCGCGACTGCATGACGTACCCTCATGCGATGCATACACGCTACATAAGCGCTGGCAAGAACCGCGCGTCTCGGTGACAGAAAGAAGCAGCAGAATCGCAATGCATGCAAATTCTGTCAAAACACAGTTTTTTTTTATCATTTCTCTTCCCACACTCTTGTCGGCGTATGCGTACCTTTCTTTTTGTGTAAGCGGGGTCTCGTACCGTACCATTCTTTTCGTGGCATGCAACCTATCGTCTCGCCGCCGTTTGTTGCACGGCTCTGCGTTACACGTTTCGGGGGCCAGTTTTCTTTTCTTGTGTTGTTGTTTATTTTGACACGCACACGTCGCTGCCCCATGCAGCAGGCTTTCGGAGTTTGTGCTCGCTGGCTGGCAGGTAATTTACGTGCAAATGCCAGCCGGCGCCTTTCTCGAGTCGAAACAGCTCGAACGATATTTTTCATTTTTTCTCTCGCGTTTCACCTTTCTCCGGCTGTCCTCCCCTTCCCGTGTCTTTTTAATATAGCCATAGTGCTGTTGATATATAAAAAATGTGGTGCGTAGAAAGGGAACGCGAGTTTACAGGTTACAGCGGTGGGAACGGCGAAAGAAGCATAACGCATAAACGCGTGAAAAACGGCTCGTTGGCGCAGCCGTGCATTGCGCGCTGTGTCAGCCTGCAACGGCGTCGTGGGCGAGAGGCGCTCGGGAGTATGTATGTGAAAAGCCATTCGGGTGTTCCTCCACGAGTTCTTCGCTTCGCTTCGTGTGGAAGGCCGTGGATGGCCCGACGGGTTGGGAGGAGGTCGTCCTGCGACCGGCCCGTGTCGGGGGGTGCCTGACCGCCGCCGCCGCCGCCTGCAGCGTCTGTAGTGTCGACATTCGGAGAATGCCGCGCCACTGGGGCTAGGCTCGTGTATATACATAGTGCCGAAATCGTCTCTCCCGGCATCCCACTGGAACGGCGGCGCACCTCGACGTACAAAATGTGGGATGCATGTACATGGAGCGTGTACGCTCGCGGACGGCCGTGTCATCAGAAACTATACGGGCTTCGTTAGTATTTACCGCACGCCGGTTCGCCCGTATGTACGCATAACCGCGGTCTCCGCTTGTGAAAGAAAACTTTGTTACTCGCAAATGGTATGGCAGCCTTCTTTTTTCTCTTGTGAGTCCTCCCCCGGCCGACTTTCTTTGGCTCTTCTTCGCTATCTTATCCCGCTGACGTAAGCTGCGGCTCGTGGCATATATGCGCGAAACCGCTTTTTCGAAAGATAACGCGATGCGTGAAAATGGAAAGATGGGCGGCTTTAGTCGGCAACAAAGGGCGGACAACATCAAAGATTTGCGATGCATGGTTGCGCCCCTTTGAAAGGCGCCTGGGAGCGACGCAAAAAGAAGGAAGCGGGAGCGTCAGGCTGCGGACTTGAGAAGAGCAACGGGATTCACTGCTGCCTAAGATTGCTATGCGAGCTCGATGCTTTGAGAAAAGCTTACGCCTCTCTATACGCCCTATCTTTTGTGCTGACGCAACACTGATCCCACAAGGCGAAGGACTCTGCGAGGAAACGGGGGAAAAAAAAAGAGAAACATTGCGGGGACGCCTTCTTTTGCTGCGTGGCTCTGGGAGAAAAAAAAAAAAAACTCTTCATGGCCAAACTTTCATTAATAGTATTTATTTATTTATTTATTTATTTCAGTACCCCCAGCGCCCAACGAGAATTAGAGAGGGTAGTGGTTGCAGTGTAAGTAAATATATCAAATGCAAAACAAATAAGTACAAGAAAATTGCATCGAAGTATGACTAGCAGTTGATTTACAAAGTACCTGCTAATATAATGTTAGCTCATCCATCAGGAAATTTTTCTCTGCTACGGATGGTTGCAATATCGGCTGAAAGGTTGTTCCACTCTTGCGAAGTGAGAGGCAGAAATGATTGAAAAGATGACTTAGTAACAAATGCATTTCTAGTGCTGGATGGTGAAGCAACTTGTGAAACGTGCTTAAATGTGCAATGTGTATGCTGAAGCATGCTTTCATTTGGGTTTTATCCTTGCGATGCGTGAAAAATTAGTCTACGAAACGTACGGAGTTGGTCTGAACAAGTTCAAGTGGTTTAGTTAGGTTACCGTGACTATGGCCCTGGTCGCATACTGAGGCAGCGTACTTAAGTCTTTAAGGTATCAAGATTTTGTAAAGTAGAAGTTTAGGTAGAAGGAGGCGTGTTCAAAAAGTTGCTGCGTAGCTAACCTAACAGGCGGTTAGCCTTGTTTATTATGTAGTCAATATATAGTTACCAAGTTAGGTTGGATGCTATGTGAACACATAAATATTTGTAGCAGTTGCGTCTAAGGAAGTGTTACTTAAATAGTAGGTACGGGGCTGCTAGAACTACTGGTTTACACGCATAATTTTAAATTTTTTACTATTTAATTCCATCTACCATTGTAGACAACAGTTAGTTATAGCACTGAGATATTATTGCAGAATTTTAGTGTCGTCTTCGTTACATATTTCGCAAAGAACTGCGCAATAATCAGCAAGAAGATTAATGTTAGTGTTCGCTGAAGGAAAAATGTCATTATTTTGTGCATATAAAAAAAAAGAAGAGGACCCAGTACAGATCAAAGCAGTATACCCTGCATTAACTTTACAGAAAACAGATTTATGACCACTGGCAGTACGTGGGAGCAGATCGCATCAGTCCCAGACTGATCCTTCAGAACCTAAATAAAGTTCTTCATACCATACCATACTGGCAGTAGTGAACTGAAATCGGTTAATAAGGAAATTATTAATCCATCCTAATGGCTTAGAGTCAATATTTTATTAGTTCAGTTTATGAACGAACAACTTGTGGCAGACTTTATCAAATGCTTTGGCGTAGACTAAAAAACATCTACAATGAGCGAATGATGATCGATCAAGAATACGATGTACACGGTGGGTGAAAGGTATGAGCTGTGTTTCACAGGAGTACGATTTGCGAAAACCTTGTTGGTGCAGGGACAAAACACGAATTTGATTCAAGAAACTAAATGATAAATACGACATACTCTAGTAGTTTACTCAAATTCATACTGCCACTGCAGCTACGAGTCTTACACTTCGTGTAATATTCTAATATGTTGCTGTCGCATTCACTTCTCCCTTATGGCGAAGCTATTATATTGCAATGCAAATCTTGGCATTGTCAGACCAGTTTTCTTTCCTGCTATTTACCCATCTATCTCAGCAAAAACGCGGGCCAATCCAGAAAATAGTGCGGTGTCGAAAAGGGGGCCTATACCGAAGGCAATAAAGTCTAAAACTGCAGGACGTTCGCCAGGTTATGTGCCACTCTTCATTGAATCTTTTTGGTCCGAACTTGGGCATGGGCCACTAGCTATCTGCTATTGGCTATGGGGCGATTTTCAGTGAAGCTCTTTGATGCAAGCATGGGCTAGTGCGTATGTTTTATTGGGTGTGCGCGGACTTCACAGCGGCGCCGCCAGAAGGCGCAGCCTGCCCAGAGAGAAGCGCGAGAGGAGCCCAGCTGCAGTAGCGAAACCCCTCGCACAAGGCATATTTCGGCTGTTCGCATACTTGAATGGTCGTCGCAGATGACTCCTGCCCAATTTGTTTTTGTTTTGTTTCGCAGGGCACAACATCTGAGCGGGCTTGCGAGGAAATTTTGGATGTTTGCTGTACCGGATTTCAGTCCGGGTGCCAGCGACGTATAGACGGCGCACTTGGGAGCTCTTCGGCGCCTGTCGAGGCCATGTGCATTCGCCGCACAAATAAGCAATATGTTTTTTTATTAAATTGGCAATAGCGTAAACTCCCTTTCTACTTTTTTATTTCGATTCCCATCATGCTTCTGCGTGATCGTATATATATATATATATATATATATATATATTTCTTCCTCCTAACGCAGCTCACTTTTACGTGACGTCATGGCTGATAAACAACAGCGAGAGGTTCATAACGTCCAAACCTACTCGTTGGTGTATGTTGCTAGGGTATGGTGAAAGAAGAGCATAAGGGCAAATATATTAAAGCGAGAGCTTTAAGGGCCCCGTTGCGCACGGAGCACGGCGTAAACGGCATTGAGCGTGAGTAGACCGTGAGCGAAACCTGTCTACCAATCACACTGCGGTGTGCGCGCGTTTCTACCAATCACCTAGCGGCACGCGCCACGAGCTTTCTACCAATAATAGCGCGGAACGCCGCGCCTCTGCCATACACGGCCGTGGCAGCACCGACCGGGAGGGGAAAGAAAAAAATGACAGTCACTTTAACAAGGAGAAAGCCTGCGTGTTCAAGGGGCATTCATTAAATTACTTGACATTTTCATCCGAACACGTTGTTGCTTATTACTTGTTTTCTCCCAACCAATCCCGCCAAAGGTCACGGGTTCGAGTGCCTTAGTTGACGTTACCTTAATTATATGTGCGTTAATTAACTTCGTCCCAATTAACACCAAGGGCGATGGGTTCGATTCCCATGATAGGTCGTGGGTTCGGGTGCCTTAATTAACTATATATATTTAGCTGTTCCTTAATTATCTTCTTACAGCAAAGGTCATGTGTTCGAGTACCTCAATTAATTTGCCTATTTTTTTGGCGTGATGAGCGGCATTGAAGCCAGCTGTTGAACGCGCAAGCAGTGGCGCGAATGCGCGTCTGCGCGAGGCGTGCTCACATGACTTTCTGTACCGCACGCCGCGTTTGCCAGACAATTGGCGGTATAAGCCACTTAGGCCCTTCGCTTAAAAAAGAAAAAAAAAGAAAAGAACCGGAAAGCTCGCCTTCGTGCGTAGCGTTCGCCGCGAGTGCTTCCCGGTAAAGATTATGGTTGCATAAGGTGCAGTTGCCGGGAAGCATGAGAAGGCAGTCAGAGACCCTTTAGTGCTATGTGTTCTACTCTGAAAGGCGAAGCTTAAGCGTCTCCCAAGTTTTCCTTGCAAATTATGCGCGCCAATTCAAAGGTAATGCTTGGCCAAGGAGCGCTACGTACCCCGTAATGTCTCTTGCGTAACATGAGCGCTGCATCACATTTTTATACCGAAGAACAACCGGAAAACACTAAATCGAAGTGATTCCGCAAGGGGACAACAAAGCGTATATTCTTACATGGAAAGCCTCGGCGCATTAAACGTAAATTCTACTTTCACGAGCGTGAAATGCTGAGAAAATTTTAGCCTAAGATGCTCTTGCCATTGCAGCGTTTCTGCATGATGCTAGTGTGCGACGAAAAGTTCTATCAAGTGCTTGAAACTTTCACACTCTTGAAAGGCTTGCGTTGCCTTTGTTTGAGTGGCTTAAACTGATGACGTTCCAGCGAGTGTACCTTTCATGGTCAAGAAAGAGAGATACAAAGGAATGGCAGGAAGGTTAACCAGAATAAGTTCGGTTTGCTACCCTGCACGGGCAAAATTTATTTAAAGAAATAGGAAGGGAGAAAGATGAGCATTTAAACGAAAATTGGTGCTCAAAACTGCTTGGTGCTCTAATCGGTGCTCTAACGCGGTAAAAATCACCTGCCTTTACGCGTACTATAACGTGAACAGTTGCACAGGAGGTCTGAGATCGCTTCTTCACCACCGCATGTGTTATAAAATGCCGTATAACTGCCTGCCTGAAGCCAGGCTCACAGGAAATGTCATCAAAAGGCAGCTAGCTCTAACGGACGGGACCACAAGAAAGTAAAAGAAAAACATTGACAGAGCGCTGGTCTTACTTATACCTTACTTTCTTGTAATGCCGACCGCTAGCTCTGCCCTTTAAATATGTAGAATCATCAGCTCGCACCATCAAGGACCTTTTTGAGCCTACACGAACCAGACGGTCACGGAGTATCACAATTTTATAGATGATCGTGAATATCGTCGAGTGCATTATTTCTTCACCCGATTACCGTAAGAGCACTGCTGAGAATTTTTCCACGTATTATTTAGTGTAAATTTGATACATGACAATCATAAGCTTAACGATCTATCGTAATCATGATCATGACCGTCACTATCAAGACAGCCGCAACCATTTTCAGGTGTTTCCCTTCTCAGACGTTTCCTGCCCGCCATGCATTTCTGTCGGGAGCACTGTGCTTGTCCGCAGCGTTTTTGACAGGGAAGCAGCGGGCACACAGAATTAGCGAAAGGATATGACTATAATAGGGACAAGGATTGTTATGGAAAAAAATTGGGCAGCAACGAACAGTTGAAAAATGAGTGACGGCCCTCGTTGACTGGGTCTGCTAATGATATCGAATAGACAAGTGCCTTATTATATGGTGCAAGCTTACTGAACTGGAGTCCTTATTTCGAAGCGTTTGCAATTTGAAGATTGTAAAACCAAATGGAATAAGAATAGAATACTGCCAGGAGCGAATCGACCTCAATGGAATATCGAATACCCTTCTAACATTTTGAGATGAATGTACAGGTTTCTCGCTATCATCATCAAGAATTTTACCATCCTGGTATTCGCAGCAATAGAATGTTTTCCTCATTACACTAGACACTATGAAATATGAACTGTTAAAAAAGCACGAAGGGACAATTAGGAAAAACGTAAGCAGATCGTTCGCAAACTCGGGTTATTTGGACAATACGCGGTCATACGTCATCGCTTTATAGACGTAATCTTGTCGATCAGTTATTATATCTGTATACCGCACACATGTGTCGCATCTGTGACGAGATCAGAGTAAACAGAAATTAGCGTTTTTCTCGTCCTAATTGTCGTGGTAGATGCTGTCACTATCGTATAAAGTATGCTGCAAAGGAACGTATTATAATTTAATCCGTTCACAGAAAACAGGTACTGCACCTGTAAATAGCAACAAATGATACCAACTGCCGAATGCCGTGTCCAACCAACGTCTTGCTTACAGAACGACGCAGGGACCCTGTAACGTAAAACTATTCCAATATGTTTCTATTCCAACCTCCTGATGTCACATTTGCCTAACCACCAACGCAAGCATCGAGCGGTCACCCGCAGGGTTGTCTGAACAGATCAATCAAACGCTCTCCTCGTTCATAGGAGGTCACTTTTGTTTGCTTGAAAAACGAATAACATTGCCTGCACTGAGCGGCTTGTCGTATCTAATTGGCTGACAAGAGGCGAGGAGAACGCTCAAGTGGAGAGGGATTCGATGGGGCCGAGCCACTGCACTGAAAGTCGATAACCGGATGAAGAGAGTGGTGCCGGCGTCTACGATTGGTCGGCTTTCTCTTACTTAGCTTGCGGTGGCTGGTCGAAAATCGCGGCGGCATGCAACGGAAGCTCAAGCATTACGCTAAGACGGACCCTCATCAAAAAAGAGTTGGCAGATTTAGGGGGTAAACGTGCCGAAAGTGCTCGAAAACGTTACACGGCCACGCAAGAAGTTTTACTATACGCAAATACACCCATGCTCTCCGGCAGGTGCGAGTAGTGGCAGCCATCTTCTATTCCTTTCGGAACGGGGCAGCCTGCACCTATTCAGAAGAAAATTCAGTTTTGTTCGGCATATTAATGCATCTTTAATGCGTACACGTCACTTTGACGCGGTGAGTTTTCGCGGTTTTGTGACGTCTCATGACAGGCAGGTGAAGTGGGTGCAGCCCAAAAACTTTTTACCAATAGCCGGGGGATAACTGCGAAAAGGCGTCGAATCAGAATTAACTGTTTTTCTTTTTTTCTGTCAAATCATGCATAATCAGTGTGTACACATCATATCAGATGGGGAGGTATCGCGGTTTTCGTGACGTCGCGTGACAGACAGCTGATGTGGGGGTGGTCGAAAAAAGTTTTTGACCAATCGTGGAAGGCTGATAGCAGAATTGGAATAGAAAAGTTTGGAATAGTTTTACGTTATAGCGCCCCAGCTTTACGTTACTGTCTACGTTACGTTTTTTGTGCACGGGGTCAAAAAACATCGCATTTTTGCTTCAATTTCATGTTTGATTGTGAAGTATTGGAAAAGTGTTCGAAAAGTGTTCGTATTTCCGTGTAGTGACTATTCCATTCGAGGGGCTAATTGAAGAATGATTATTCAATTCGAGAATAGAATTCAGTCTTCGAAATGAACAGGACAATGATCGATTCGTTATTCTGAAGTTCCGAGTATTCGCACATCCCCAATTATTCCCTGCATTGAATGGGGTAGTTTTAAGCACGTCTTACAATTTGTACTATATGTTCACGCAACGTGCATATTTCTTTTAGCTTCTCGAAGATATACGTATTTTCTTGGCCAACTCTCTTGTGTTAACAGTTAATGATGGGAGTAATTACTTCTGTATTTGTTATCAGATAATTCAGCGTCTGCTCATTTATCTTTTTTAACTAAAATCACATTTGCCTTAAACATTGAATCCTGTAACGCTCCGCTGCCTCCTTCTCGCGATGGCTTGAGGTCTCTGGAATCATGGCGAATTTTGTGAACCGAGATTTCCATACGTAGACGACAATTCAGATCGTGTATTTACGTTTGCTTTCTCCGTGGTAATAACATTCAAAGTGAAAGCAACACTGCAAACTTCGCGCTTCGCGTGCAGCGACGACACCGAGAACTCTGCGCGCTAGAAGTCTCGGTATATCCACGTTATTATTGCGACGCAGTAACATCAACAACTACAACAAGCCCAAGTATCCACGTTTGAAACCCGCATCAGGACTTAGACACATGAGGCTTCCAAACTCAGCGTCCTACAGGAAGACAGTGCCTATGGAGTGTGATTTGGGTTTGAAAGAACGCGTCTATACCAGTTCTTCGTATATATTTTGTTAGAGCGCCTCACTGATGAGATTTTGCTTTTCCGTGTCATCGCAACGTATACACACCTGCTACCAGAGAGGCGCTTCAAGTCGCTTGGTTTAGCTCGCCTACTCGAGCTTTGTTCGTCTTTGCGGCATGTTGTGAACACTCCGCGGAGCTTTCCATTCGTGAGAGGGGATATAATGCTGAAAGCTGCGACTCGAGAACGCTCGCAGTTTGGTTTCTTCATTTGTTTGATACTGCGAAAAGCTGTTCATGTGATGTTATCTGGTTTTCCGGAACGTGGTAATACAAACACTATCGGCCGCAGGCACTGCAAACGTTCGCGCGGATATACAAGCAGTACAGTCCCTCCTGGAGGACTACCAATACTGGCGGGTATTGTTTGCTTGGTAAGCCTTGCGCACCAAAAGTAATTTTCAACCCCGCTGTAGTTTCCGCGTGTGTTTAGGCGCAGTGCGCTACACGTATCCTTTTGTTGAAGCACGAGATTTGCGAGGAACCCGCAGCCAAACTGTCAAGCGTCGATGATGGTGGAAGGCCGGCCCATGTGAGCTCTTATTAGGCATCGGACAATTTGCGTACTGTACCTAGTGTCTTTAGGCTCTGTCTGTAAATAGAGAGTGAGAGAAACAAATCGGTAGTAACGATCTCACGATGACTGTCGACGGCAATGCGTTTAGCATTGAATCAATACATCGACATAGCGTATCGCCAGAGTCGAAACTAGTTATGTTTGAGGCCTGTACTGCAGCGGTACTTTTCTATCGCACTTCTCTAGGAACACTCGGCACCATCTAGCGGAGCCGCCCTGAAGCCTGCACGTGGTCTCCGAAATGCATGGCGCGCCGGTGCATGCGTACGCTGAGAAACGCGTCATGCAGCAACCAGACTCCTTTCTCGTACTTTTTTCTGAACACGCTGCGCCATCTGGTGACGCTGCCGAGAAGTCCGTGCGCGGCGCGCCGGTGGCGGCGAACGCTGGGAATTGATACCTCGCTTACCGCACGCCTAGTGATACATACTCAGGCACCCAAGTTGTGGAGATGTTCATGGAAGAGTGGCACATACCTGATGCATTCATGGCGCCGCTGTTAGCGTAAAAGGCGTTCATTGAAGAGTAGCACACACCCAGTGCATTTGTGGAGAAGCCTGCTAATGTGCCGCGTTGCTGTCCGTGAGGAACCCGTGTGACCTGGGTTTGATTCCGCCCAGTATCGAAGAAAGTAAAGCTATCCTTTTTTTCATTATAGAGGGGCACACACCTACTGACGCACACACCCAAGGACTGGCCAAGTTGAGATAAAAGAGGTTCATTGAGGATATGCACAGACCATTTGGCACTTATCCAGTGACCCAAGTTGGCATCAAAGAGGTTCATTGAAGACCAGCACAGACAGAGTGGCACATATCATGTGCTTCAAGTCGGCGTCAAATACTTCCTTCGAACAGCGGTGCCCACCCGGTCCCACATCTAGAGTGATGTATGCCAGCGGGACACAATATCGTTGAAGAGCGGCTCGCATGTGTACATTGCCACATACGCAGAGACCCGAGTTTATCCAATGGTCGACTTCGAACCCAGTTCCCACAGCACAGAATGCCCACGCGCTACACATTTGACCATGGACTACCCAGTGACCCATGTAGGTGGGAACCCGCTTAGATACAAACAAACATACAAACATAGGTGGATAGATAGACAGATAAGCCCCCCAAAGTGCAACAAGTACCTTAAAAAGCAAACGCATTAAGAACATTTTTAGACAGTAATGGTAGTCCGGGTCGTCCATTGCGCAGGAGGCTACATGCAGCTTCCTTTTCTGGAAGGGTCAAGTGATGGGCCCTGAACGTGGCAAATGTGTGCCACGACTAGCGGCCATAGCGTCTTGCCTAGACCACGGAGAGTGAGTGGCACAGCGCTCCCACGTGTAAGGGGCAGCAAGGGGAAAATGGTGACGGGTGAGCATATGGAATGATGAAAGAACCCAAGGACAGTCCCAGTACGTGTGGAGGGCACTTGGATTCTGCCCGAGGACCTGGCATTTGGGGTGACTTGCTGTGTGTTCGATGCGAATAATGATGACATCATGTGGTAATGTTTGTGTCTGTGCCTGTCGAATAAGAGCGCCATCTGCGCGTGGGAATGAAGGAGGTGGAGGATTCGGTAAGGGTATCTATTGGGCATGCTGGAAGGTCATCTAATGTGTTGTAGCGCAGGCATAACAACGACAAGATAGAAGGTCTGTAGGACTACACACAGCGCTAAGTTACAACTTTTTAGAAATTAGCGCTGTGTGTTGTTTCGTGCGCCTTCCATATCCGTGTCGCTGTGCGTGCGCTACAACAAATTGGAAGAGGCCGCAGGCGTAAGAAGCCTGCGGGACAAGGGCCTCTCTGAGCCCAGTGCTGTGTTGCTTACAATGCTAGGCTCTAATTGCTTTTGGGGAATAAGTGGCTGGCTATCTGATCGGGGTTGCTTGTCGTAAATGTTCTGCGAGCAAGGGTATGAGCCTTTTAATTTTCCTGTATCTCCTGATAGCGGGCAACCTATTCCAGTTGTACTCAGAGTTGTGGGTGGGACTGCGTGTAGCTGTTTAGTGCAGTGCGCGCATGTAAGGTCAGGGAGCACGTTAAGCGCGAAGGCACGATGCGCGTTCTGACTGTCGGATCTCACAGTGATGGTGGCGGTGAGGGGTTCATGACATCAATTTAGGTAAGTTACATCTGCTATAGTCTCAGGTTCGGCGTCCGTGGCTGACGGCCACGCGATGTCTTGCAAAAATGTTGATTGAGGTTCGGCTACTCACGTGGTGGACTGCTCTGGTGTGTTAGCTGCCTCCACGTAGTATACGTTTTGTGTTGGGGTGGACTGGTGTGTGGCTCTGACTTGGCTTGTTCCGTGATCCGTCACGGGGTCCCTCTTTCGGGGAATAGGAAGTACTTCTATGCCCGGTACCGACTCTTTAGGTGGCGGTGTTGATACCAAAGGAGGCAGGGGTTTTGTGTCGCACCTGAGTTGCTCGAGAATGTTTCGGCCTTTGTTAGACATTGTAAGTCGGCGCTGTTGTGTCTCGCAATGCTCTTGCACCTTCTCTTCTAGGGCGTTGTGGGTAGTTGTGTTCTCTACGTCGCCGGTAGTCGCGTAGCGAGTACTTAGATTCAGTAAAGCTTGGAGCTTATTGTGTTAGGTCGCATCGAGTTGCAGTTACGGGTATGCGTACATTATCCAGGAGTATATCATTGCCTCGCATAGCTTGCGCAGTTAATGCTCTTTGAGAGTTGTTCTGCGACGTGTTATGGTGGTCAACATGTGGTAGTTCTGGCTCATGGTTCGTCGTAGCCATTCCTTGTGTCACCCATCTCGGTGTCATATGAATCCAAGGGTCCTTGTGGTCGGGAGGTGGGGCATAGGTTGGTCAGCCATCAGGAGCTTGAGTAAGTTGCGGGTAGTTTGAGCAATTTCGTTGTTTGTAATTGAACACTACCACGCACTCAGACTTTTCATGTGAGTACGTGAGACCGAGTTTGCAGATGTAGTGGTAGAGCACATCCAGGCCCTCTTGAATGACGCTCTCTTGTTCACCTAGACTGCCGTGGGTACACCACACAGTAAAGTTCTCATGAGTTCGTTTTTTGTTGTTGGGAAATGAAAAGAGCAAGAGAAACAAGAAAGGGATGCGCAGCCGGCAAATCTCCTGAATTCGCTGAGTTAGCACACCTTACGCCATTGCGCGCGCACTGCACTTGCAGAGGTGCAAAGGGATAATAGTTGGTCGGCAGAGCACAATGTCGTTCAAGGAAAGACTGACCTTCAGCACTGGCTCTGTAAATATTTGGTCAGCCTTGTGAAGGTCCTGTTGGTAGGTAACGAGAAGGGGTGCATGATATTGGAGCTGGTTAGCGCCGTAAATGACGCTGCCGGGGTTTCGGAGGGTGCGTGAATTGTTTTCGTTACTTCACGAGAAAACAGCCAGTGAAGCTGCGCCGACCATCAGCTCCTTAGATGAGGCTTCCACTTCCTGTTATCACTTCGCACGTTGAGCGACCACGAAAAAAAGATCCGCTTTCGCTCCGGTGGTTTGTATAATTTACGTCATGGCATCGTCACTACAATGCGCATCAGCGCTCGCCTGGTCATTTTGCACTGTGGTGCACCGGCCACATGAATTTGTCATAGGTCATTTAGGAATCATTTATTCATTCAGTCCTTTTCCTGTTCGTGATGGCAGAAAAGGCGAATCCGTGTTGTACAGGAGATAGAAAAGAGAGTAAATCTGTTCGCCTATTGCGTTTTCTTGCTTGGCCCACTACTCCGCCCTGCAAAGCCGAAAGGAAGTGGTTTATCGGGCAGTTAGAGTTGCTCTACAAGACCCGAGAAAGACTGAATGTTTGTACTTTGGTAAAATATGGCCCACTGTGTATTGAGGTACAGTTTTGAAATGGAAATGCTGCTTAAAGTTTCTGCATGTAAGCAGACATCATACAGGGTTATACATGTTTTGCATTGTTAATGGATCCACTGAAAAAGGCAGTTAACTAGGAACAGAAGCGTTCTCTCATTTCAGTCAAGCACGATCCATACTACAGATCTGCATTTTGTGAATCTGCGGGAAGTTAGAGGATGGAGGACCGAAGAGCACACTCCACCACTTGTGACGCAGCAGTTATCACGACGTTTATTCCGCGTCAAAGACTGGGCGAACCGACCACGCCAACAGCACGGATCACACTCGAGAGCCAGCTCCACAAGCGATGATGAAGAAGAACCCCATATGAACCCCACATGATGATGATCATGTACAGATGACAAATAATAGCTTGTAAATTCCCACAATTTCACAGACGCCCCAATGCACACTTATTCCTGAATAAAGGCACAACAACAGTGTCAGCTGCTGCGGTATAAGATGAATGCACAACACTGATGATGGCTACGATTGCGGTGTTGCAGTGACGGCGGCACTTCGATGACTGACATCTATGACAGCAAAGAGCTGTCATTGGGAGAGGAATGCTGATTATCGTTATCGCATTGCAGCTGCTCCACGACAAACCATGGTGCACTTCACAAAACCTGTAAGTTATCGCTCAATATTGAGGAAATTATTATAGCAATGCCAATTATTTGATGACCTACAAATTTAAAAATCTCATCGCGATCATATTGACTGTTTCTATGCCAAATTATATCTGGGTGTCTGTTTTAGCTTGTTCAGAGAACAAGTTAAGAACAAGTTATGAGAACAAGTTAAGCAGTGTTTCTAAGCTGTACGCGTGAGCATTACACAACAGTGCTATACAGCAGCGTTACACTGCTACCAAATTCCCTAAAATATTACTGGTTTGCGCAATAAAGCATATATAAAGAAAGGGTGTGGATGATACTGCCTCAGATGTACCAGATATTGAAGAGTCCCGTAGTGCACATCTTTTCAGCATTTCCTCCGCCTTGAATGATTTTCGCAAAAGTGCACGGCGTGGAGGGACTTTTAATGGCAGGCCACCTTTATCCTATGTTGATAGCGGCTGCATAGCGACTTTCTCGCCACACCATCTTCGCTGGATCTGTGCAACAAGATAGATATTGCGAAGGAGGTGGGGCGATTTTCGTGCAAGCGTATACAAGGTTTCTATGGCGATCCTCTTCAAATAAAAGCAGTCGGAAGCCTGAGCTTGTTCGTTCCGTTTCTTCCTTTTTCGTTCTTCGTTTCTTTCGTTCTATCTTTCTTTCTGTCCTATCTGTCTTTCAGTTTAACGAGGCTCAATCTGGGTTGGCTACCCTGCGTTGGGTAAGAGGGAAAGCGGAGTGAGAGAAGTGAGAGGTTCCTGCAAATCCTTAAGTTCTCGTGATGGACACGTTGGCGTAACTGCCGCTTCTATGGCCTTTCGAAGAACTTGCACTGCTAACAATGCGTGTTTGTGGGCTAGTTAATTCTGATTCGTAGTGAACGAATGACGGCGCGAAGAGATGCGAAGACGACACATACACGCACTGACTTGGGGCTGTCAGCGCATGCGTGTGTCGCCTTGTCGTCTTTTCGCGCCGTTACTCGTTCACTGAGAGCGTGAAACCACTCCAAGGCTTGCCTTCTGCAAGTCACGACTACCGTGACGCAGTCCCTTCAACCGTGCGGTTGCTGCGAGTGGTTACGCGGCAACCTGGAGTGTTTTTCCGGTATCTCAGCTGTGCGCATTTGACGTCACAAGCATCAGCCCAGTGGCGCAGCTGTTAACTTTTTTTTTTTCGAACGGACATTCAAATGTTCAATTTGGTTGCTATAGCGTGGTTGCTGGTGACCGCAGAAGGTAAATGTGACACCCTCGCGTATCCCAAGTTCCGAGGGGGCGCAGGAACGACGAAAAAACAAACAAACAAACAAACAGAAAACCGAGGTTCCGCCACGGTGTAAAAACAGCGCTTATCGAACATCAACGGTGGCGATGCTTACTCCTTTGGTACAGTCAGGCACTGCGGAGAGGCTCGTAGTATTGTACTCGACGATTTCGCATACTGTGTGTAGTCTAATGAGAATGCAGCTGTCGTAGCTTCAGTGCGTTGTAGAAGAAGGAGACCGCGGTCTCTCAGTGTCACATATAAAGTTGAAGACGGTCCATCACGTACGAAGTTCAGAGGTAAAATTCACAAAGCTAATTGTTTGTACGTGCTTTCTGTCAATGGCTGGCCGCCTCCGGTAAAATAACGTCGAAAAGCACGATTGGCTGGAATTTTCTCTTACGAAGAATTCCTGCGCGGGGGGTTTTTGTGAACACGGGCCCATATTATATTCTTTATTTGCTTGTTCGCCATCGTGAACTTCAATTTTCCACTGCACATATCTAAATATAGCAGAGGCTCTCGCAAATGTGGAATTGAGCGTGACAACACGGAGAGAAATAACTTATGTAAACAACTACGCTACCTCCCTACTACCACGCACGCTGGATGGTGTTATTAAATAACGCCAGACGAAAGCATGCTTACGACCTCACATCCTATCATGAAGGCTCGCAGATGTTCCATCAACTTTGCTTGCAACTCGCCCTTCTCCTGATTTTCCTAACACAGTGCAGTTCTCGACGTCCGACTTTCGACACTAGTGCAGCAAAGTAAGACAACTGTTTGCATTCAATCGCGGCAGCTCACCAGGGAGACGACGATGAAGAGGAATGTCCTTTAAGAAAATGAAGAGGAATGTACGAGGGGGGCGAAATCCAAAAACGCCCGTTTCCATTGCTTTGAGGGCACATTATAGATCGCTGGTGGTCAAAATCAATCTGGAGCCCACACTACAGCATGGCTCATAATCAAATCGTCGCTTTGGCACGTAAAACCCCAGAAGCGCCCTCGTGCTTGATATTAGTTGAAATTACACTGCACACTTGTAAAACATACAACATACAAAACGATGCCATACTGGTTATCGGTGGCATGCCTGAGTGGCCTGGTCTTCCCTGGTGAAGTTTCGCCGTGGACTGCTGTCTCCTTGCTCACAGCACGCCCCGAAAATACTGAGACTCCTTCCCTAGACCGGCTTTTACAGCATCCAAGGGAAATGGGGAGATAGAGATTCTTATTTGTGGAAGGAAAAATTGGGGTAAAGTGCAGCGCAGTAACTGTCTCTCAGATGAGGGCACTTCAACCGCGCTGCACAGAGGGAAGGGATAGAAAAGAATGGTGGAAGAACTCGTGGAAGACGCAGACTTGTCCACCAATTACTAACTTAGACCAATCAGGAAAGCCGACGCAATTCAAAAGGGGCGATAGTTAATACAATCAGACAGGGTCTCGAAAACACCACGGAGGGAACAAAACTAACCACGGCTGCTTGATAAACGAGCACGGGGGTATTCTGCAAGTGTCCACCTAGTGGACATGTCCATTTCGTCTGCTGCTGAAGTTCTAGTTGGCTGGGCTGAGTTACGCATCAGAAGGAGACATGCGCTCCCAGCATATCAGCACTTTAGCAGCAGAAGAAATGGACATGTCCACTAGGTTGACACTTGCCGAGTACACCCCCCCCCCCCCTTCCTCCTTGAGGAAGAACCGACCGCTACACGTACTGTAACGCACACATGCTCGTCCCCATCTGTTTCTAGGTCCCTTCAAGGTTAGCCCCTTGCAGAAGATTTCTTTTACAGCGCGCGCCTATAGAGAAAGTTACAGTCATGTAAACGAATGTGTCAGCCGGGCGAGAGAACATGCCATGGGCGCCGTAGCGGCCACTTCCTCCGGCGAGAGCTCCCCCATGCAAAGGCTCCATTTGCCTGCACCCCATATTTTTGTGGTTCTACGCCTCGGACTCGGCTCCCTGCCCGGCTCGCTCGCATCGGAGAAGCCCTAGCAGTTACAAAAAGAAAGAGAGACGTGCTGCTTTCTTCGCGACACTTGCATGCGCTTCTGAAACGCTTTCGAGATACGTAAAGAGAGAGCAGGGGAAAGAAAAAAAAAAGGATTTTGGGGCTCCCTTGCGAGATCAATGGTCCTCATTACTTAATATATCCAAGTGGTCAAACTTTCGCAACGTCGAATAATTATCGCTTCAATTTCTTCATTTCTCTCTTAGTGGGGGAGTGGAGGGAGGACTGTCAACTTTCTACGTGGGCGCCATAAGGCGGTGATTAGCGCCAGCTATTGGGCCGCAACGCCTTAGTCCTAAAGCACGGCGAATGCGCGAATTTCTGCAGGATTAAAAGTCACGCTTTATTGTCTTCGCATAGCGCGACTCTTCCTTTAATGTGTTCCGACCGAGAAGCAGAAACTGCGGCTCATTTTTCCCTTTTGTTTCTTGCGTGTGGCTTGAAGCTCTTTAACGGAAACCCAGCACATTGGAGGTGATGCGGAGCGGCGCAGCTGTGTGGTCTACAGAGACTGCGGTTACGCAGAAAGCTTACTGCCTTGCGGCTAAACGAGCCAAGACAACCTAGCCATGCGTTGGCTTTGTTTGTGCTGCTTGGGTGCCGATAGCATGGCGAAGACATTGTTTTGGTGCCTTTTTCTGTGCTTTCGGCACGCGCGTAGTAAGTGCCATGGAGGCAATTCCCCATCTGAAGTCGCCGTGGTATGACGGCTTATTTTCTGTTGAGCTTGCAGTGTGGTGGCGGATACTTCCGCCTGTTCTTCTTCTGGTGTTCTACAAGGTTGTAGTATTTGCTTCGTATCATTTTGTCTTGTTCTGGCAGTAAACTACGTCCTGTTGGGGCTGCCCGGTGTACATCTTGGGCGGCGGCGTGAGCTGCTTGGTTTGCGACCAAGGATTCGTGTCCCGGGCTCCAGAAAATGTACGTTTCAGGGATGTCTTGGTTCTAGGTGTAGTAGAACGCGGTATTACTAATTTTTCTTGTCCGAAAATGAGGACAGGCTGCTTGCGGGTCTGTGACGACGATGACCGGCATGCCTCATCGGCAGGTCGGTACCTACCTCTCAACATACAAGAGACTGACTGATATCTTCACAGTACTGGACGAGCACGGGACCCTGACTGTAGCGTCCGTCACACTCCCGAGACAATAGCTCACGTACTTTGCGTGTGCCCTCAATATGCGGCCGAACGAAGAACACTCAAGTCTACTGTTGACTGCTTGGACTTCCGGCCTTTTTTGAAAGAAAAGCTTTTGGGCGCGTGGAGAAGAGTTGACTGTGCCCAACGTGCCATAAAGTCACTTTTGAATTTTCTACGTGAGACTGGTTTAGACGATCGCCTCTAGAACCTGTGAGACGTGAGGTCAGTGCGAAATGTGTTTGCGCGATAACGTTTTTTGTCGACACGATTACTCTTGTGTGTATTGCGTCTACAGTGCGCATGCGCATATTGGGCAACGTGCATATAGTAGCTCATTGTACCATAACATGATCACCCGCCACCTACCTTTCCCTGTATTTCCCACTTCCCCTTTCCCCAGTGAGGAGTAGCAGGCTACAGACACGCTCTCCAGGCCGACCTCTTCTCATTTCTCTTCATTAAAATCTACTCCTCCTACAGGAGACTGACAATTATGCAATACGCCGAACATCCGTTACCACATTATCTGGGAATACAGAAAATACCCGCGGACAACGCCCATCCAAGCACTAAAAGAGGACCAGTGGAAGGCCCAGCTGAGCTAGACTTGAGGGCCAGCTACGGCTGGTAAACAAGGCTATGCTATTAGCACAGGGCCACGGCTACCTGGAATAGGGTGGTCGCCCACTTTCAGCCGAGCATTACCAGCATGGTCTCCATAAGAAAGTTTATTAATGTGAAAGCATTACACGCCCCATGAAGCGGAAAATCCGGCGAGCGTAGGGCGTTAACATATCATGGTATCAAAACCCACGTTACCAAGTGACGATGTCACGTTCCAGGCGCTGGATTTGCTGCAGCTCGCATTGCGAAATCTTACGGCGAACAGCCGCGGCGTCGACGGACACCTTGGCCCACACTCAAAAAATTGACTTTGCCCAATTCGAAAACTGAGTTGACCCACGTTCAAAACCGACCTGGCTCACTCCCAAAATTTTGGTAGCCCCCCTCTCAATATCGTCTTTGCCCAATTCAAGCACATGACCAAGTGAAAAGTATCGTGCGGAATGTCATACTGCTTTCTCATTCAACGCAAGTGGGGAGACCTAAGTGCCTCTGTGACTATTCCCTCATATTTTCTTCACGCACAGTTCCTTGCAGTCAGAGTAGCTTGCACTTTGCCGGATTGATGCGCCTTCTTCAAAACAAAAACACTCAAGCTTGGTTGTTAAAGTTCAAACGTTCAGGTCTATGCGTGTGTTTGTGCGCTTGTGTATGCATGTGCGTGTGCAATGACAATTTGATAGTATTCGGAAAAGGAGAAATGCTTCCTGAGCACGTTTCGTGTGGCGAGGACCGACCCCCTCCGGGTTGCCAAAGGGGACGGGTGTCTGCGTACTTGTAGTGCGTGGGTGCGAACAATGTGAGGTGAAAACCGGGCACAAAGGAAAAAGAAAGAATAAACGAGCTAAAGTGGTTTGCGCTGGCAAAAGCCGATTGGTGGGAGCAAGTATAAATAACGGGGCAGGCCCGGTCCCACACGCCGCACGTATATCCGCACACACGTACACTCGCCCACGGCCAGTCTGCCGGCTGTCCAGGCGCCAGGCTTTAACGCAGCCTAGAGCCGGGGTGCGTGAACGGCGTTACCCAACTACGCTCGTATAGTAAGAAGGAGGCCGGCCGTGGTAGCTTTAGCTCGGTAACAACCGTTGCCGTGGTTGCGACGACGGCGACCAAAGGGCACTGGATAACTTTTTGTTTTGTTTTGTTTCGTGGCCGGTTCTGGCGAGAGCGCGTTGCAGTGGTCTTGCGTCGGGAAGGCACTAAAGCGGCAAAAGCAGTACTTTGAGAACTTAGCCTGCCTCAGCGATCGGTTTGAATGACTGTGACAGCGATCACGCTTCTTGCGCTGCTCTCAGCTGCTGGCTAAAATTTGCACTTGTGAATGAGAATTAAGGTAAGGTAAGGTTCAAGAATATGCGTAATGGCTACAGGACCCTCCATGGTTGTTCCAAGAAAACTGCGCAAGAAAGAGGAAAACTGCTATTCTAGATGGGAATGATCAACACAGGACACACACACACAACGAGAACATACAGAATAAAAATGCGTCATTGAGTCTATGTCATCAAAGTTAGAAGTGCGATCCCAGCGGGGAGTTGAAGGTGCGATCATTGAGGTACATTTAGTATGGAAATCAGGACGCTTCTGGGGAGTGTAAAGACGTTGAAACTGCAGATTAAGTGTTCTATGTTCTATCGTGGATTGCACCCATGGTACAGTGGCGATCCTATGCTCTTAGTGTTATACGAGAATTATTTTCTATCGGCAACGCTTAGACAAGTGCGGCGCAGGAATGCACAATGATGCCGGTCAAAGCCGCAGGGCTTGTGGAAATTGCAAATTGAGTCGCAAGTGTGAATAGGTAGGTAAGTTAATAGATGTGTCCAAAAAAAGTATCAGCGTGCTCTAGCGGCACGTGCAAGAGCGCCGTAGAATGGAGTTTCAAATGTGATGAGTGGTCCTTCTCGCAAAAAAAGGTAGCATACCTTCCTTTCTTATTTAATATGTGTACGAGGAGATGAGAAACGGGCATGTATAGTAATAGTGTTCATAATAAGAAACATTATTTCCTCCATGCCTACTTACATATCCGTGGTTGAAAGCCTAATAGCATTTCCATCAGAAAACCACTGTGAATATTCCCAGCAACGACTTTTAACTATTGTGTGAGATATATGATTGCTCTGCACGACCTTTCCCCCTAATGTTATCGGTAATTGTCTCCGTGCTTGGTGCATAAGCTTGGTGCACTGCCAGAGTAGTCAAATCGACCCCAAGTAAAATGAAATGACTGGCGTCTGTCTATCGTACCCGTTTTCGCTGTGATAGCTTTCCGGGTTTGGCAAGCGGAGCGTTCGCGTATGGTCGTCGAAAGCATTTGATTGCTACAAGATGGAAATGTATGGGATGGCCGACGGACCTGTTCGCATTAGCCTCGCCTAATAGGAACTCAATATACCACGAGTCAAACGCTGTGGTGCAGTCAGCCATGTTCATTGCAGACACCCCATAAGTTGGTTTAATTCTTCAGTGTTTAACTCTTCAGATTTAATTCAGAGTATTCTTCGGCCAGCAGCCCAGCGAAACCTGTTCATTACGCGAAGTGTCACGACCTTTATCTGCAAAGTAAATGCATAATTGACGAAGTTAAGACGTGTAATCATTATAAGAGTGTAAATATAGATGATTTGTAGCTCTAGAATCGAAAAGAAAGAGATGAAAAAAAACAATGAATAAAGAAATTATCGGCCCTAACACTCCGTGAACAGGGATAATAAGCGAAACTTGTCCCTTTGTATACCTAACCGCCCGCTCTGCCATCCACTTTATGTTTAATTGAATGTGCCCTTGAAATTAACGAGATGCGTATTGTGTGGATACTGGTGACATCAATGAAGACAAGTTGTCAGTGAAACATGTTCATTGAACAACGGAAACTTTGCCGGCCATTTGTTTGCAAGTGAGCAGAATAGCCTTGTGATCGCTGTTGTATATTGCAAGGGGTTTGGTCATTTCGATGTCACACATGTCGTTTAATAATGTCAGATATGTACACGTACGTCCTATAGAAGTGGGTACGTTCACCTGAATGCAACACCGAAGTGAGAAGGGTTCAAACATGAATGTAATCAGCCACTGTCGTTCTGGTTTGGAAACGTCCATGTTAAAGTCTTCCAGCTCCTGCTTTACGGGCGTATGGGCTATTGCATTTTCTGCTGGCCATTGGATTTTTTCAAACAGACACGGGCGCTCAGGCTAGACATAGACAAGGTTCGCTGGTAAAAGAGATAACCATTCCCATCATGCCCCTTGAAGGCCTACTTTTTTGCATTACTGATATGCGTGCAAAGAAGCCTGCTTTGAGATTCAGGAGTATCAAAAATGACAGAATAGCTGATGGCTAGAGAGAGAGAGAAAACGATAACTGAAAAGCAGGGAGGTTAACCAGGACTGAGAACGGTTGACTACCCTACACTGGGGTAAGGGGAAAGGGAGGGAAAGATTAAGAGGAGAAGAGAAAGTCCACTCTGGATATCGCCGATGTGGTAAAGTTTTCCGCTCTACATATGCTGACGGTCACTCAGTCGGTATTACAGACGGTCGCTCAATCCGGTAGCTTTCAGATATCGCCGCAGCGCTTTTGTGGCTTTTTGTAGCTCCGATATGTGAGATGTGAAAACAGTGTAATAGTAGATGATTGGTAGCCTTAAATTAAAAATAATTGTTGACGTCAGCGGGCTCAAGCCGTAACAATAAATGTGAATAGGATAAAAGGAAAACAAAATTAACGAAAATATATTTTTACAGAACGCAGTAGTAAAGGAAGATTGTAATCCCGTGATTGTAAGGAACTGAATTGTGTTTGGAGTGTTATGGTATAGTATAAGCAGGATAGACATGATAAGCTACAAAAATACTACAGAAATTCTGAGAATTGGCGACTAGTGTGTAAACTTTTCTGGCGCCAGAAAAGCGGTAGGTAGACATGCATAAGCTAGGAAAACCAAGAAAGCAAAAGCGAAGTAACAGCCGAGCCAAAGAATGGTTACACATTAGTAGTCAATTCTCAGAATTTCCGTAGCATTTTTTTATTATAGGCATTACAGTGTTTATTTGTCTGGAACGCTTGATGTGCGGAGACTTGTTTTTGTCTTGGAAGCCTTTATCTGGCTGCCGTGAATTCAAGAAAGAAAAAAAAAGAAGCTGGCAGATCCCACATCCTGTGGGAATCGATGTTATGCGAAGCAGTGTGTGGGGAGCCTACGAAGTTAACGAAACGGCCATGAGATACCAAAGACGTAGGCAGCCGTTTCATGAACAACATGACACGCATGTCATGACATTCATGTCGCGCTCACCCATAAAATATAAACAAGTTCACGCGTCAATATTGAGGATAGTTTTGTTTTATCGAGGATAACAAAGTGATTTGGCCTTACCGAGGCGCAGTCCAAACGCAGGCGAGAGCTTGCGCGTACAAGGAACGCGCCGATAACACAGACTTCCGAGAGCGAGAGTGAGAGTGACGTAGCGTCGCGGCGATGCTCCGTCCCCTCACGCAACACCTGGCGCGCTGGTGTTTCCCTCTCGCCCGCTCTGCTCCGTTGAGGCGCGCTTGTGAAGTGGCGTCGCAGCCAATGGGAATTGAGGCTGCATGGTACAGACGCCGGACGCCGGCTTTTGCGCTCAATTGGCCATTTGATGTCTTTGCATCAACAAGTGCGCACCCTGGAAGGAGACAGGAATCAAAAGGTGAAAGAAAGAAAGCAAATGGCACAACGCCCACAGCCACTAGAGATTAGTTTGTTACTGCAGAGATTGTGGCTGGTTGTTGCATAAAAGCTTCACGTCCGTGAAGGCGCACTGATGGGCATGATGTTTCTTAAGAAAAAATTATCATTTGTCCATATCTTTTCCTTATCTTAACGCTTTCGTTATAGTTTTGTGCACCGTTCTCTTCATCGTCGGGGAGTTTTTCAGATGTCGCGGATATCTTTAGCGCAGAAGAAGCGCTACGACCATTCTTAAAGACCATGCATAATGTACTGCCACTACGAGAATTTGCCTTTCAACGTTGCGTGCAAGTTGATAGTTGCGTGATTTCATCAAAGTATAAGAACGAGCTAGTTGGTGATGGGGGGTGGTGGTGAAACTTTATTTTCGAGAAAGGTCCTGAAGGAGACCCGACTGTTCGTCAAGGCGTAGAAGAAACTTCCCACGTCGGGACGACGGGGAACCCTAGGTTCTCCGCCACTTCGTGGGCCTTCTGGACAGCCCAGAGTTGGTCTTGTACCTCGTTGCTCCTAAGAAAGTCGTCCCACTTGTCCTTGTCCTCCAGATAGGAGGCCTGCGTCCCGCATCCCCACGACATGTGTCCCAAGTTCACATGTCCTGTTCACTGTGCACAATTAAATCATCCGGGGTGGTCCGGGTCGATTCGGCTCATACGCCAAGGATTGGGGTACGAGTTCGTCCGCAGCAAGCGGAGAGACTGACTGCGCCCAGTTAAGTCCCTTGTTTCGAGGAGAGAATTCTCTATGTCCCAAATAGAAGTGCTTAGTGAGTTCCTTATATGTCTGAAGGTGATGTTTAACCGCCTTAGAAGGAGAGGGTCTGCAGAGGAGCGCGGCTCGCAAGTTGGTAATTCACATTGAATTCAATACAGCGCAGAAACAGACGCCTTTAGTCTCTTACTGCTCTGTAGTGAATTCAGCATGATTGCAATAGCGTCCATAACTAAGGGCAGGAAAATCAGTTCGCAGGTTTTTAAAGCGCGAACGTGCTGTAGTGCATGCTGTATTACATACAGTGACAATGAAAATAGTCATAGATTGCTATTTGTCATAGAGTAATACTACTTGTAGAGCTACGTGTCATAAAGTGCTAATCGAGAAGGACAACAAGAAGTAGCAGGAAAAGAGGAAAGACGCACTTCGCAAGTAGAACAGGGTCAAATGTAACGTGGTTCAATACGGGACGCAGTAGTAAATGCATGAGGCCTCTAGGCAAAAAAGTAAATTGACCTGTGAAGTGTTTGGGTGCTTCGATCCAAACCGAACGTGACCTTAGCGCGCCGAAGGAATCAGTGCTTTTAGAGCACGCGACTCTCTGTTGCCTGTCCGTGGGACCGTGACTAGAATAAAATGCATTGTCCGCCTCGGCAAAACCTATTTTCTTTTTTTCCGTTGCTTGTCGGATTCGACAGTAAGAAGATCACGGTGTCCTTGGGTACACTCGTGAAAAGCACCGCTATGCGACGAAAAAGAACGAGAAAAGAGGAAAGAGGTATGCGCGCGCAGTGTTTTGTGTTGATACAGATCTCGTATATAGTGGCTCTGAATGCACAACGGCCTCGGTGTCAAGTACTCACGACGATCGGCACTGAGGCGTTTGTCCGAAGTCGACCGAAAGAGAGTCTTTTTCAAGTTCTGTCACGTTTTCCAATAACCATCTTCTCGCGTACAGAGAAAGAAATAAATAAATAAAGAAAAAGAGGTGGTTATAACGCACATTCTTTGGAATGGGGTCAAGTGACTCCTTTTCTTTTTGCTCCATCCAACATTCCTGTCCTTGAGGCGAGATTAGCTCTTCTGGAAGTGGAGGAAGCATTGGCTCGCGTCCCTGCAGAAAATATAACGACAATGAAGTTAAAAGCAGAGCAACGGTCTGCGTCCTTAGCTAAACTATAGATCGCGATCATTTGGTGTGTTTTTCATACGAGAAAAGGCTGCTTACTCGTTGCAAGAAAGCAAATTTCTCGGGACAGCGCCGATGATGGGCAGCGGGCGAGCTCTCCCGCATTTTCTTTTCATCATTAATCATGGTTCAAGACGACGGCGCGAGCCCTGCGACGGCGGCGTCCCGTTCCTTGTGAGTTAACGACAAGTTTTCTGTCAAAGAAAACTACCCCTCACATTGGTTAGTCAGAGATCGCAAAAGAAGCAAAATAAAATGTGGTAGAGCAGAATGGAAAAGAAAGAAGGACGGATAATACAGAAAAGATGAAATGAAAACGAAAAATGAAAAGAAAAGAAGGAGTTAGAGTCAATGTGGCTTTAAGATGCGCAAGAATGATGGAGGGAAACCCGTAAGGCGGATGTTAGTGCCTCCGCCGCAAAATGTGTTCCAGCAGATAATTGCTGGGATCACATACGCTTAATATAAGCTGTAGGAGGGACCGAATCGTTCAATCCCTGTAATTTCTTTAAGCATAATCGGCTTTTCATGCCTATCGCTGCTGCTGCCGCCACCTAACAGTCCACGGAACTATTCTCAGGAGCCAAGCAACACGTCGAGAATCCCAGCAGCGTACGTTCACATTCCGACAAGGGTTGATGAACACTTAGGCAGGCACGACGCAGGAGGTGCAGGGCTTGCCATTTCCGGGGCCTTCTCGTTGACGAGCTTTCCAGTATGGCCTGGCGCCCACCTCCTGTTACGGCAGTCTTATCACCTGCATCTATTAAAAACAATCGTTAACCACTTATAATAGTAAAAACAAAAATCCCACCGAAAGGGAAATTAAATATTGTGTACATCGTCCCTAAAAACGCATTCAAGAAAGCCATTATTAATAAATTGATATAGCACAAATACGTAGATTGTCCGGCAGGACTTGTTTATGAGATTCCTTTAGATTGTGGTAGAAAGTACGTGGGCCGAACAGAGCAGTGCCTGAATGACAGGCTGAGGCAACACAATAACAAAGTGAACAATGGGAGGGAGGGCCACCTGGAAATTCATTGTAGAAATTGCAAATGTAAGCCAGACTTCCACGCCTGCGCTGTGGTTGCCAGAAGCCATGACAAATGGGTTAGATTAATAATTGAGGCCAAAAGGATCATTGAAGCAGGTGATAACTCGTAAGTGTGGCATCCATACCACTATCACGCAAAGAACTGCTTTACCTGAACGCGAATGCACCCTGAGAAACTGTGATTGCGCTCCTAGTATAAATCAGTGGCGTTTTTTCCTGAATAAACATTGTTGGAAGTGGCGCCCTGTGTGTGTGTGTGTGTGTGTGTGTGTGTGTGTGTGTGTGTGTGTGTGTGTGTGTGTGTGTGTGTGTGTGTGTGTGTTTCTTCTTTGTCCTCCGTCGTTTTAGCGCCTTCACTTCAGATCAGGCGTTTAGACGTCCGGGTTAGCATTGGGTTGGCCGTACACGTGCATGCACTCTGATGTTTTAGTTCCCACACCAAGCGAGCAGATAGTCTGAATATTTTACTATGCACTTTGGCAATTCACAGAAGACAATTCTCCTTGTCGAGTAAAAAAAAAAAAAAACCGATGCAGCCAAAGAGTTCACCACAAATACACACGCCGCGGCTGGTAACGCACATCGCACGTTTGTGCAGCCAAGCGAAATGTCCGCCTGCTGTAGTTACTGCTGCGCCGAAAGGCTACACAGCGGTTCTTCGACGATCTTGTATAAAGTGACGTCAAGTAAGTTTCGCGGAGAGGGAACTGAAACACCTCCAAATCGTTCCGTAGGAGGCAACGGCAAGACGTTCAACCAGCGTCACGCCAGCTCGCTCAAGCCAGAGAGGAGGAAAAGCTCACCGGGCGCCGTTTCAACCTCGCCCAATGAAAAGGTCTATATAGAACGGAGTTTTGACACACGGAGTGGTGCGACTTGGCGGGAGTGCGTTCGGCATAATAATAATAAAAAATTAATCATTACATAATACCCCTATGAAAAAGTATACAGGCGCCTTAAGCATAGAGACCTGATAATATAACAGTGCAGCATATTCATTAGTTTTATTTATTTATTTATTTATTTATTTATTTATTTATTTATTAACAATAACTATGCCGGCCTCATTTGTAGAGCCCAAGGCAGCTATTATCCACTAGAGAACAAAACAGAAAGTCATGCAGTGAGAAACACAAAAACGACATCTATAAGAGAGAGAGAGAGAGAGAGAAAGAGAGACAGAAATGAGATGCGAAAGGCAGGGAGGTTGACCGGAATATAAATGTTTTGTTTGCTACCTTGCACTGGGGAATGGGAAGGGAGAGACAGAAAGAAAAGGAAGAAAATGCACAGATAGAAAACAGGAAGCAGCCACTTGTGAAACTGTAAACCAGTCATAAACAACTATATACAAAGGAATTGCTTCTAACAACAAAATGAATATGAAGTAAAAAATAGCAAGAAACTGATCAGATCGAGAACAGGATAAGTAAAAGCAAACTAAAGGTGAAAATAGAGGGGGAACATCTAAGTTGTCGCGACACATCAGGTCGTGCATACATACATTGGGAAAGTGTACCGAGGGCAGCCCCAAATAACCACGTAAGACAAAGCTTTGCGCATCGCCACCACTGTTGTTCTAGTTAACATCGCTGCAATAATGTGCACTTGTGCGCCGGCATCCTGCTCACTGCGTTCGTATGCAACAATACCGCCTGATAATTTGCGCAACATTTTGCGTTCAACACATGCTCCGAGTGCTGCGGTACTCTGTTTATATATTTCCGAGGCCACAAACGCATTACACAAGCTATGTTTTATGCGTCGCAAAAAAAAAAAAAACAATTTCTCGAGAATATGGCAGTGCGTTGGATTGCAGTTCTTCAGCGTGGTGCTCGTGAAAACAGCGTTGACGCCCAAAAGGAGAGCAGGTGAAATGACGCTGATGAACCTCAAACATAACGTACATTGGCACGCGTACTTGTTTATCTTTTCGGGGTGACGGCTTGTCACCGCCTAACAAATGTTATCGCACAACGCAGGACGCGCCTGCATGTATCGGAAGTTTCTGGAATATTATCGATGGTTCGATCCATCCGCTGTCTGTCACCGAACCTTGTGGAATCCGATTGCATGTATGCGCGACGTGAATAGTGTAGAACTTTGTGGAAGACACGCGGGTCCCAGCGATTACTCTGGAACATTCGACGACTGATGTATAAAAGCCTACTCGCTTGACCCGCTGATCAGGTTTTGACGATCGCCGACTGTGTTCGCCGCTGCCGCCGTTCTTTCAGTGTAGCCTGCTTTTGTGGGCAGGGGTTCACCCAATAAAAGTTAGTTTCGTCTTCTACAGTATTGCTGCTGTGTTCTTTATACGTCACTACTACGTGACAATATATCCACAATGAAGCAGGAGCGTTTGGCTGGAAACAAAGAAAGCATGGACGGTATAACTACCAGCATTAACGTTGCAAGGACAATGTCACAATTTCTAGCAGATAGTGGCTCACAGTTCGCAATGGCTAAACGCCTAATATAACAGGTGTTTCAGCGAACGCTTTCAAAAAAAAAAAAAATTGCCTGTGGCAGATGGCACGATTCTACTCCATGATCTGGTCTACTAGGAGAGGCGGACATTGCTTGCAAAAAAATAGAACATTTTAAATGCACAATCGACTAAGTGAAAAACAAATACACAAATTAAATGTTTAACTAATTAGCTATGTATTATCACGTTTTGTGCAAGTAATATCCGCTTCTTCCAGTATACAAGCTCACGGATTAGAATTGTGCTGTCTTCCACAGGCATTCTTTTTAATTGTAAGTGTTCGCTGAAATACCCGGCATCTAGACTGCAAATGTAAAGGAGAAAAAAAAAATTAATTTCATGCGCGCAAATCTTCTATAGATAGCAGTGCATCATTTCGCTCGGCACATCTGTTGTAGTAGTCATAGCCTCCCACGTGGATAATCTTCCCAGTCGAGGCCGTCAAAACAACTTACCGAGACTGAAAAGCGAGAAGTTTTTAAAGCAGCGACTTCTGAAAGGATGCGGGCTTACTGGGCTAGCCAAGTCTACTTCCTTTCAATTACTACCTTATTCCTAAACCGCAATCCAGGTATAGTATGCATACCCAGTATACTTACTTTTGATTACTGCCTCAATTTTTATACTGTCACTGCTCCAAAAGAAGTTACAAGTTCATATTCGCATGGCTACGCATAGAAATGAACGTATTTGGCGGCCGTACAACTCTAGCAAACGAAGGTCAATATGAGAGGGGTAGTTACCAGTGTAAATTAAGTGACGAACACCCGCTTTTATTTTCGGTAAGAGTGATATAGACAAAGCAAGGGCTACGAGACGAAAGTGCTGCTCGTCGAAGGAAATATTGCAGGTCCCGTTCGATCGTAGCTTTACAAAGAATGTGAAAACTAGCGAAACGTAAACGCTTGAGTTTGCGTCGCCTTACGCTGAGACATTGTACAGAACTAACAATCGCAACACACGCGGTAAAGCTGACTGGCGTCCGCACTCAGCGCTCGCTGTGGTCGTGAAACGAACGAAACAAGGGCGCAGTAACTTCGGTTCTCCCCGAGCATATTTCTAAGACAACTGCGTTGCTTTGGCTTTGTTGTGTTTGGCAGCATTTCTATCAATTATTTACTTTCCTGCCGCATAGTTTCGTTCTTGGAGGCCTCAAAAGCCTTTCTTGTTTTCCTCTGTCTTCGGTCGCCGAACAGGCAACAATGAAGAAGCTTTCTTTCTGGATCCGTAGTTTCCAACTGTTCTCTTTCGAGTTTGTGCGGGTACTCTATAGCTTTCGTGCTACTGTTGATATCAATGTTTGAAGCACGCCCGCTTCGTTTCTTTGTTCTCCCACCGGTGTAGAGCCGGTCGATCAAGTGCCTTTCGATTTTCTTTGTTTCTCTTTTAAAGAAGCCCTCAACCATTCCTTCGATCGGCATGGTGAAACAACATATAGTCCGCAGGTAGCATACGTTGCTGTGAGCATCTCAGCCAAGTGTTCATTTCGTACAAGGTGCGTGGAACTCGCAAGCAGAGCGCGAAGTCATATTTCTCTCAAAAGCTCTCTTTTCAACAGAAACCTGCTCCTCATTCTCCTCTGGACACTTTATTTCGCAATAAAGCGGATTCCCATACACGGTTGCTATTGGTATCTGGGGCCGGCTACGTAGCGTAGATACTGCGACCGCCGCGGATTGCCGCCACGAATCCACTAGCTAAGCGCACTGCGGCTCGCTGAGGGCAACTGCGCTTGATTTACATTTAGCGCATCGTAGACACCAAAACCGGAAGTCGTGGTGTCTACGTTAACATCCAAAATGAAACTGAACAGCGCATCACGGTGACATATAGAAGGCGGAGCCTTGCGGGCTCGCCCTCCTACGCCGTAGCCTTCGCAGTGCAAGGCATTGAAGAAGGAACGGGAGCACAGCGGAGGCCATGTTTGAGTGCCAGTATAACTCCGCTTCTGCTGAACGCATTGGAGTACTTTTTGCGCCAAAGTAGTTCTGAAATTGACTTTCTTTCCCTTCAAATACCTTACTCCACTTCCATAAAAAATGATTCAGGGCCCCTTTATTATCCGGCTGCGTTATATTTGCTACGTTTTCAAGTCTTTCCGGATGTCCTATGAGTAACGAATGAAGAAAAGCAAGTACAGGATTTGGTTCTTATTAACAACTCAAGAATGCAAGAAAAAAAAACCTACATAAAAACATGCACTCGCACACATCACAAATAGAAACTCCCAAGGAAGTTCCCTGACCCCCCCCCCCCCCCCCTCATCTCCCTTCGCACGAGCACTCTGTGTAAGAAGAGGGGACTGCCTTGGGTGTTTGTGTACGTGAGACATCATTGAAGCCATATGTCGAGTGAGAAATTATGCCTTTTGCACACTGAAACGCATGACGCTACAAGTGATTTATCAGGAAGTGTCAAACTTTGTTGGGAACATGTTGAAAAAAAAACAGTGCTAGTGTGCGGGGGGAGGGGGGGGAGGGGGGGGGAGGGGGAGGTTCTGGGTGTGGGAGTGCGAGCGTGCATGTGGGTTTGTTTTCTTGCATGCCTAAGCTGTTATCGAGATACATCATCAACTAGCCTAAGAACAAATTGTTCTAGGTTTTTGTTGTCCTTGTGCTTAATAGAATGAAAACTGTTAGTTCCATGTAGGAAATATGGTGTTTTGTTTATCAGGTACGGAGTTTTGATGAACTGCAATGAGTAATATCGGACGATTATTTTCTCTTGATCTCACTGATGATGTGGTTCTCATGCATGCCTTGCTGCATCGTGTGTGCGATAAGCATTGTTAAACTTCACAGCCACCGTCTTTTCAGCGCGACCACTATCAGGTTCAATACGTCCCGCCAATGTTATAGACGACTGCGAAACTGCTGCACTTCGTCTCGTTGCACCGCTACACTTTGTTGTTAGCGAACCGGGGCCTCGAAAATTGGCAGTGTTCGACGACTCGGCGGCAGCACTGTATTCGTTACTGTCAACCTTGTAACGCGGACCGCACCAACAGTTGCTGTTAAATATTAGAGAGTTTCTGCCCAAATTGGAGGATCAGGAGAGTCAGTAACGTCAGTCACGTTTAAGTGGCTCTGTGGCCGCTACAAGATCCTGAACGAAGAGCCTGGGGGTGACGCGACTTCGTCAGCTTTTAAAGATGGCGCTCAGGAGCTCCATAACATTTTGTTGTCAAGACCTTCCGCACCAGTAAATAATAATAAAATAAAAAAATCCAGAAGGCTTAACATGTTAGCACGATGCATAACGTTGTCTGCATAGACCATTCCTAGTTTCAATAACACAGACTGCCTCGCTACCCCAAGTTTAGACCACTGGCATCACTGTCACTTTAGGTACTCCGTCATGTAGTCTTTGAATAATCGCACCCTGATGGAAGAGGAGGAGGAGGAGGAGGAAAAAAACTTTATTCAGGTCCTGTGCAGCCAGGACTTGAGGGATGTGTTCATGGGATTTAATCATTCCTGAAAACCGATTCCGGTAAATGCCAGGGCCGAGCGACCCACACTCCCTGGGCATATGTTCAAGCGTGCATATCTTCTTTTTGCATGCTTTGCATATAACTGTTTAAGGCTAGTAGCGCCGCTCAGGACGAGCAAAAAAGGAAAGAGGTAGGGGTGATCAAAGGGAGCGGAAAACAGGGTGATCACTTTGATCACCCCTACCTCTTTCCTTTTTTGCTCGTCCTGAGCGGCGCTACTAGCCTCAAACAGTTATGACATACCAACTCGCCCAAACTGCCACGCTTTTGCATATAACATTCACGTCCGCAATGTCATACCGTTCCTTAATTTGTGCAGGTGAATAATAGGACTGTGTTTGTAATTGCCTAAGTGCAAATGCTTGTGCTCTGTTTAGCCCATACTGAGGCGGTACAAACTTCCTCTTTACCATGTAGTAATGTTTTGTAATTTCATTGTATGTCATTAGTGTATCTCTCTGTAGGTTATCCAATTCATCAGGATCAAAGTCATATCTAAAGGCGTCGCGGTGTGTAAGTTCGCGGGCGACTCTGTTAGCCGATTCATTTGGATTGACGTGAATGTCATCAAGTGAACCAAGGTGCGGCGCGAACCATTAAACGTAATGTGTAATATTTGTTTGTCTGATGTTAAGTATCCTCGCCGCCTGTGGGGAAATCTTGCCCCTATTGAAAGCTATAATAGCCGTTTTCGAGTCCCTCTGTCTTTCTGTGTATCTATCGCCTGTTAGTGCCAATGCAACGGCAACTTGTTCAGCGAATTCAGGTTAGTGTAGACCATGGCGCAGTTGGTGCACTTGCCCTGGTGATTCACTACCGCCGCCGCGAACTTAGTTCGATCCTTGCAGGCAGCTGTATCAACCAAAGCAGGCTCCTCTGCCGCCTTTATCCATTTTCTATATTAACGCCACGGCTCGTGGAACTCTCCTGTTGATGTTATGTGTTGGGTGCCTACTCCTGGGTAGCGGTACGACAATTATGTTGTCTGCGAATTCTTGATGAACTTAAGTGTACTGTGCCGGACCCGTAATGGGGTTGATCGTGATCTTGTCTAGCGTTGATCTTCCGTGCACTCGCACTGAAGTCCATCCACCGACCCTTTACGCACAAGTTAGCAGGCATTTCCGGCATCCCCGAACAATCCAAGCTGATTACATTTTGCGACCTTTTTGCGAAAACGATAAGGAAGATTTCACGCCTATTGTGATCAAACGAGTTGCATCTCCTCTGCTCTCTCACTGTGCTTCTTTTTATTCTTTTATTCCCGCTGTATCGCTACAGCCTTACTATAAACGATCATAGTCAAAGCAGATTCACTAGAGGACAGGCGGCACAGCTCTGCCTTCGCTCATAACGAGAGCTCAGTCCCACGCATGCGTTTCTTCCTCTTTTTTTTTTTTTACTTTCCAGGTACACTGCACTGTCAAGAAGAGTGCACGTCCCCTCCGTTCGCTTGAGTACGAGCGCACCTCCTGAGGGATGGCAGAACGCATTGACTGGAGTGCGTCGTGCGCCCGCTGCGATATTTCTCTCATCTTTCACCCCATCTCTGCGCCGGCTGTTGGTAAACAAGGAGAGCACGGCGGAGAAGGTCGCACTCTGAGCGCACGTAGCCGGCGCGCGCTCGTGTTTGCTCCAGTCACTGGTGGCGTGCCGTATTTCGTCGCACCCGCTGGTGGCCGCTCGCTCGGGCCGCATCAGAGCGTTGCCGCGTGCAGCACTTAGGCACGCACGCGGTGTCGAGTTCGGGAGCAGGAGCTGCTGAGTGCTCGTTGACTGCGGCAGCAGGGGTGCGGAAAAAGCGAGGGGAAGAGAAGGAGGCTAACCTCAGAGGGAAAGCCTTCGTTCTGGCTTTCTCCGCTCCAACTATTTCGTTTTCACTCTTTTTGGTTGCCGAAAGTACGTGTATTTGAGCAGGTTGCCGACGGAAGGTGCGCTTAGGTTTCGAAGGCTGCTTCTTCCCGGGCTTCCCGGGCATTTTGGTGTAACACACCGTAGGAGGACGTGCGAGGTGGGGCTCCACGCCGGCTTATCAGTGGCGCGCGCGCGTTGTCTCTCCATAGCCGTCCCACTCGAAAATGCGGGACTGTGGGTAGCATTAGCGTTGATCCCGGCTCCGAAGACGAGCTCGAGGGAGAATGCGTTGCCGGTGCGGGGAACTAAGTTTCGTAGAAAACCGAGAGTCCCGGTTCACCGTTGTCAGAAACCACGTTCCGCAAGCCACTGGCTTCCCAAGTGACTTCAAGTTTGTTTCTAAAATGGCTGTGTTTATGTCTGTTCAGCACAAACTATGGAAGCTTCCTAGTGGTCAACGTTTAAAAGGGACGAAAATCAATCAATCAATCAATCAATCAATCAATCAATCAATCAATCAATCAATCAATCAATCAATCAATCAATCAATCAATCAATCAATCAATCAATCAATCGTTGAAAAAAACCAATACTTCATTTCCATTTCAGACAACAACAATGACATTCACTATACAGGAAGTTGAAAGACAATCAGAGCTGCCAATATGGAGAATTCCGAAATATGTCGGAGTTAGTCATTGTCGAGAATACTACCTCAGATTGGGCCTATAACCAAGTGAACTTAGCGGAAATTGGTTCGGTGCAGGAGGCTAATTGTAATTTCAAGCTAGGTGGACGCCAAGTTCTCGTTTGTTCACTTTTCTTTCTTTCATTTCTTCTGGGGGGGGGGGGGGGTTGTTATTTGCGTTTCAACAGTTCAACTTCGCTGAGTTGTCGAAGAACAGCAAATTATTACCACGTCATTTACCGCCGAGCGTGGGTCTTTGGACGCGGCCTCTTATCTTCAAGAACAGGTATTCAAGCTGCACGTAAAAGTCGTGAGCCATTCCACTTTGTCAAGGTGGATAATCGGCGAAACTGTTTAGCACACGACACAGAGGTGACACAGACATTTGAACGAAGGTACGAACATATTTACTGTGCTGATCGATGGTCATCGTGAGGATCGGTAGGTACACACATTCTCCTGTCACCTCTCTTATTAAATGCGTAAGCATTTCTATGCCTACCCAACGAGAAATTCGTCCGTCATGTAACACGATGAATGGATCACACCCCCTTAAGCGAGCAATAAAAGCTATCTACGTGAGAGTTTACTGATCTTGAAAAGTGTGTATTGATAACTAATCTACCGAAAATGCATATCCAAGTGATGGGACGTATAAGCTTTCGCATAGAATAAAGCATTTTGCATCAGCTTCGGGACCTAAGTTCTTGGCACACGCGGATTTGTTGACGGGCACGAAAAATCTATAGAACCATAGGCGTAAACATCGCTGCAATAGGAAAGAGCCCTCATATAAATCACTTAGTATCACAACAACGTCCTCCTGTGTTTGAGCATACGAGAATATACCTTTGAATCTGCGCCGTGTGCAGATGTGAGCTCGCCCCTGCGCGTAGCAGCAGTGACGAAAGTGGCGACATTGCGCAGGCTTCACTTTAAGTCATTGAACTCCCTCGAACGGAGCATAAAGAACTCGCGTGTGTTTGGTCGTTTACGCAGGGATTACCGTTTTTCAAGACGATACCATTAGCCATACGCGCAATGTGCGCGCGACGTGAGCGGCGCAAATAGGCTGTTTCACATGGCGCGATTTTCAGGCAGCGACACAGCGAATTCCGTCGCTCAGCGACCGCCGCGACGTCGTGGGCTCTCCGCGACTGGATTTCAACAAGTTGGTCGCGCCGTCGCTCAGTCGCATCGATCGGCGCGAAGTCGGAGGGGCAAATGTGTGTGACGAAACAAAGCGCCGTAAAAATAGGTGCTTTCCTGTTTTACTGCGTGTTGGCAGCTCTGTGGATGAATGTCGCGCGCCAGTTTTAGCTACATTTTGGGAGTACCCACCACTGTTTGCGGCTTAGGAGCTTCATAAACATTTTTCTTTCCTTCCGCTTACACAATTCGTTTGAAAGGAGATGCTGCAGGCTATTCCGGTCGGGAGAAGGACGCCGCTTCAACATAAGGCACGTACCCACTTGATCGCCACCGTCGTCAACCTCTTCATCGCTACAAATTGCGCCAGCTGCGTATACATGCACACTCGATAGTAGCTTGTTCTTCTGCAAAAGCAAATACTCTTCCAGGAAAGAAAGTTGTGGCTACCATAATAACAACGAAACTAGAGTGTACTAAACGGAACCACCCCACCGACGCCGCACAAGCCGCACGCTCATACTTGCGGTGTTGTGCAGCGCCTCACTAATCGTATCTGCAAGCTGTCGTAAAGTCTGAACGCTTTTAAACGGTAAAAATGGTGTACCTATTCTATTATCTGATAAAGATAGGAAAATTCGAATACTTGACTAGTTTCCATGTTGTTATTTAACGATGCAGACTTGGATACTTGGTGAGCAAGAGGCAACCTTGCGCATCGCTGCGACGGATATCGCGCTGCCGCAAACGCATGTGAAAGCTGTCAGCAAAAATTGCTCTGCGACGTGCGCGGCAGAACGACCTTTTTCACCCCAATCGCGTCATGTGAAACAGCCTTATACCATTTTTACATACAAGTGGAATCAATGTTTTTTTAAACGAAACTCTGAATTATCATTCCGCGCGTTGCGGACCCATTCTTTTTCGTTTGTAACCCTGTAATTTTACATTGCCAATATTTATTGCCCTTTTTCTCTGTACATTGTCTTTATTGGCATGAAAACGGGCACCCCAACAGCTGGGAAAACGATGTGCAACAACGTCCAGCAGCAAGTCTCTTTGTCCCCACTCTGCCTGGTTCTGTTACAAATAAGTTGCTGTGGAGACGTCCAGATAGAACATACCTCGTCTGCTCCACGTCTGTCTGTCCTACTCCAAATAGTGGCCAACTAGACTGGCGTTAATAAATTTAAGAAAGTCATAATACAAGGAAAGTGTTTCAGGTGCTGTTTGCCCGTGGTGACACTATTGCAAGCTTGGGACTTGTGTTAGTGTGTGCAGTGTTTGCGGTTATTTTCATTTTAATTTATCTTATCACAGGAGGCGGACTTTCCCAATTGGCTTTATTCAATAAATAAAGTGAGAATAAAGATAATAAAGATAAGGATGCCACGACGTAGAATTCGGTCAACACCAAACTGCTGTGCCCGTTGGTATGCAAGTGCGCTGCATCACTTAACCGTTGGCATATCAGTAATTCATGTATAAGCATGAATGGCAACTCCAAGCACCCAGTTCCGTTCGAGCTCAGTGCATATTGGGAAACACAAATGCGCCATAGGGCACGTCGCTATACCGGCCTGCTTGTCATGAGCATAAATAACTAACCTATAGTGCTCTGCTAAAAAGTCGTCGCCATACAATACTACTACTACTACTACTACTACTACTACTACTTCTACTACTACTACTACTACTACTACTACTACTACTACTACTACTGATGATGATGATGATGATGATGACGACGACGAATAAAAAATAAAAAATACGGGGAAGCGCGGTAGGTGCATCATCTCCAGGAAATGTCGAAAATCTTCTCGTAATTATTGCGTCTTATTTATCGTTATTCTCATCGTTTCAGGACAGTCGTCTTTTCCGACATCGGGACAACAATTCTCGCATGTTTTATTTTTTTTTTTCTTCCGGAGTCGAACTCTGTCCCTTGCGCTGCTGTCTGATATAATTTTTCTACCGTTAAGTATATTTTACTTCTAAGTCAGCGGCAGAAACTGACATGTGTCCATAAGGCCTACGCACGGGGATTACTGTAGAGGATTGAGTCGTTCATGTTCCACTGCGTGGTGGTATACTGTTCTTCTTCTCTGCATCTTACTAAAGCTTGGAAAGTTTGGTTTTGGAAAAAACATTGAAAGCAAGGAAACCAGGAAAAGACGCTGTGATTTAAGTTCCTTCCTCTTTCTTCTTTTCCTTCATTTCCTTCTTTCAGTTTTTTTTTCGCTTGTCTAGTGGTAACATAACCAGGGCACATATTTTTTTTCTTTTTTTAATGTAGCTAGGGGATGACAGTGTGTTTTAGTATTGCCTGCATTGAAGACAATGGAAATGTGCCAAAGCAAGACCTAACACCGTTTCTATTGTAGCATAGAAAGAAACAAATCGCGGCGTTTTAAGATGACTATAGCATTTTGTTTTAGGATATATGTATCAAATCTTTGAGGCCAGTTGTTAATTGGGTCTGTGGCGCATTGGACTTTGTATGCACTGAAGGGCTACCTTCAAGTCACTGAAGACTACATTGTTGCGGTGGTTCTTGCTTAATGAAATCAAGCGCAGCACGGAGTGCCGTGAGTTCTGCACCCATTGATGTGGTCACACATGAAGTTTTTAGTTTGATTTCTTCAGATTTTGCCGGGATGATGACTGCAGCAGCAGAGCTGTTTAGTTTTACCGAACCATCTGTGTAGACATGTTGCCGGAATCTAGCACGCCTCACTGTGGCTAACGCCTGTACAAATAGCAAAAGAATAAAAGATGCGTGACAATGTGAATGTTAAAAAAAATATGATTTTAACAAGAAAAGTGCTGAAAGTTTTGTAAAGTTTCCAACAACATTTGTTTTTCTAAGGAAGGCACAATCTTTGCAACAGACTTAAGGACGCTTAGCGCGACTCGGAGTTAGCCTAAGGGCTCTGGGAATAGTGTAAATCCTACATAGTGAGGAAGCACTAGCCTGGTACGATTTTGCCACTTGGTGCAATAACACTGTCCCTGTGTCTTGTTCCTTATTGCCTTTTCGAGGAGGTAAAGAGGCGATGACGCCTCCTTAAGCCACCAATAGCTATTTTAATAACCATGAAAATTAAGACAATCACGTTGGCAGACAATCACGTTGGCAATCACACCGTGTCCGTGCGCTTTTGCGCAGGTGGTTAAACATTGGTTGTAGTGGGCGCTGGCGGACGCCGACGATTTTCATATTAATATCGTGCCCCGTACGATAACGTTGATTGAACCGCGGAGCCAGTGAGGTTCACGCACGTGCACTACCGTCCTCAGTCTTTAGCTGTTTCTAGTTCAAACGAACAAAGGCGCAATAATGACAACATCGTTTTTTCTTTTCTGAACATTTTCGTGCCGCGGCCGTGTGTAGACTCTTTCGTGGTCAGGTTTTCGTGCAAGTATGAATGCTGCAGATACTGCCTGCACACGAAATAACTTTTGTTGACTACCCCCCTCCTGGCTGTTAATCCCAGCTACTGGGCTATGCCTCCGCTGCTAATAACCATATAGTGACCTTATTTGTGTGCTTGTGACTGGTGTGGGCATTTGGTTCTCGTTTCTTACCTGATTGTAGCGTATGTGCCACTTTGAGGCGGCCGAACCTATAGAGACCTACCTCCTCACTGTCCAACATGAGGTTAGAAAGGCCTGGCAAGGCATGAAACGGAGAAAAAAAGCGGCAGGAGAAGATGTAATAACAGTCGACCTAATCAAAAATGAAAGAGACATAATGCTTGAAGAACTGGTGGCTCTTTATACGAAGTGTCTGTCGACTTCAAGGGTCCCAGAGAACTGGAAGAATGCAAACGTTATACCAATCCACAAAAAGGGAGACGATAAATAATTGAAAAATTATAGGCTCATGAGTTTACTCCCAGTATTCTATAAAATATTCCCCGGGAAGATTTCCAACAGATTGAGGGCAACGCTGAACTTTAGTCAACTAAGGGAACAGGCTGGCTACAGGAAGGGATATTATACAGTGGATCACATCCATGCCATTAATCAGGTAATCGAGAAATCCGCAGCGTACAATCAGCCTCTATAGATTACGAAAAGACTTTGATTCAGTAGAGATAAAGGCAGTCATACAAGCATTACGTAATCAAGGAGTACAGGCCACTAAAGTAAATACCTTGGAAAATATATATAGACATTCCACAGTCATCTTAATTCTACACAAGAAAAGTAGGAAGATACCTATAAAGAAGGGGCTCAGACAAGGAGACAATTTCTCCAATGCTATTCACTGCGTGTTTGGAAGAAGTTTTCAAGCTATTAAACTGGGAAGGCTTAGGTGTAAAAATCAATGGTGAATATCTCAGCAACCTTCCATTTGCAGATGACGTTGTCCTGTTCAGCAACACTGCAGACGAGTTGCAACAAATGATTGAGGAACTTAACAGTGTAATAGCGGGGTTGAAGAATAATATTCAGCCGCGAAAGAAACAAGACTTCAGGATCTCCAGTGAGCATCTAGATTATGTGAAGGAGTACGTTTACCTGGGTCAGTTACTCACAGGGGACGCTGATCATGAGAAAAATAATTCACATGAAAATTGGTTGGGGCGCATACGGCAGACATTGTCAGCTCCTGACTGGAAGCTTACCATTTTCATTGAAGAGGAAGGTGTACAATCAGTGCATTTTACCACTGCTGACATATGGGGCAGAGACTTGGAGACTAACAAAGAAGCTTGAGAACAAGTTAAGGACCGAGCAAAGAGCGGTGGAACGAAGAATGCTAGGCATCACGCTAAGAGACGGGAAGAGAGCAGTTTGGATCGTGGAGCAAACGGGTATAGCCGATATTCTGATTGACATTAAGAGAAAAAAATGGAGCTGGGCAGGTCATGTAATGCGTAGGTTAAATAACCGGTGGACCGTTGATTAGGGCTACAGAGTGGGTACAAAGAGAAGGGAAACGCAGTCGAGGATGGCAAAAGACTAGGTGGGACGATGAAATTGGGAAATTTGCGGGCACTAGTTGAAATCGGTTGGCGTAGGACAGGAGTAATTGGAGATCGCAGGGAGAGGCCTTCGTTCTGCATTGGGCATAAAATAGGCTGATGATCAAGTTGCTGCTGCTGCTGATAATGATGATGTTCAACACATACGCAAAAAAGGTTATGAAAGCTTTTACAAAGATTATTGCATAAGTAATTAGTGGCGAACAATACTAAGTGATGGCACAACACTACTGATGTCAGCACGTGTGCCTGGACCCTTCTGCTTAGGTTGGACAAATGTTCAAATTCATGCGCTAATTTTACGGCCAACAGAAATAATGTGCTAGGATATGAGCCGAATGTGGCCGTTCATATGCAAGAATTTAAACATATTCTGATTACATTATTCCCATTCCATATTCCATTACTACACAATTATTCCAAGTCAGCCTTCAACTGTAGATAACAGTTATACGTTAGAAAATGAGCAGAACGGGCCCGCCTCCGACTGAGCAGATTCTCCAGGCTGCACCAAGAAGGAAAGTGCTTCGGGACAGTGAGAGTGAGGCCGTAGATCATCATGATTACTATTATGATTATGGCAATAATACCGAGGTGGAGGAGGAGGAGGAAGAAGAGGAGGAGGGCGTTGCTTGCTGCAGATGGATCTGGAAAGCTGCCGGAAATTGTACCACCTGAATGCCGCATATCAACTGCGATACGGCCTGAAACAGCTCGCAGTTCAGCAAACAAAAACTTGTATGAAAAACAAGTTGACAAGGAGCCAAATTTGTTGCGCGTTTACCGAACCCCTATGACCCACAGCGCTCACCATTCACTTCTCAACCCTGTATCATGGAGGAAATTTCGGAGAGCCGAAGCACTTCGCTCCTAAATATCCAATGTTTTCGCGGGGACAAAACATCACTTTCATTTGAGTATGGTGCCATCTTACGCTGAAGTTCATCTATTGATATATTACGCTCTGCTTTAAATTCAGTACACTCGAGCATGCAGTGTTCGATGTCATCAAGTACTTGACAATGCACGCACGACGATGATGGGCCATGTCCTGTCCTGCACTGCGAAGCTGGAGTTTGTGCTGGCTCTGTACGGATGCGATCTAGGAGAGTCAGCGTCACCTCTATTAAATCATTTAGTTACACAAGGTTAATGTGGCGAATACCACAGCGAGCGGAACTGCGTTAAGATGGCCTTCTTAATGCAATTTTTTCTTTCTTTGTTGCATCCTAAGGAGCCTTCGTCGTTGATCTGAACTGCAGTGCTATGTGCACCAGACTATCGGCGACCTCGTCGCAGCTACGTCGATATGGGAAAGTACCTACTCGAACATGACGGTACATCCAACTTTCTGTCTTTCAAACAGCATGAAATGCACGCTTAATGAACGCTTAACGCACTTGTCAAGGGGAAATCCGTGCAGTAGCAGTTGCCAATCTCCAGTTGAACACTAATGACTCTATTGACAAATGGAGCTGATGCAGTGGCGTACGTTATACCGACACTCAATGTCTCATGGGCTGCCAGACTTGACCGCGTCGTGTCTTCTACGGCACGTGAAAGTGTTGCCATTACAGAAGCCATGCGGAAACTCAATTCCTATCAGCCTCAGTCTGTAGTATTTTTTTTCGGACAACCATACCGACTCTGGTTATCAATGCACTATTCTGCAACGGAAAAAGAAAATGGTTGCCGTCGGACCCTTCACATCGCGTAACCGAGGACGACAAAGCAGAAGCTCGAAAAGGCGCAGGAACGGATGCCTGTGTTTTAAAAATACCAAACAAAAGACGCCGCAGAAGTTCGAAATGTGTCTTGACATGTGCCCTGCTTGTACGTACATACGCATCTCTTCACCATTCTTCTTTCATAAGGCATCTTACATCACATTCTTTCACGTCTCGTCGCTATGTGGACGTCTCACATTGCGCATCGATCGGGTTTTGTGATTGTACTTCGGCATAGCTTCTGAACGGTGTACATATTGCCTAAGCATAAACCTATCGAGTGTTTCAGTAAACAATTTCAAAAATTTTTAAAGGCTACCTGTGATAGTTGACCAGTCCATCAGCTGGTCTACTCGAAAAGGCGGACATTACTTGCACAAAACATTGAAATGCACGATCAACTAATTAAAAAAATTCAGTCATCTTGTTTTAACTAATTATCTTATGGCCAATATTGCGCTTTATAAATTATAGCGGTGGAGTTCACAACGCGGATGCACTTGGAACGAGTTTTCAGGATGACACCAGTCTCGAGATATTCATTCCCCAACTTGGAGAAGAAATGCATTGGTGGTCCAGTTACTTTTGTGCTTCAATGCGTAAAAAGATGTTATCTATCTATCTATCTATCTATCTATCTATCTATCTATCTATCTATCTATCTATCTATCTATCTATCTATCTATCTATCTATCTATGTTCTTACGCCGACCCAGCGACCCAAGTTGTCCGCCTGCGTGGGCCAAGGGTATGTGCTCCTGGACGTGATGCCGTCGTGGTCGTTCCATTGTCCTCATTCCAGCTTCGTCATTTTACACTCGTCGTGCCGTCGTCGTCCTCACGCTTTCTGCTCCGACCCAGTGGCCCAAGTTGTCTAATAGCTTGGGCCACTAAGTATGGGCTCGTAGTCGTGCTGCCGTCGTGGTCGTTGTGCCGTCGTCATTCCAGCTTTGTCATTCGAATTTAGTCAAGACACCATTATCACGGCCTCGCATTCACGCACTCGTCGTCAGACAGACGCTATCACGCCCATATTGTCAGACCATTGTCGTAATGTCATCATGGTTGTGCCATCATGGTCACTCCAGCTTCATCATTCGACTTTCGTCATGCCTTCTCGTCATGCCATCGTTATCATACAGGTTTCTTTATGCACTCATCGTCACACTGTTGCCATTACACACTCGTCGTCATTACATTGTCACGCCATCGTCGTCACTGCATTGTCGTCATGCATTCGTTGTCATGCCGTCGTAGGGATGCTGTCGCGGTGGCTGCATCGTCATCATTGTAACTTCAACGTAAGACCCTAGTCTTGTCGTCATTGTCATGTCATCGTCGTCACACTGTCGTTTCACCATCGCGATCACTTCTTAATTTTTTTCGTCGTCTTAACACCTTCGTCGATACATCGGTGACATTCCTTGTTCGACATTTTATCGTAATCGTGCCGTAATCATTCAATCGTGATTATGCGGCCATCGTCTTGCCAACGCTGTCATTGTTTTGTCGTCACACTGACGCTATTATGCACCCTTGTTACACCATCGTCATCAGCACGTCTTTGTCGTGCCATTATCCTCATTTCCATTTCTTCATTCAGTTGTCATCATACCATCGTCGTCACGCCATCGCCCTCTTACAGTCGTCGTCATGTTGTCGTGACATCATCATCATCATCATCATCATCATCATCATCATCATAATTTAAGAATCGTCATCACGTTTTCATTATGTTATCGTCGTTATACATCTTTATCGCTCTATCGATATGACTGCTTCTTCGTGATTCCATAGTCACTGCGTCAACGTCATACGGTCGTTGTCATCCCTCCATGCTTATGGGGGACCTTGGCGAGCGAGTGCCCTAGCAAAGTGGGACGATATCTGACCCCTACAACTGTTAAATAAACGTGATTCCAGTAATGTGGTCTGTTGCTACATTACTGATATTCTGAGTACTGATGCTACAATACTGATTATCTGAAGTTATCTGATTTTGTTATTCGCATTGCCCGTTGACAGCCATCGTGAAATGAGTTCTGCAGTACTGTTTTTCTAAAATATCTAAATGTATAAAAATAAAAGGGTAGGCAGAGTTAGAGCAGGTTATCTCCAAATACCAAATAGGCTATTCACACAAGAATAAAGTTCATGAAAAAAAGAATGAAATACAAACAAGCGCTACGCACGTGAGCACAAGGCAAAATAAAACACACAAATAGTGCCTTTGACTAAGGAGACGTATAAATCACTGAGTATGAAACATATGTCTTTTTTTTATAGTGCGGTGTGCTGTTTGTCTCAAGATAACGGGGGGGGGGGGGTTGAATGGATTTATTTTTGGTCCTCCAGTCGGCCTTCTAAAAACGTACGATAGAACACGTCAATCGTAGTTATTATTTACGGTCGAAAACGGATGAACTATTCAAAGACAGTCTGGAAAGTTCTCTCGGTGTGGGCAGAACGTCCTCCCCCCCCCCCCCCCCCCCCCCCCATTGTCTCAGAGGAGAGGCGTTTGGAGAAGCCCAAGAAAGCAAAAGGAATCATGGCTTAAACTTAAAATCATGTGAAGAGATAAATCCTTGCGTGCTCCTAGACAGAGATCTGCAGTTATAATTAATAATGTATCTGCCTTACTCTATTGCTCTTATTTTTATGGCCTCTGAAAAATTTATTTTCCAAGAAATTTTCTCACGGAACGTATTTTTGAAGAAGTGTTGATTAGCAGCCGCTATTTCTCAATGACTAACCAAGTTATTTATTAAAAAGACCTTGCACTCGGCATATTGGATAGTGACGTCAGCAAGCATTTAAAAGATAAGAAACGAAATACACGAAAGTCATTTTGCCTCAATTGAAGCTAGGACAAAGTAAAACATTCTACGTCGAGCTTAACTAATTGCCTCGGGAATCTGTGCGCGCGTGCTTTTAATTATCTTGCAGGCTCCTGAAAGTTTTAATTGCTGATTTTCCTATTGGGTTCTTGCCTGCGCCATTGATGCACGGAAGGAGCAACACCTTGGCGCTGCAACTTCTTCGAGGCGTCTTAAATCATGCTAGGAACAATGCGGGCCTTTTCTGTGCCTTCGAGTGATACACACACACACGCACTCTCTCTCTAGTTCGTCTTGGCGTGCGGGCTTCGTTATCTCGAGTTCATCGTACTTCTTCCTTAGACATTTTTTTTTCTTGGGTTGAAAAATAAATAAATGAAGAAGTAGCAGCACGAGTTTGCTACGAGCCTTTGCCCTTTGTTTGAGGCGTGGGAACCAGGCCGAAGCGCTAATTAGTTCGAGCCTGAGCATATAGGGCCATGCGGCAGAGATGGGGCAAGCCAGCGAGGAGCTGAAAGAAACAGCAGCATAACGAGAGGTTTAGGAAGACTTTAAGCTTGCGGGCAGTGTGCGGAGGACGGCGGCAACAACAACAACAGGCCGCTGCTGCTGCTGGACAGCGCAATTACGAGCAAGGTTCGACGCGAGGCGAGCCACGCGCAACTTTGCAACAGATAACACAAGAGAGAATACAACAGAGGTGCCAAGCATTAAGGAAAAGCTTACGCAGCTCAAGTCCTGCAGTTCCTAGAGGGCACGAAGAAACTTAGCCGCCGGCAAAAGAGGAGAGGACGTGGTCCGTGAAAAAATATTTGACTTCGTTAAGTCTGCCGAAAGCTCCCGCACATGCGAAGGCAGCACCATGGAAGTGTAAGGGAAAAAAAGAAAGTAGTTAAGATACAGGTAAGGCTGATCAGGTGAGTGGCGAGACAAGAAAGAAAATGGAAAGTGGGGAGGGGGTAAGTGAAGCAGAATATCTGACATGCAGTTAAAAAGGAATGGGAATAAAAGTATGGTTGTGCGAAGCCTGGTAGAATGCTTGCAGATCGTTAGTGCGAGCAGCAAGACATGATAACATGATAACCGTACATTGCTTTTTACCTCTAATATGAGCTGACGCTTTTTATTTTACCACGGTATAATCAAGGTCCGAGCAAAGGAGTTACGAAGTGGCATTTATTGGGAAGCTGACGTTCAAGAAGGAGACCTAAAATACCGTCTCGTGAATGCCATATAAATCAGGAAAGTTGAAAGCATTGCTGGCAGGCACAAAAAAAAAAGAACTTTCTGACCTTCGAAAAGTCTGCTTATTTCAAACTCTGCTGAAAGCGGCGCAATTACGCACTCATTGTAACAGTTGATGAAGACAGAAGACGAAACCATAATGCTGAAACCCGCTGACACGGCGAGAGAAATCACGTCCGAAAGATGTCTTAGCACAGTTGCGTTTCTTGAAAGCCTCTCGAAAGTGTAACCTCCCCGTGACTTTGTTACCTACCGAGGTGGTTCAGTGGCTTTATGCTAAAAAAGAATCAAAAGAAACAGAAAAAAAGTTATCAGCCCTTCCACTCTGTGAAGAAGGACGAGCCGCGAAGCTGTGTGTTTTACCTCAATCTGCGCATCTATTATTATTAATCTTATTATTATTATTATTATTATTATTATTATTATTATTATTATTATTATTATTATTATTATTATTATTATTATTATTATTATTATTATTATTATTATTAGGTCGCCTAGGCTACTATGACGTAACCACAACACACAACGTCCACTGGTGGTAACAGTATGTATAAGACGCAGGTGGCCGTTAACCGAGCCTCCACGCGAGCGAAAATTTGCGTTGACTGGGGAGCAGTGAAAGGAGGGCGCGAAACAAAACACGTTTGTTTGTAATTTGCGATTGAGAATACTTCCTAGTTAATTAGCGCAATAAAACTTAGAAGGACTAGAGTTCTATCCTAAAGGAGAAACATGGAACTCTCCGTTTATCTCCCGTAGAAGCCCATGTATTGACAGCGGACGGGAATTCCACAATATTTACAAATTCACTGTGAACTACGTAATTAAGGAAAGTAGATGAAACTCGTCGTAATGTTAAAGTAGTATTGTCAGTTAATTGTCATTAATTTGTTTTGGGATAGCTTCGATAAAACAAGAGTTACAGCCGCCTTCTGAAACAATACTCCTTCCGTAGACGGTTATGTATTGACAGCAGAAGGGAATTCTGTAACGCTTGCAACTCCACTGTGAACGAACTAATTAAGACAAATAAATGAAACTCGGCGTAATGATAGAGTCGTCTTAGAGACCAATTTCAGTATGTTTCTTTTTCTCAAGATGCCTACATTTGATTGAGAGCTACAAATCATTAGCGAGAAACTGGCGATGAAAATTTTTTCGTGTCGACGCGACGCCTAGACGGGAGGACATCGACCGCCGTCGGAGGGCAGCTGTATGCAGCTTCGTTGTAGTTAAAAAAAACAAACAAAAGAAACGTGCAATTTATAGGTCGACGGATACAGATGAGCCACACACCAACGCTTGTGACACTCTCTGTCTCGGCCCACTTTATAAGTTGGGCTGTTTTTGTTTTTGTTTGCTTTTTCCACCACCGCGTGTCTGTAAATAGTCCAAGTGGCAGCCATCATGTTTAGTGATTATAGCGTTCTTGTGCTAAGCACGAGGTCCTTGGGTTGGTCTCCGGCTGCGCCGGCTACATACATCCCGGTCAGGGCGGAACGTAGGACCACTCGTGTATCGCGCCTTGTGGGCCAATTAAACAGCTACAGGTGGTTAACTGATTTCAGTAGACTATGGCAACGCTGCCTGCTGCAGTTCCTACCACTGGATTGTGTGCGTGGTTGACTGAAACTGTGCTCACATCTCTTGCTATTCGAGTACCCTTCCTCACGTACAGAATGGCCAATCAGAACTACCTTTGTTTAATCTTCCTACCTTTTTGCACATCCTATCTCGGTCTCTTCAGGTGGCGAAAATTAATTCGGAGCCCGGCATCGCAGCTGTATCTTGCTTGTAGCGTGTATTAGTTGTGGAACTAAACCAACCAGTCAATCAATCGATCAGTGTTTTATTCAATTATTCTATCAATAGCAAACGCTTTTAATTCTTGTTTTCCTTCTTGTCTCCCTTTCTTCCTTTCGCTGCATGGGATAGCCAGTTGAAACAGTTCCTAGAAAATGCGAAATGATAACAAAAACACACATAAAGACTACACAGGTGCCAAAAAATTATTATGAAAGTGTATATGTCTTCTACGTGCGTGCCAACTAACCCTGCAGCAATTTCTTATTGCCACAGAAATCTGGGTGCATTCTTGGGTAACCTCCCTGCCTATCTTTCTATCTCAGCATATCATGTTGAAAGAAGTTGAGATTTGTTTGTCCTCAAATGCTGCACAATCCACAATAACACACGAGTATAAGGAGCTTCTGCGGTGCAGAGACAAGACACAGCTGCGATATCATGCCTGAGCAGCTAAACGCTTCCGACAAAAATTTAAAAAAGTAAGCTTTGGAGTTTCACATGCGGGACCAACGATTTGCTTATGAGGCACGCCGCATTAGTGCACTCGGCATCAATTTTGACCACCTCAGGTTGCTAAATTTAAATACACGAGCGTTCATTTTCGTTTCGTCTTTGTCGAGAGGCTTCCGCCACTACTGAAAGCCAACCCGCGACCTTGAGATAACACATTGGAGCACCACGGTGGGTACGTAATTATGCATATATATATATATATATATATATATATATATATATATATATATATATATATATATATATATATATATATATATATATATATATATATATATATATTCAGGAGTAGCCCTAAAGGCTCTCTGAAGGAGGGGTTTTACATAGGGGGGCGTCAACTCATTTCATTCGAAAGAAAGACTATAGATCAAAGCAAATATCTGGCCCAACGAAAACGACTTGCATGCCAATTTTGAATCACACTGCGAATAGTTGCGAAACCTAATTAGCAGGCAGTGGGTGAACAGTGCATAAGAGTACACCCCTAACAACATCGAAACGAAAATGGCGGTCATGTTTATCGCAGCAACGTGTTGGCCGGGCCCAAATACGCGTCGCACATTGTGTTCTTCGCTTCGCTCCATCGTCACTGGCATCAACTAACGTCTTAACGAATGCTCGAAGATTGCCGATGCGCTGATGTCCGGGCGTTCATAGCAGTTTTGCTTCCCGACAGATGCCTCCCTAAGGAAGCCATGCCGCCCCATGCACTCGCACCGTTCGAAGTTTCTTTTTTTTTTTTTTTGATGGTTGGTATTGTATGAGCACGGAATAATTTACACGACGCGACGGACATAAACAGGTGCGCCTCGGAGATAACGCACCGCACTCGTTGTTGAAGTGAGATAAGAGATATATAGCAGGTGCGCCGAATGCGCTAGCGACGCCGTCCTTCCAAGGCGTCGTGTTTGCCAACAAGGGGTGCTCCATTAATGTAGCGATGCGGTTGGCATAATGCGCAGACCGATTGCTCATTAGCATATGACGTTACTCCCGTTTCTAATTAGCATGCTTTGTATGGCCCGCAAGGCTTGAAATGGAGCGCTACCGGCGCTGATAATGTATACACGCTTCGCGATCGCCGGGAAGGTCGTTGCAGTCTCGGACAGCTATGCTAAACAACGTGGTACTAATCCAAGGGCAGTGCACCTACACTGTAGAATTGTGTCGAGGTGGTCGACGAGATCGGACGAAAACACCAGTAATGGTGGAAAAATAAAACAAATTCGCTCGTGTCACGCACAACATAATTTAAAAAATGTTATGGGGTTTTACGTGCCAGAACTACAATCTGACTATCAGGCGCGCCATAATGGGGTACTCCGTAAATATGGACCACCTGGGGTTATTTAACGTGCACCTAAAGCTTTCTTTCTGGTCTATCACCACGACCATGCCAGGCATCAAAGAGTAGAACAAAGACTTCCATACCTAAGGGCAGTGGCTAGCCAGACATCTTTTTCTGGGGGATGCGCACCTTCCTTACAGGGGACTGGAAGAGACAGGGAGGGAGGAGGGGGAGGTAAAGAGAAGTCGGCGAGAGGGATCGCGAAAAGACGGCCTTCATCACGCCAGACGGCCTCTACGAGTTCAAGGTCATGCTATTCGGACTGTGTTCGGCGCCTGCAACGTTCCAGCGCGTCATGGACACAATGCTAGCAGGATTGAAGGGGCATACTTGTCCTGTTTACTTGGATGACGTTGTCATCATCGCCAGAAATTTCGACGATCACCTTAGGTGGCTTTCGACAGCACTAGAGGCTATCAAGTCATCAGGGCTCATTCTGAAGCCAGAGAAGTGCCGCTTCGTTAATGATGAGCTTCTGTTCCTGGGCCACGTCATCAGCAAATCTGGAGTACGCCCCGACTCGCAGAAGACAGCTTCTATTATTTATTTATTTATTTATTTATTTATTTATTTATTTATTTATTTATTTATTTATTTATTTATTTATACATATTGCAGCCTCAATGAGGCTATTGCAGGAGCGGGATGAACAACAAACATTAATGAACAAGCTTGCGTGAATTGCTTCAGTAGTAGTGAACGGATGTTGCCCGGTAATGAATTACAGACTTCAATTGTTGATGAAAAAAAAAACTGTATTTAAAGAAATCAGTGTGGGCAAGAAAGCTTGAGATATTAGAGCATGGTGACTCCTCGTACATGAGGGTAAGGAAAAAGTCAAGTAGTTATGTAGAGAGGAGAGACGAGGAGAATTGATTAACGCGTCAAGGAATTTTAGGCACTCAAGTTCGCGATGCTCTGCGAGAGGAGTGAGACCAAGTAGGGGAAGAGAGTTAGACAGCGAAAATTTCTTCTCATATCTCCAACAAACAAAACGCACTGCCTTTTTTTTTCACTGATTTTAGTTTTTCGACGCCACACTGTTTGTATGGATTCCATACAACGCAGCCATATTCGAGGATGGGGTGTATGAGGGTTTTATGGATGAGGCATGTTAGAAGTTTAATTTCTTGAGGAGCAAGACTCAGCTAACGATGTAAGTAACCTAGTCTTTTAAGAGCTTCGTCACAGGTGACATCAATGTGTTTCGACCACGACGAATCGTGTGTTAGTAGGATACCTAAACATTTGAATTCGATGACCCTATTTAAAGTAATATTGTTAAAGGCATAGGCAAAGAAGGAAGGGCATGAGCATCGTGCAAAGGACATGGAGACAGTTTTGCAAAAGTTGATATTCATTTGCCATGCTTTGGACCAGTTACAGAAGTCAGCAAAAGAATTGATAAGGACAACATGATCAGTAGGAGGTTTAATTGTATGATATAAAAGGCAATCATCTGCAAAACGGCGTATTTTAACTGAGGTGTGTATGGGGAGATCATTAATATGAAGCAGGAATAAAAGAGGATCCAGTACTGAGCCTTGGGGTACCCCTGATGAAACAGACATCAAAGGTGAGTTAGTAGAGTTTAAACGTACATACTGTGAACGCTGGGAAAGAAACTCCGATATTCAGCCATCCAAAGATGCATTCTTTAGTATAGCGAACAACTTGTGCACAAGTTTAGTGTATGAGACAGCGTCGAAGGCCTTTGCAAAGTCTATAAAAATAGCAGCACCCTGGTCACCTATGTCTAAAGAGCTGCTGATGTCGTGAACGAATTCTGTCAGTTGTGTTATAGTGCTGAGGCCACGTCTAAAACCATCCTGGAAAGTACATAAAATTTTGTTAGCTTCAAGAAATTCCATGATATGTTTAAATATAATGTGTTCGAGTAATTTACATGAGTGTGATGTTAAGGAGATTGGCCTATAGTTAGATATTAATTGAACGTTACCCGACTTAAATAAGGGCACTATTGAAGCAAGTTTCCACGAGGGAGGAACGGTGGTGGTTGAGATAGATTTTCTAAATATAATTGTTAAATATCTGCTGCCCCAAAAAGAGTATCGAACGAGAAAAACAGTCGGGATACCGTCGGGACCACACGACTTCTTGGTGTCTAAGTTTAGGATTAACGTAAGTACGCCCTGAGGAGACAGTGATATATCATCGATTTGAGCGTATGCTTGGAGATGGATTTGAACGAGTGATAGCTTACGCTAGCCGGTTGCTGTCCAAAGCGGAAGGCAATTATTCTACGACCGAAAAGGAATGTGTCCCCATCATTTGGGCTAGAGCGAAATTCCGCACTTACCTATATGGCAGGAAGTTCAAAGTCGTTAGCGACCATCACGCATTGTGTTGGCTAGCGAATTTAAAGGACCCATCAGGACACATGGTGCGGTGGAGCCTCAGACTGCTAGAATATGACACACTGTAATCTACAAGTCCGGACGAAAACACTCCGATGCCGATTGCCTATCACGCACCTCCATTGACCCTCCGCCGCAGGATGACGGGGATGACGACGCCTTTCATGGAATAATAAGCGCGAAACACTTCACTGAAGAGCAACGAGCAGACCCGGAGCTAAAAAGCCTCGTCGAGTATTTGGAAGGGAACACCGACGCTGTCCCTAGGTTGTTTAAGCACGGATTGTCTTCGTTCACGCTTCAAATGAACCTACTCGTGAAGAAGAACTTCTCGCCAATCCGCGCCAACTACTTTCTTGCTGTTGCCTAAGCGCTGCGTCCAGATGTACTGCACGCCCTACATGACGATCCGACCGCTGGACATCTCGGATTCTCCCGGACGCTATCGAGGATAGACGAAAGATATTACTGACCGCGCCTGACCACCGACGTTGCCCGCGTTACGTCAAGACATGCCGAGAGTGTCAGCAACGCGAGACACCACCGACAAGGCCAGCAGGATTACTACAGCCAAGCGAGCCTCCTTGCTGACCATTTCAGCAGATCAGGATGGATTTTTTGGGACCCTTTCCGACGTGAACATCCGGAAATGAGTGGATCGTGGTGGCGATGGACCGTCTCACCCGCTTCGCTGAAACGAAAGTTCTGCTGAAAGGTAGCGCAGCCGAAGTGGGGAAATTCTTTGTCGAGAACATCCTGCTGCCACATGGCGCCCCAGAAGTCCTCATCACCGACAGAGGAATGGCCTTTACAGCAGAGCTCACCCAAGCCAATCTGCAATACAGTCAGACAAGCCACAAGAGGACAACTCCCTACCACCCGCAGACGAATGATCTTACGGAAAGCTTGAATAAGACCCTCGCCTATATGCTAGCAATGTACGTCGACGTCGAACATAAGACCTGGGATGCCGTCCTGCCGTACGTAACGTTCACTAACACGGCGATGCAAGAAACAACACCGATCACGCCGTTCAAGCTGGTTTACGGCAGGAACCCGACAACGACTCTCGGAGCCATGCTGCCGCACGTGTCCGACGAAAGGAATCTTGACGTCGCCACCTATCTCCAGCGCGCCGAAGAAGCCAGACAGCTCGCCCGCCTGCGGATCAAGAACCAGCAGAGGATCGACATCCGGCACTACTACCTTCGACGACGCTACGTCGAGCACCAGCCCGGCGACCGTGTTTGGGTTTGGACCACAATACGCCGACGAGGACTTAGCGAGAAGCTATCATGCCGCTATTTCGGACCCTACAAGATCACCTGACGCATTGGCGCACTCGACTATGAGGTCGTAACAGACGGCATTTCGCTATCACAGCGGCGCTGCTCATGACCTCAAGTAGTCCACGTGGTGCGTCTTCAGCCCTTTTACGCACGCTGACGAACTTTGGGACTTTGCGTAGCTGGCCTTTGGACTTTCTTTTCTTGGACTGCGTTACTTTGGACTTTCTTTGATAAGTGTCCTTTGTGTTGGGCTGCTGAGCACGAGGTCGCGGGATCGAATCCCGGCTAGGGCGGCCGCATGTCGATGGGGGCGAAATGCGAAAACACCCGTGTACTTAGATTTAGGTGCACGTTAATGAACCCCAGGGGGTCGAAATTCCCGGAGTCCTCCACTACCCGCGTGCCTCATAATCAGAAAGTGAGTTTGGCACGTAAAACCCCATAACTAAAAAAGTGCCCTTTTTTGTTTCTCCCCCTGTTATGTCTGCAGCATCGGGACGATGCTTCTTTAGAGGGGGCATTGACACGTGGACATCACTTATGTTTTTCGGATGAGCGCGTTTCACCGTCTAACAAATGTTATCACTCAGCGCGGGACGCGCCTGCATGTATCGAAGTTTCTGGAATGTTATCGATGTTTCTATCCGCTGTCTGTTGCCACCGAACCTTGTGTAATCTGATTGCGTGTATGCGTGACGCGAATGGTGTAGAACTTTCTGAAAGACACGCGGGCACCAGCGATTACTCTGGAACGTTCGATGGCTCGTGTATAAAAGCCTACGCGCTTGACCTGGAGATCAGATTTCGACGATCGCCGACCATGTTCTCAGCTATCGCTGTGCTTTGAGTGTAGCATGCTTTCGCGGGCACAAGTTCGGGCAACAAAAAGTTAGTTTCGTCATTCACAGTTTTGCCCCTGTATTATTCACCGTCACTACTACGTGACAACATCGAGCTATTGCTCTCGCCAGTTGTATTGGCAATTTGATGGAAAGGATGATCCTCACGCGCCTCGAGGAATTTCCTGAACATTACAAGGTTTATCCAGACGCGATGACAGGTTTTCGACGTGGCCGTTCGTCGGTAGACAACGTCATTGATCTTGCGTCTTCGATAGAACAACAGAAATCATCCAAACGCCTCACTGTAGGGCTATTTTTAGGCGTGAGGGGCGCAAATGATAATGTTTATCACGAAGCCATTCTTGACGCGCTCGTGGCAGCTGCATTCGGAGGCCGCACTTTTCTATGGATTCGGAGCCACCTGACTGAAAGCTTCTGCGTAGTCACCGACTGCGGTCGAACGGCCAACCACTACACCAGCCGTAGAGTTCCACGAGGTGGCGTATTGAGCCCGGTTTTGTTCAACCTGGCTTTGATTGGGCTGACGGAATTCCTGCCACAGTCGGTCAGTCTGTCAATTTACGCAGATGACATCTGCATCTGAGCGCCAGTACTAACTCGGCCGCTGGTTCGCGCAAGCTTACAAAAGGCTGCAACGATGACGTGTAATTATCTTCAGAGACAAGTCCTAATAATTTAATCAGTTCAGTGCGCATTAGTCGTCTTCACACGAAAATCGATGACTGGGTGCCTGGTGTCTATTAATGGCCAGACTTTCTTGTACAAGAGAACCCATCAATTTTTACGGCTGATTGTCGATCGCGGCCTTTCCCGGAGCACTCCGGTTCTGTCAAGCACCCGGAGGACAAATCTCGGAGTGCTTGAGAGCATGCAAGCTCAAGCACTTAGAACATGTCTGATTCTACCGCGATGCGCTACAACAGCCGCAACAATTGCAATCGCCAAGGAACATCGGATCAGTATATAGATCGTCATAGACGCCCTTAGAAATCATCTTGGTCACTTTTCCCGACTACAGCCTGAACGCCTTGCTTCTCTCTCGGAAAGTGGAGCAGATGCAACTTTTTGGGGCATTGTAGCCTCGTGCCGGTCTTCTCTTCCGTCCGATTTCACCCCCGCAGCAAAATCACCTTGTCCTTCGTGGCGTCTCCGACAGCCACAAGTACGGCTTTCCATTCCAGGAGTTGGAAAGAAGTCCGACTTGCTAACTTGTGCCCTCAATTAAGCCGCTCTATATCTACTGCATGATTCATACTCCAATCGAGTTCAAGTTTATACAGATGACTCTTCGACTCTAACCAGCTGTACTGGTGCGGTAGTCATTCCGTCGATGTCGATCTGAAAAAAGTGCAAATCAGCCACGTCACAACATCGACAGGATCCAAACTTTCCGCCCTCATAGCGCAGTGCTATATGTGCAGCAACAACCACCAAATCACTGGGCTATATTGTGTGATCCAAAGGCAGCCCTGAAATCACTCTTATCTCTGCGCCACAGCCCACAGAGACAACTGGTAGCAGAGATACGATTACGCTACCATCAAGAAGTGGACGGAGGCCACGGCGTACTTCAATGGCAACCTGATCACTGTAACATTGTAACACTGTAAGTGCCGACAAAGTTATCCGTGAGGCACATGTTGTATGTGAAAGCACCTCGATACCATATTATTACTGTAAGAAAATGGAACACACCGGAGTTCATCAACCGACGTCTATATGCCATGGACCCGCATATGACATTGCAACTTTTACCTGGTTTGAACCGACGGGAAGAAACGCTACTGTGCCGCTTGCGAGTAGGTGTTTCTTTCACAAACGCCTACTCATTCCTAACTGGAATAGCGCACAGTCCGAATGGCAGCAGATGTGGCGTCGAAGAACCGACCACACATATCCTGTGTTGCTGCCCTACAAACGAAGACGAGATGAGTGCGCTTCGTACAGCTTTGGAGCACTTAGACGATCGTCCTTTCACAGAGGAGAAGATCTTGGTTGCGTGGTCTCATGCGTCTGCTACATGCAAGGCCACAAAGGCGCTAGTATATGTTTCTTGAAATGCACCAGCGTTTATGACCGCCTGTGACTTACTGAGTGGTGCACGCTTGTGTGCGTAACAGTGGAGACTGTAGCCTTCTTTCTTCCTTTTCTTTCAATCTCCCTTCCCCATTGTAAGGTAGCCTACCGAGCTCAGCCTGGTTAACTTCTCTACCTTTCCCTTATGACTTATCTCTCTCTTTCTCTCGACGCACTTACAACTTCGAGTTAACCGCAACACCCTAACCCGAGTAGTTGAATACTACTCGGAACGTGCTCGACCAAGTTTACCTGGCGAATTTTTTTGACAGGTCTCCAGCATGCTGCCATTCTATTCCTGGACTGAGTGCCCCCAACCGACACAACGACAGCGTTATTAACAACAGGATGTTTTTACGTTGCTTCTGCTAAATTCTGTATAACCCTATTGGTAGAACTTGTTCTTAGTCTAATTAAAGCAACAACTGTTGCGTTAGAGCGATGGACATGAAGAAAAAAGAACGTTAAGGAAGAAAATCTCTCATTGCTCCTCCCGTCAGCCTTCACTTGTCCGTCGTGCTAACACAACGGTTATTGCTTTTAGATATAACCGGAGTCGACATCTGTATGATCCAGGAATGTGGGTATTGCGATTCTCGGCCACATGTGTTTAGTAACGTTTAGTTTGTGACATTGGGAACTAACTTGACAAGCCTGTAACTTGGCTGTCGCGTTTGCTTCGACTAAGAGATAACAGAAAAAGCTCCGCTTGAAAGGCCGACACCATTAATATGAGAGCATCGTCACTGCAATTCCTGACCGCGGCCAATCCTTAGTATTACATGAAAATGAGAGGAGAAACAGGAATAATATTGAACGGAACTTTCAGTTATTTTTAACACGTTGTTGAAACCACGACGACCAGGACGTTTTACCTTAGCCAGAAAGGAAAATGAAGCGAGAACTCAACAATGCGACCCAGAAATACGTTTGAGGTAATTAAGCTTCGGAAGCGATAAATAGTACCTCTACTATCTCATCGTGCCTGCACACAACCGTGCCCATCTTCCTTTCAACGACGCCAAGTGATAAGACAGCATTGCTACCCAAAAAGACCAGCAAAATTTTACCGTATCACCGGGACACAATCAAAAAGACATGGACAAACAACTTCATCTTATTTCGCTCTTTTCATCACTATTTATCTTATGGACCGGACAGCATCTTCCGGAGTTTACTCGTTGTGCCACTGCATACGCTATGCATTTCGCTTATACACGTTACTATATTGTGCCCTTCTTTTGTTCTTCCTAACATGTAATTTATTCTGCACAGGCGCACAATCTCCTGCGTACAAGGTAAGCAAAAAAAAATAAGGTCTCGAACGTTGCCAGGAAGCGTGCGGAGTTCCGACTCAGACGCCCAAGACACGGCCGAAATCCATAGGTTGGTAGTGTGGGATAAAAAAAAAAAAAGCAGAGCTACTTGGGGCAAACAGGGTGAATGGCGGGGAAGCGCGCAAGGAGGAAAAGACATAATGGAGCTCCTGCGACACGTTACCCGGACACCGACAAAAGCTGCGGTTATTAATCTCGCCACTGAAGCGTCTACAAGAAGCTTTCACGCGTGCGGTCGCAACCTCAATCTCCATCAACGACGACACGGCGCCCTTTAATATCGCCGCACGCGTTTATCATCTTCGCGGCTCCGCCATTCTCACGTGGCGAAAACTGGCCTCTGGCAACCATTTGTTGTTGAATTTTCAGCGACGTCACATTACTTTCATTGTTCGGTTGCCACGGCGGAAAGCTTGGTCGTGCCCTTGCAAAGACCTTATGTTATCTTAACATGCTTGCCATAGCGCTGCTGGCGTGCGCAAGTATGCGGAAGCCATCTTGGTGCACGGTGATAGGAGCAACTCAAGGCAAGTAATTACGCGCGCTATAGGAATCGCTGAAGGGTGCACTGTTAGTTTTGGCCTTCAAACGAGCAAATTGCGAACGCTCTTGACACGGGAGACTGGCCGCCGTAGTGTCGACAAGGCTGATATGTTCCATAAGTAGCGTACACCTGCAAGTACACACACATACATAAGCGCACGCGCATACCGTGTTTTTTTCCACTTCGGACACATTCTTTCTTGTGCCTAGAAAATTTTCTCAAATTACGTCACTACAGGTTAGTTATCTGCCCAGGCGAGCATCACTTGCAAGATGAGTCAATGCAATCCATTGACAAATAAAACATTTGCAATAATTAGCTTTTCAGTTACAAACTTGATGACCTATGTTTATACGGAAAGTCGAATCATACTTCTAAAAAGCGTATTTACAGGTCTCTACATTTGAAATCTCCATGTAGACTGACGTAACTGCATCAAATTATTCCTTTGGTTTACCTCATTGCGCACGCGGCATCGCGAAGCTCGGCTCGCGGTGCAACACCATTGTGACGTAGGAGGGTGCAGTAAAATAAAGCTGCCGTCGCTCTTCCCACTTCCCGCGAGCTGATGCCGATTGGCGCGGCTCCAAATGGAACACATAGACACTACGAAACATGGACCGCTTAATCGCGCGGTATGTCGAAGCTTCATTTTACGCTGCCCGCTGCGCCACAGTGGGGTTTGCATCGCTAATTGCGCTTCGTGGTTGGGCGTACGTAATTAATTGAAGTTATTAAATAATACGATAGTAGTTGTTTTATATTGATAGCTTTTATATAGACACTTCAGTCACGCCGACGACGTTGCCGTCGGCATCGCCGCGATGTTCCGTATAAAGTCCAAGTGCGGTAATATTGCGGCCGCGGCGTTTGCTGTAGGTGCGAGCGAAAGCTTGCGATGGTGAGCCGAGAAGGATGGTGGCTTCATGCGGCGGTGTCTTGTCACGCCCGAAACGGAAGAAGGCGGAGAGGTTGTGCGCCGTATCCTCACACGTGCAAAGGACGGGGGGAGGGCGTTTAGTGTGGAGGTGTTCATGTGCTAGGAGGGCGAGGGGCGTGAGAGGAAGGGGCAGTTTACTGCGCTTCGCCTCTCCTATACTCCAGCTGTGGCGCCTGAGCGCAGCCGCGCTCGTCCTGTCTCGGAAACAACCTGCGGTGCGTTCGAAAGCTAGCGGACCTGAGATAGATGATGGCTTCATGTGCGCCGTGCTCTCGCGTGCCTAGATCGCTTTTAAACGAGAAGCAGCATGAAGGAAAATTCGTTCACCTCTGCTGCTGCTCTTGATCACGCCAGCGTCTGACAGCGAGTGTTCGCGCTCATCAATTGAGATCCGTGTTTGCCTGTGCGCGCGTGACAACGTGCTTGTTAATTTAGTAAGTAATCGAATAGTTACGGCAGCTTATGACTAACCTCACTTCGTATAGCGGTCCAGAGTTGCACGTTATGAGAAACTCGTTTTGAGACTATTGGAAGTCTCCCGGAAAGGGCTTTTTTGGATACAGTGAATTTTGGCGCGTAAGTAGTTTTGCGCGCTACACGTTTCTTGCGCTGGCCGATTAAAGTCAACAGCGCACAGCTGTGAAATTTTGTCTCTTGCTTAGGAAGAATGCCGCAGAAACTGGTCAAATGTTAAACCATACTTGCAAGGACGGTGCTATGGGTAAAACGCAAGTGTGTGCGTAGTTTACTCAGTTCAAAAAAAGGGGGGAATGTAGATTCATGAGAAACCTCCTTCAGGATGTCCGTGAACTTCACAAACAAACGAAGATGTGAAAAAAAAATTCTTGCGCTTGTACTCGAAGACCGGACCATTGGAGAGATGGGGAGCTTATCTGTACTATTCCGGAGCTCGGTTGAGCTAATTTTAACAGAAGATCTGGAAATTAGAAGGGTCGCTGCGAAATTTGTGCGTCGAATTGTGACAGACCAGCAAAAATATCGTCGAGTAGAAACATGACATGCATTGAAAGAACAGTTGCAAAGCGACCCAGACTTTCTTTGCAAGGTCATTACTGGCGACAAGACACGGTGCTGGTTTCATGGTCTCGAAACCAAATATAAATCAAGCCAGTGGAAGACAACGTTGTCACATTGTCCAAAAATACAGGTCAAGGGAAGTTCAACGTAAAGACTGTCCTCATTTGTTCATCGCTTTCTTTTTTAAATAAGGTGGATAGAGCATTCGTAGTTCGTTCCAGAGGGTCAGACTCTTAATCGAGGTTTTATATAGAAGTACTAAAAAGATTGCGTAACAGTGTGCGACAGAAAAACGGCCTTTTTTTTCCATCGCGACCATGCACCAGCTCACGCAGCCATCTCAGTGCTCCAGCTTTTGGCAAAAAAAAGCATGACTATCTTGGTCCACGATCCTTACTCACCTGACCTTGGTCTGTGTGACCTTTTTAGTTTCCTCGAATTAAGAAGGACATGAGGGGACTGATATTTCATGACGTAGAAGGGTTGAAGAAAAAAAGAGAGAGGAGCTATGAGCTATAAAACTGAGGATTTTGAAAACGCTTCTAAGAATGGAATCACAGATTACACAAACGTATTAAGTATAGTGGAGAGTAATTTGAAAGTGTAAGGTTGTTTCTTCAGAAAAAATAAAGAAGTGGTTTTCTAGACAGAATTCCGCTTTTGGCGTACCCCCTCGTAATTTGCTATCGCCATCAATGCTTCGCCTGTCGGGCGAAACTGTGACCTTTTTTTTATCTGCATGGCCATGTTGAAACAGAAAAACATAGCTTGACTTTTAAGATGATTACCTTCAATTTTTATATATACATGTGTCGTAAAATTTGTAACTGGTAAGTTAGTAAATGCAATTTGTTTAATTAGAGTGGATTGCCTTGGTTTCTTTCCATATGATGTCCACATGAGAAGATATTTCATCTGTATTAACATAAGTCGAGTGAATCTTGTAGGTTTAAGCATATCAAATGCACTTGGGTATCGCTACGTCGATGAATGTGGAAGCATTGGGACATCTCTCCGAGGCGCCTCGGCCTCCTTCGCGTACTTGGGTGGACGTCCAATGAAACCGGGTGCAGCTACTGACTGAGAATTCGAAGTAGAGTTTTCGTCCATCGCATAGCACGACAGAGTTCACCGAAATCACCCCACAGACAGAATGGTGCTATGCGTGGCGTTATATATTTATCGGCCGCAGAGTTGCCGCTTCTAGGCAACGGCAGCTTATGCCACCTTAATTTGTACCCGGAAATGCTTGCGGTGTACGCTATGCGCGAAGGCGAGCTTTCTGGTTGCTTTGTTTCTTTCCCACGCGCCGCTGGCGTCGCCACTGCCGTTGATGAGTGGAGGTGAGCGCTATCTGGTGATGCTTCAAGAAACCCAGCGCCCATGTGGCGCGTGCCTCCCGTTGATTGGCTATGACCACGTGACTTTCTGCAGCATCTCTGCCCACGCCATCGCAGTTTCCGCTTCATGAGCCATATAATGCTTTTGCATTTAAAAAAAACAAAAAAGGAAAACGCTTTATATACGCATATAAAGTTCCACTCCGGGAAATCCTGGCATAATAAATTTAAAGTTCTCGTGTAGGATGATTGCACTGTGCCATCATTTCTTCAAATAACAACAGGCCCACAGATCTCCTACGCTCTCTCTCTCCCCCTCCCCCCTCTCTCTCGCTCTGGTATATATATATATATATAAGGAAAGGGTAATCTATGGGGCTTCAATACGGCAAGCATCTTTTTGACACATACACCTGTAAAGCGTGCTTTGTTGTCATAGGCGTTGCACCTGGGAGAAGCCAAAATGTTTATTTTCTTGGGTGGATGCAGTTCGAAAGTTATACTGATGTGAATTCACTACAAATTTTGATGAACAGTCAAAATAGAGAAAGAACAACAACATAGAGGGCAGGACCATAAGGAGACTTTTGGAGATATAACTTAACACCTCAAATTGCACTTTAATAAGACTATTTCATTTCCGTTCTGTCATACTAAGGAAAGTTAGCATTTACTTACGTAACCATCTAGACACTGAGACATCTATTTAGACAAGCGCGAGTTAATGACACCTTAGTTGAAATCAAGAAAAAGAAATGGGCATGGACAGGACATGTAATGAGGAGGGAAGATAACCGATGGTCATTAAGGGATATGGACTGGATTCCAAGGGAAGAGAAGGGTAGCAGGGGGCGGCAGAAAGTTAAGTGGGCGGATGAAATTAAGAAGTTTGCAGGGACAACGTGGCCACAATTAGTACATCACCGGGGTAGTTGGAGAAATATGGAAGAGGCCTTTGCCCTGCAGTGGACGTAACCAGGATGACGATGATGATGATGAAAGTGAATGAGGGTAAATTAAAATCAATTAAGATTAATTACGATGGATTACGATGGATTACGATGAATTAAGGTCGGTAGAAATTACAGCAAGGCGGATTAAGATGAATTAGTTGGGATTACGGTCGATTAATGTTGGTACAAGTAACAGCAAGGTTTATTTGGATAGATAAATGTGGATTAGGGTGGATTCAGGTAGATTAAAGTGGATGAAGGTGGAATAAAGTGGATTAAGGTGGATTGGTACAAATTAGAGCAAATTGAATTAAGGTGGAGTTGTGAAAGGCACGTGACAATGTATGACGTCACGTCTCATAGATTTAACCAATTAATTAGAGAACTCAGTATGCTTTCGCATTCAAATAATGGGAAGATACTTAAGTAATTTTCAATTCCTCGAAAGTACACGATATTGGGAGGAACGGTAATTCTCACTATGATCAGCTTTGGGGAGCCAATTTTAATGTGAAAAGATCCTGCGAAATGGCTTGACGAAAAATCGGGCCACCTGCGGATTTTTATTGATAGTTGAGGTAGTGACTGGATATTTCTTAGAAATAGTCACAATGTGCTCTTCATGTCATATACAAAATTTCAGCCTCGGGTGCATGATTACCTTATGTGAAAAGTATAAATAAACGTCAAAATTGAAATGCTAGAAAGAATTCAGGATGGAGAAATACAGAGTAGGAAGGGAACGCTTCTTGGAGACAGCACGTAGACCCCATTTACCCTAATACGCAAGAATGCTTCACCTAGACGATATATGAGGTGGCACGTAATGTTTTTATGAATGAGAAGAATATACCTGCAATGCGAAAATAAAAAGCAGCACAGCGTCATGATTCTTTCTGGCTCCTGCTTCTTGACAAGCAGGCCAATGCTGTATTAACGTCTCTAATATATTGCGACTGTAATGCGTCTTTGCGTGGTTCATGAGAGGACGTTGAATGAAGGGTGCTGCATATAAAAGCACACCGTAGAACCTCAAAATGGTGACGAATTGTGCGAAAATTGGGAATTGGGGACAACCAAGACTCTACGTCGACTATGTGAGATCTCAAGCGTTCTAAAAACTCAGTAACGACCACACGCAGTATTTCAAAAACAAAAGGGCATTTATTACACTTTTACGTACACGAACGTCATCTAGACGAACTAAACCAAAAAAAATGAACGTGCTGCGGAATCGAGAAGGTTCGACTGACCGCGCAAAGATATCATAGGAATAATGTTCCCCCACGTTCAGCACCGATGCCTAAGCCGTTCGCTGGTGCGGTCCCACCGACGGAAGCCCGCCGATGAGTGCGTGGTTCCACAGTAGCGTGGCCAGTACGCGCACAACTCCATCTCAACGCCAAAGAAAAATAAGCAAGTTCCTCTTTCGCCTGAGTATCGATAGTGTCAGATAGCGCTAGCATCGGAACTCCCTTCTGTTATCTCTCGTACCACGGCGTAACTACAACACCATCTTCGTACACTGCGCGTGTGCTATGTGGAAAAGCCAATCACCGGAAGACGCGAGCCATGAGAGTAAAACATCAGAGGAGCCCCACGACTGTCGGCTCGGCGGGAGTCCAGGAGATTGGTGTTTAGCTTTCTCCGTCCTGTCCATTATTTTGTACTGCTCGTCATAGACACGTAGAGTACAGGCGTCACTTACCATATTTCTCAGCTCAACATAGTATTTTTCGACACTGCGCGTTCACCTTACGCTCTATTAAAAGACACTGAACCAAGGTTCCCAACCAAAACTATAACCGGGACCTACGTGCTACTTTATTCTTCGCACTACGTCCCCGTGTATATATCGGCATAACAAATACGTCATCGCTGCATGGTGCTGCACACTAAGCATTGCAGTGAAGTATCCTTCACTTTCATGGGATGGACACAACAGCACAAGGTAAGACAAATCTTCCACTACGTCACAAGCAGGAAGCAGAACCCACGGCAGTGTTGCGTGTTGAAGCAACATCTGGTTATTGATTGCAGGCGGCTCTAGTCTGTGAGTCTTGTCAGTAATTGCTCCGTCAAGTAGTGGTCAGTATACTTTGATAAGGGTTTTACAAAATATATAACAAAATATTGAGTGCACTATCATTCATATGTGCAGTGCAAAATAGGTGGAGAAGAGAATGCGAACAATAAGGTAGCCCGGACGCATGCTGGATGCCTGCACACGACGCAGCTTACGATGAAAAATTGGCGCACCCACGAGCCGCATGGAGCCTTGAAGTTACTCTCTGGTTAAAGCCCATGAAGAAAAATCGTCATCACCTAACAATCGCAGATAAAGTCGGGAAGGCTTGTAGCTGAATTTCATTTGTCCACGCGTACTCTCATATCAATTCTACTACTCATAACTTCTTCAACCAGACGCTCGCTACAGACAGCAATATATGCATTGTTTTATCTCGTTCACTCATCCTTGAATGGGCTTATGTGTAGGCGGAGGTAGCACGAACAGTCTCGGAGGTTGACCTTTCTTTCGTGGGGCACGTTTGGAAACTTATCTCCCCGTATACATGACTTGTTCAGTGAACTTTCTGCTAAATATGCAGAGGGGAGAATTTTCGCACCCAGTCTTGATAGCTCACGCTGAGGTGAGGGCCCATCCTGTCTAAGTTCTATATAAAAGCGTAGATATATTTTGCTTGGACCGTTTAATAAGCCGCAGATGTTGCAGCAGAACCCTGAGAGAGTATAAATGCCAGAAAATTGCCTGCTTAGAAAGCTTTCCACTCTTTCGTGCTGTCATTACAGGGGCCTTAGACAATGCTTGCTCGCCAATGCGCTCTGCTTTTTCATTGCCGGAGACATACACTTGAGAAGGTAGCCATTTGAATCTGATGGTAAAACCTTTTCCTCAAAGTTAAGCAGCGCCAGCAACTGCCGACAAAATTTGTTGAAGAGAAATGCTTAATGACAAGTTGCCTTAGAATCCGTGAGTACGACGATGGTCTTGAGTAGAGCAAACTCTCAATTTCGGGAGTGGCAGAAACGGTGGCATCCAACGAAGTTAACGACAAGGCCAGCTGGTTTAAACCGGCTGATCTCGTCATTGACTTCGTTGGGACAAAGTTCAACCAAGAGAAGGAATCGATTACACTCTTGCAAATCACCGGCGCCAACACGGACTGATCAGTCTACATAGACTAGCAGGCAATTTTGTGAAGTCACGTCCACGTGCTCCTACACTAAAGACCGTTCGTCTGCAGAGGAAACAGACCACTGAGTGTGGAACTGAGCAATGCCGAGATCACAATTGACGTTTGTGAAGTACCTGGGCGTGTAAGGGTGGAACCAGGGTGGAAGAACCAGGGTGAATGTGATGGTTTCTTTCCAAGCACTCGATGTCAACGACATCCAGCGTATTTAGTGCAGCATGAAAATGATACTGCGTAATCGTGGGAAGGCTGACGTTTGCGGAGGCTGACTAACAGAGATGAAAGATCTGAGTCAGCAGCGCTTGAGAAGCCGAATGGCGCAACAGCAAAGGCTCGTCCTCGTGTCCTCATAGCAGCTCTACAGACTGCAGTGAAGTGGATGACGTCGATGGCTACATATTGTAGTGCCTGCGCTTTACTGCCGAGAAAAAGAAATCGTTTGACGCACTGGAGAGAAAAGAATTTATTGCATACCAAAAGGTCTGCGCATGACGTGGCACGTTCTTTCGCCTCGCCTGCTCATGTTTTTTACATGACTGCGAACTCGTGGATAGGTGGCAGCGCGCATTGTGTTATGTACGATCAAGCTCAGGTGGCACGGACACTGCATCCACCGCCTGCTCATGCCAGGTTGCTAACGTTGCGTGTAACAACGACAGAGCAGCCACTACTACTACCCGTCTAGATGGATCACTCATGTAGTTCTATGTTACACAGCGTTCGCAACCGCGTTCGACGAGCGAAATGTGCCTCAACAACTTCACGATGCTTCGAGTCTCGTTGCATGGCCTCCTGGACGAGATTCAGAAAGCAGCTAGAAAACATAGAAGAAGCACGCAACCATCTGCCATGGCTGCTGCCGCTGAAGAAAAAAAGAAAGTTTTGCTCCCGTAGAGCACCACGAACCGGAAGTTGAGAAGAGCCCATTTCCGGTTCTGGAAATTCCGGCACCGACTTCCTACCACCGCCCGACCTCCCTCCGTACCCCTTTCGGGGTTGGCTCGCACGGTGCTCTTCCGATTTGTCCTTAGCATGTTCCCGTGTCGTGCCCGCGTTTATCTCTCTCGGGTTTCTTGTTTGTCTTTTTAGCTTATTTGGTTTCATTTCTTACGACCGCTTTCGCTAACCCTTTTCATTTTTTATGATGCTAAGTTGTGTTGGAAGTTTTCGGGAAGAGATAAGTGAGAAAATGAGGTCACCCCGCTTTACCTCGGCGGCCAAATTCCTAACGACCCTGCAATCATTTAGTCCGGTGGCCACGTATCGGCTGAGCAGCTAGAACGCGAGAAACGCACACGAAACAAGTACATTCGCAAGCAATGAACGTCGGGAAGCACTTTACGAAAGTTAATATAAACAAGGTAGCCGGAAGCTAAAATGTCGCGCACGCCTGTTTCCTCCAGTAAAACTTTATTTGCCTATAAATTGGTGCTTTTTGCTTCGGTGCATTTTAGATGTGCGTCAAATGGGGGAAAAAGCATCATTAAGCCAGTAGTACGACCTTGACCTCTATTACAGCGTGTTTAAAATCGCAGCGAACGCCACACAATCCCTCGGTTGCGTCATGTGCTTTTTCTAAAATGTGCCTGCCCCGCTTACCGCTGTACACCCTTTCCCCGACAACGCCCCGCGCTATGACTGTGATGGCGAGGAGACCCGCGAACACGTTCTTCGAGATTGTCAACAGGATAGTGTAGGGATGTAGTTTGTGGTTGGGCTAGCTCGAGTTGGGCGACCAAGTCACTGATATTATGATCCTTGAGGAGGCAACAAGCTTTCAGGGAGCTTTAGCACGACCTGGTGTTGACTTTGCTCCTGTGGTGTGATAGTATTCTGTAAAAGGTTGCGTTTGAGCACACGTAATTGGAGGCTCTCTATTTTCCTAATATGTTTTTATCTGGTGCCGGTAAATGCCTGTAAGTAGTGGGGGATACTTTTCATTGCGGTTTGATAAACACGCGCAAAACGTTGCAAATGTTACACGAATGGTAAACATTATGCAGATCCAACGCACACGTTGGAATCCATGTAAAGCGAAACTTTAGTCTAATGGTGTGTGTTAAATCCTATACGACCAATAGACATCTTGCAATTGTGTTCACGTTTATTCCATGCAGCGTGAAACTTTATGTAACGTTCATGTATGTGCACCACAATGGTGACAACTACACACGAAGGTTACGAATTGAGCGACACCGGTTCTAATATTCGCAACAAGAACTGTCCTTGTACAAGATCATACAAGATCCCACATGAGGCTCATATTTCACCACAACACTTGCGAGCCGGTAACAAGGGCCACTGAAACACAGACAAAAAATGCATGAGCCTAGTACAAAGCAGGTATTGTCCACAAATGCAATTGTTCATGGAAATAAAAAAAGAATATAACAATGAGGTTCAGTAAAACCTTCATGTGATAAGCCTTGCTGCCGTTTTTCTGATTGTCATGCATTCATCTAAGATCTTTTTTACCATAATGACATTTTACAGAGAGTATGCACGTGGTATCAGTAACAGCCCCTTACTGAGAAATATATTTCTCAATGCTACATTAGGACCGAATGCTTCGTAGATAATACCGAACGCTGACGTTTTATGGGGCCTTACACGCATGCGTCTGAATTTAAAATGACTGACAGTTGGTTGTCAACGCATATTCTTGTAACGCCCTCACAAGTATTCCAATAGTTTTTCATGCATGTAGTATACACGGTGAAAAGGAAGCGTTGCACTGTGAAAAAAAAAGCTGCTCCTTTTAAAACACTGGGGAATTGATCTTAGCTGAGCCGTACATTCTACGGAATGAAGAAAATAAGCCGGGACTAGGAAAGACTTCGGAGGCGAGGGCGGGTGCTGGGCTTACCGTCGGACAGGTCGAGTCTCCGAGAGCGGCGTTTCTTAGCTCAGAACAACGCTTGCGTCTTTTTTTTTTTTTTTTCGAGATTGTGCGCACTTCTCCATCCGATGCTTGCGCGAAGCAAATAGCTTAGGCTGACCGATTGAATGAAGATCAACTCAAACAAAACGGAGCTTGGCCTAGTTTCCCAGTGATAGGTCCCATTTTTCAGAGTCGGCACGGCCTATAAGCCCGGGCACTTAATTTTTTATGCATGTCTTTTTTTAGCAGTTCTTTTTTCTAGTATCAGTTTCGTCTCAGTCCTCGATTTGACTCGTTGCCTTTTGCAAGCTTTCTATTAAGTTACGAATGGCCACGGACCGTAAGATCTGAGAATATTTGGTTTCGTTCCTCTGGAACTTCTTTGTTTGCTCTCGTCCTCATTGCTTTGTTTGTCTAAGCACAACTCACGGCGCGCACCTACATTTCTTTATCTGGATGAGTAGAGTAAAATTCCTGTGCAGGCATATTTAAACAGAAATTTATTTCAACCTATGTGAGATCTACATATGCGCCTGCTCCTTGTGTTGAAGGAGTACTGATGCAAGAGAAAAGGTGCAGCCATGAATGCCGCGGGCGATCGGATATAAAATGTGAAACGCAAGTAACTAGAGCAATAAGAGTCTTTTGTGCTCAGCTTACCTAAAAGTTTTAACAGCGCCTTACAGCAGCTCGACCCGCCGTGGTAGCTTAGTGGCTATGGCGCTGGGCTGCTGTGCACGAGGTCGTGGGATCAAATGCCGGCCACGGCGGCCGCATATCGATGGGGGCGAAAACACCCGTGTACTTAGATTTAGGTGCACGTTAAAGAACCCCAAGTGGTCCAAATTTCCGGAGTCCCCCAGTGCGGCGTGCCTCATTATGAGAAAGCAGTTTTGACATGTAAAACTCCGTAATTAATTTTTTTACAACAGCTCACAAGGCGGCAGTGGTGTGTGTTCTGCAAGAGCTACTTCCCAAATTGCTTAACCGTATTTTGTGACTCTAAGGTAGCCAATCCGATTGAGTGATCTGTCTTACATCACAGCACTCACTAGCAGTTAGTACATGAAATAGGAGAGGACCACCTCAACATTCTGATAAAGAGAGCGATGCGAAAGTTCCGTGGCTGCCACGAAACTACGACTTCGCTCGTAAAGAGGCTGGCTGCAAGGCTGACAGTTTGCTTGTGAAGGAATCCGAATGGTTTTAACCTCGCTTCCAAAGTCGCTGTAACTGGCTACGTTGGCGTGGTTGCCCAACCCACTTGGATTCAAAATACTAGCTTTCCACTTTCCCCTTTCCAAATTAACTCCTCTTTCCCCTTTCCATTAATTAATCCCCTTTCCAAATTAACTCGGGATTGTATGAGCGTTGTGTAATCATGTCGTTGCCGTCAGGCTTTCGTTACTATGTTCACGTACATGGAACACGGAGACGTTATTTCAGCCCTTAAACATGGTGATCAAAAGAAATGCCTTTTTCACTTTTGTTACATGCACGTAAGTAAGGGAAGCGACTTCAAATTTGATTATGACTCTGAGCTATATTTCAGGTCTCAGGAAGTTTACATTAACAACTTGGATTCCACGTTTCAAAGCTATAGTACTTTCGAGCTATGAGAATGGCCACACGGGAAGGCTCTGGCTCCTGGTTAAACCTGAACCGCCTACATAAATTTAATGTTTACGTAAATCTCAGTACAAGGATGTTTCTCCATTTTATTCTCATTGAAATGCTTAAGTCAGGGCTGTGTACTTAAACTGCGACCCTGGGCTCAGCAGGAGATCCCCACGGGTGCTCAGCGTCTGCCTGCTCAGCATCACAGATTATCCGAAGATGGGACACGACCCCAGCGCCACTAAAAGAGCAGCAACATACTTCTTTTGCCTCACCTTCATCTACAGCTCTTGATACACCGCCTGCCAAATGCTTCAGGTGGAAGGTAAACAGCCCATGGGAGAAGGTTCTATGGAAAGAAACCGAATGAAAACGTATACAAGCAAGCAAAAGACGTAACTGGTGCGTGTAAGAAACTGTGTGAAGCAAAGAAAACGTAGGGAGTGCTGCGGGACAAGCGGTGTCGAAAGCATGGCTGTCATAGCCACCGGGGGCTGGATGCCACTTTTCATAAACACCACAGCCGCCATGGAGCAAGCGTCAAAATGAAAAGCGAAAGTGTTTCACGGGGCGACGACCGTAGTCTGCCGCGTACTCCCAGCTGGTCGCTTCCATCTCTTGATGGCGACAATAACTTGCGTGGCGTGGTGGCGCGGCTGACACACACTTTCCATACAGAAGCGCGATCGTACGAGCGAGGCCACGTAAGATCTTGCACATAGATGCATACGCGGGCTCACAAACAGCAACTTCTGGAGTGGGTCGTGCGTCCGCCGTGAGAAACCGCTGAAACGCGTTTCGCATGCCTTGCGGATTTAATGGAACACAACGAGTCCAAGCTACACTGTTGGCATCAGGCGGATTGAACTGGTTGTGTCGACGCAGCGCTGAAAATGAGGCGCTAAGGCACATGTTGTTGTCGTTTCCCTTGTGCAGTGTCACAGTTGAAAGAATAAACCAAGTAAAGAAGGAGGAGAAGGAAAAGAAGGAAGAAAAGGTAGGGAGGTCAACAAGATGCACGTCCGGTTTGCCACCTTACAGAGGGGAATGGGTTTAAGGGAAGAAAAGAAAGAAAGGAGAGGGAAGACGGTGCTATCAGTGTAAATGCATACAGTTGTCCATCACTTCACGCCTACAATCGGTCACTGAGGCCAGTCAATTTCATAATTGGTAGCGATGCCCAAGTCGCTTTGTAAGCCTTTGTAAGCGTGGGGCCATGGTCCAAGAATTTTTTTCTCTGGAAATGGTTTGCTGTCTAATCGGTTTAACACACTTCGAAGGACGTCGCGTTCGATCTTATAAAGCTTACAAAAACGCAACGCGTGCTCAATCGTTTCTTCGCAGTTGCATGAACCACAGATAGGTGTGTCGGACATTCCAATAAGGAATGAGTAAGCTTTCGTAAATGCCACACCTAACCAGAGGCGGTGCAGTAATGTTGCATCACGGCGGAAGAAGTGCGATGGAGTCTGCAACTTCAGCGTAGGATCCAGCCGGTGTAGACGACAGTTCGAGAAAATCGGGGTGTTCTACAAAGTTTCAGTCTTGGTTTGAGCGAGTAAACCATGACCCCTCGCACCGTCTGTCCTTAGTAAGGGTATAGGAGCTGTCAAGGTGCCTTTATGGGCTAACTGGGCGGCATCATCAGCAAGGTCATTGCCGACAATACTACAGTGCCCCAGAAGCGATTGTAAGATGATGTCATGTCTTTCTATGAGGACTTGATGGATAACCTCTCTAGTGTAAACACCAGTTGTTCACGCGTCTTGCGTCGTAAGGCTGACTGGAGACTCTGAAGGGCTGCTTTCGAATCGCACAAGACGACCCACTTAAGAGGTTTTGCTTCTGCAATGTAATTAACAGAAACAGCGGCACGTAGGGTTCCACACTGTCCCACATAACAACCTCTACGGCACGTTGCCGTAGAGGTTGCTATGTGGGACAGTTTCAACTTCATTGTGGCTTGCAAGGCCGGCATTATAAGAACGCCTGTGGAGCTGGTGGGTGAGACAGATCCATCAGTGTAAATGCGCGTTTTTTTGTTCCCAGGCCTCGTTCAGTAGTGACAATGTCAACTGTCGTAGAGCCACAGTAGAATGACGGGTCTTCGTAACTCCTGGAATTGTGACGCTTACTTGTGGCTGTCGTAGGCACCACACCAGTAACAGGGTTCTTGCTGCTGGTGTAAAGCGCGACGGAGGGCAACCTTGACGTGTCACAACAAGTTTCAAAATAGCGGCTTGAGGTCTTTGCGCTGACAAACACTCAATACTGGTTATTGAGTATTTGTGACTGGGTACGCGTCACAAATGTCGGATGTGTTCCCTAAGGCTGTCAATTCTGATGTATGTTGAAATCAAGTAGTCTTTAGCAATCATGATTGTTGCATGGGTCGAGGCGCATCGTGTTAGTTCAAGACATGTCCGTAGAGCCTGGCCTTGCAAACTTTAGAGGTGCGAATATTTGTTTTTCATGTGTTCGCCAAAACCGGCAAGCTTTACGATAAAATTCTCCGAAAAAAGTGTTCTGTACAGCTGCAGTATGGATCGTACCGATGTGCCCCAGGTTTTACGGCACAGGAACTTCGTTATATGTACAATCTAAATTAGTCTCCGCTTCAGGTAGATGCAGTAGGGGCTCCATCAAAGGTCCCTGTAAATAATCATACCTAAGAAACGATGAGGCTTCTTGTATGTGATAGCCTGGACATTGAACCAAACAGGGTACAGTGTCATGGGTTTGCGAGTAAGTGCTATTAACGCGCATTTTTCGACGGACAGCCATGGACGCGCTAGGTTTTGTTTGTGGACAACGAACAAATTAGGGCGGCTGCCCTCTGAATTCTCACGCGTACTCTAAGTCGAGTTACTGCAGAAGACCAAAGACAAATATGGTCAGCGTACAATGATAGGTGAATTGTCTTGGGTAATATTTTAGCAAGGCCAACCATAGCTAGGTTAAAAAATAAATAGGGCTCAGTGCACTGCCTTATGGGACGCCGCCGTATGTGTAATACTTGGCGGTGGGGCCATCTTCGGTCTGCACAAGGAAGGGCCTTCTCTTTAAATAGTCGCGGATCCATTGAAACATTCGGCCACAGATTGCAACAGACTCCAGTAACTCGAGGATCGCTTCATGTGCGACATCATCATTCAACCCTTTCACATCAAGAGCGCCACTGATATACGCTTGAGGCATCTTTGTTGGTGTGTGAACGTTGCAAGGTCAATAACATTGTCTATCGCTGACCTGCCTCACTGAAAACCTCTCCTGGAGTCAGGGTACACATTGCGGTGTTCAAGATACCATTCCAGGCTTGTAACAATAACCTCTTCCATTACTTTCCCTACGCAACTTGCCAAGGCAATATGGTGATGTGATGTAAGGTCGAAAGGCGACTTTCCTGCTTTGAGTAGCGGTACAAACCAACCTAAGTTCCATTGCTGAGGAACAATGCCATCATGCCGTGACTGGTTGTGGTAACTCAACAGCTTTTGCCTGGCCTCTTGTCCAAGATGGGCTAGCGCAGCATAGGTGATTCCGTCGGACCCTGGTGAAGATGAACATCGAGAAGCAGGCAAAACGGCGTCAAGTTCGTCCACAGCGAATTAACTTTCCATTTCTGGGATGCGAGACACAGGGACGACACTTACGTCATCGGCATCGGGGGAGACACACATGCCAGCGACCCGCGCCCAAAAATCATTCGCCACCTCAAGTAACGTATGACAGTGATGTAGAGCTAAGGCCATGAATGAATGTCACTGTTGGGGAGACGAGCGCAGGCCACGAACAGCCCTCCAGATGTATAACATTGGTTTACGAGGGTCCAGTGATTCGCAAAAGGACTTCCAACTTTGTTCCTGCAACCTGTCTAAACAGCACTGGATTTTATTCTGTGTTCCCCGTGCCATTCTTAGATCACAAACTGCCTTCGTGCGCCTGTATCTCTCTTCAGCCCGTCGTCAAAGTGCAGTTAGCCTCCATTTCTACGTCGAATTGGGAATGGCTCACTGCCAACGTTAGGAGGCATGACAGAGAAAGAGAGAGAGATAAATACAAGATAGGAAAGGCAGGGAGGTTAACCAGGCGCACGTCCGGTTTGCTACCCTGCAATGGGGGAAGGGGGCATGGGGATGAAGAGAGGGAGAGAAGAGATAGAGAGAGCACAGTTTCGCGCAAAGGAGGCATGAAGCTTCTCTCATTGCCTTTGTGATGGTGTTCTTCAGGCTATGGCCAAGGTATTCTCTGCATGCCTTTTCCAGGTACGTGTAGCTTAAATTTAGACCTGTCGATTCTTCGCACTGCATTCGACGAGGAGGAATTGTTTAGCCTCCTGATCCCTAAGTAAGTAGGAATAGGGTCACTTCCATATGTTTCTATTTGTGAGAGCCACTACACTTGTAAAATGAAGCATCGTGATACTAAAGTCAAATCTAGGCAACTGCTGTACTTAAGGCCGCGCAGGTACGTACCAATTAGAAAGTTTAACTAGGTAAACGTTCTGTTCATGACAAATTAAAGCTTGCGGTGTCCACATACTAATTGTTTTGCGCAGTGCGTTCCTCTTCCTCTCTCTCTCTTACCCCCCCCCCGACACACGCACACGCACACGCACACACGCACGCGCACACACACACACACGAGTATTTATTCATTCACTTGCTTTACAATAAAATCAAGCTATCTTGACTTTATCAGACGCGTTAGCGAATTCTTAGAATGTAAGTCACCAAATAAAGTACCAGATTAGCTAGTAAAGAAGCGCTTCGCTTGGAGACCACTGATTCAATAACGAAATATAAAAATCTGAGAATTCTGAGGTCTTCAATAGAAAAGCCATAGTTGTGTTTCCGGTCCACACCCGTCCACTCTGTCAAACGTATCCCTCCGTGACGCTTCGTTTCTCAGAGTACTTTCTAAAAAAAAAATCGAGGCAAGCTTATTGCAAATAACATTTCTTCTTCTTTTTCTACAACTACTGCCACCGTACATTTAAGCTGCAGCGTTGGGTCATTCTCATTCTTTGTCACGCAAGGCTTCTGTGAAACGAGGCGAAATGTTTTGGGCACGTGCGCCTGCATCAAAGAATATATGTATCAGAAAAAAAAACGCGCCTTAGAACTTGACGTTTCCTTCGTGACAAGCCCTCCTTGGTATTGTTATCGCCAGGTCCCAACGGATCGTACATAGCGCACGCTTGCTAGGGACGGTGCCAATCAGGAGCATCGATTGCTGGTCGATCGTGGCATGTCTGTGCACCGGAAGGCTGTACGGAGAGAAAAATAAAGTGCTCAAGAAAAAAGCTTCTTCAAAGCCAGAAAATCTTGCTCGTCCCATACGAGCATTCGCTATCGACGTTCTTTCAAAAGTAATTGAACTGAGAATTCAGCCTGAACTTACTTTTTTTGTGCGAGACATTTTTTTTTTTGACAGCGATAAGGAAATATGCTAAGGTGACGCAGGATGGGTTGGAAGATAATAATAAAACGAAATTCGTAAGCCCTGGTCCACTTCAGGAGTGCCGCATTTGCTTGTGTTTCTCGTTTGTCTTTCATCAGTAAGTTCAGCTATCTTGCCTGCAACTTTTTGAAGCCTTGCTTTGTGCTTTACATGACCAGTTTTATTGGTAATCGATAAAGGCAGTGCTTAATTGGGAAAGGTGACCAAGAAGTGTTCATTAGTGCTCTTTATTTTCAGTGTCCTGTGTTTTGGAACGGGTGGTAACTAGCGACATTCATAACTAAATGAACTTCCTGTGTTGACAATGAGTTTGCCTTGATTGGCTCGCAACATTTGGCTTTTGCCCGTTTTCGGGCGAGCCAGCGTTTGATGTCGATCAGAGAACGGAATTTCAAATAGGTGATCACTTTTATGTAAACAAAGAAACCAATACAAGACTTGACAAATGTAAACGCACATTAATTATTAAAGAGATAATGATTACAAGGGTAGTTCGGCCCTAACAAAGAACTAACTATAGTGACGAGAAGAGCGTTTCCCAATTATGGCTATGACGACGTGGCTTCACAAATGCCCTCCGCAACACTGACGTATTTACATTTCTGTTTAAGACACACAAACCTATAATCTGTGCCGTACACGGCACAAGTGTCAAAAATCATTTTACCAGGCATCAATTAGATAAAAACGCAAAGGCAGGGACACCATCCAGACGCTCATCAAGTCTGCTACCATGGAGGATCATGGTAGCAGATTTGGCTTGTCGTGGCATGACGTTGGGCTGCTAGCCACGACAAGCCGACCTCCTCTGACGCTGCCCCTCTTTTCCTCGGGTGCCTACCTGCACGCTGGCTCTTGGGAAATAGGCGCTAGATGTTTGCCGGACATTCCTAGGCAATGTTTGATTCGTGACGCGTCGCTCGTATTTATGAATAAGTTTACTCTCTATGTAGTAATAATATGAAAAACTGCACTAGCTCACTGGTATGCACGCCAGGATTTCTCCAGCACAGCGCATCAGAGACATGAGTTCGTTTTCAGTGATACTTCTTATTTCCCGATACGGTGAGTGCGACGTTAAGCATGATAAGGTGGCCCTAGGGCAGCGACAACGACGACATTACAAACTGAAAAGTAAACAAAACAATCAGAGATACTATAAGCAGAAAACCAAGTTTCGAGCTGTCAACTTTTGTTAAGGTAACGAAAAAAAAGTGCCCTGAGTGTCACCGTCTCTGTTTCAGAGACGAAGTGCGAAACCACCTGGGGCCGAATTTATAAATCGTTTTTACGCTAGAAATGTTCCCAAGAGAAAATTTCAGCCCACCCTGATGCTGGGCATATTATCAGTGAAGGCGATCGGCCAACGGCAAATATAACTTACGAAAGGAAAGCTCTTTGAATTCGGACCCTGGGGCAGCTTCACAAAGTTTTTCGCTCATAAGTGCTATTTGCCATTAGTCAGCCGCCTTTGCTAAATATATGTCCATCAGGATTGGCTAAAAATTTCTCTTAGGAACAATTCTAGCGTAAGAGGATGTTGTGAATACGGGTTCTGGGGTCGAGTTCACCTGTATATTTATTTTTCGTTGTTGTTGTTCGCTATTCGTTGGACGCTTTAGCAAATAATATAACCAATATCGCAGTTGGTGGACGTGTACTTGTACGAACAGCATTAACGTAATAATTATTTGGTGAATTACGGGCCCCGAAGCTTTAGGCACATGCTGGCACCTCGCAAACGTTCCTCGTAGGCAAGGGCACTCTTTGCAAGCGTGCTGAAAAACTCTGTATGAAATGTTTGTGCAACTACGCGAAGGATACCCTGCGGAATGGTAAAATGATGAAAGAAAACCTACTACTGAGCTTACGCTAACCAATAATAAGTTTATTTTGTTCAAAAAGAAAAGCCGTCTGTTGGCTTGTTATGAATAAAGGCTAAAATTTCTTTCTGACACTTTTCTTTTGTGGCAGGGATGGCAGAGAGAGAAGGCAGGTATGTTAACCCAGGAAAGCGTCTGGTTCTCTACCCTACAGAGAGACGCGGAAAAAAGAAGGGGAATAGAAAGATGAAATCGAGAGGAAGGAAATACTCTGTCAATGGCATGCTCGCATGCGGGCGACGCCCAGCAGTCAAAAAGCGTTCGTACAGGCCAGTAGTCCTCATAACGCACAAAAGAGCCCTCAGTCCCTTCTGACTCGACAGTCGACGAATACCTTTCACCAACAGCGTCTGCACAGATAATGAACCATTGTCAAGTAGTTCCAATGCGTTTAGCAATGATTGTCTCAGTAAGTCTAATCGAGAAAAGTGGGACAAGAAGTGGCCGATATTCTTTTCGCGCCCGCAGATACCGCACGCAACACTGTCAGTCATTAGTGCTGAACGACAACTTGTCAAGGCAACTCCTAACCGCAACCAACACAGAAGAGGTGCCTCACATCAGCCCATTCCGGAGGGAGGTCGCAGTTGCAGTGACAGGTTTAGTTCGCGCAGTAGGGGGCCCCGTATATTTGTCGTGTCGTACTCAGCAAACGAGAGTGCGTGTTCGGGATGGCGGAGCTGCCTCGCTTTGTGTGTTCTAGGAAGTGGAATTTGGAAGCTGTGGTCTCTTTCATGTGATATTCGAGCAGCATTGCCCGCGAGATCTTAGTTACCTGGGGCGATCTAACCAGGTAAAATAACTATTGTGGTGTTTTCTTTCTCGTGGTGGGCGACGATGCACGATTTCTCGCGTCAACTGGTCGTGATCTTCATGTCGGAGGAACAACTGCATACACTCTAAATTCGACTTTGACTCGCGGAAGCCACGCATTTTGTAAGATTCTCTGCGTCGATCGTATTAGGTGCACCTCGCAGAGCCGTGAAGGGAAGATGGCTTCGTGAATGAAAGTGTCCTAAGCCCTTTTACAAAAGGAAGAGGGCAGCGGGTCATGTCTTACAGGCGCTATTGTGCCCGACCTACTACGTCACCAATTCAACAACATTATCTGCAGATGAGCGTCCACGCCTGCATCCTGCCATACCGCATGGACAGACTCTTTGATGTTCAAGGTACCAATAGACGTGCTAAATCTATCCGCTCTATTAGCTCCCAAGCACAGCTGAAAGTGCAATCGGGAGATATTCCACATTGTTTACAGGAGAATTGTCAGGATTGGGAATCGGAAATAGGCGACATAGAAGCGAATTATTCCGCCAGGACCTGTTTTACCGGAACTGGAATATATTCCTAGCATAGGGGGGGTTGCATAGAGCGTGGTAAACGATGTAATGGGGTCTAAGTGATAATGAACCCTTGCACAAGGCAAGTGCAGCTTCGAGCCTTGTCATAGGAAACAGTCGTTAAAGAAAATAAACAAAGTACCAAGCTAGAAAAGGTCTCCTTTTGGCAGCGCCGGATTTGTCTGCACCGAGCAATAGATTTCATCGATGCCGCACAGAAAGAGCAACCGAAAATTTTCCTCTAGACGAGTCTATAAGTTGAGTACGAGTAAATGAAGCCTGGGCGACTGCTTTGCTGGCCTATCACAATGTACAGCTTCTCGTGCATTCCGTGTCTCTTTCTTTCTTGCTATACCCTGTTTCTTTATAGTAGTGTTAGTTGATTGGGACAGTACCCAGGCTAATCCCTCGGCCTTAAGCACTACCGCCCGTCTAGTCTTGATCTGGATATTTTCGTTTCTTTATCCGGAGCCGGTGCACAATCCTATTCGCGGATCTGGCTAATTACGGTATCCGGAAGGTTCTAGCATCTAGGATCGACGTGACATTTTCTTCATTCTTGTGCGACAAAAGATATAGATGCCCTGTTATTTCTTTGCAAGTATTTTCGGGTAAAGAGCTGGCTGGCAGTATGAGAACGCGAGCCTTTGGTGGGAGGGGGATTGGGGGAGGGGGGTAGGCTGGAAGATGTAGAAAGCTCACGGCAATGTTGCCGGGCGTATATACCGTTCTAAGGCTGGTGAGCAGTTCTGCGCCGCAAAGCTCGCGTACGAAATGGTTTCCTGCACAGTGAGCGTCCAAAACATCCTAATTGGGAGCCACTGCTAACGGTAGCTGTATAGCCATGAAATCGTAAAACTGGTCAGCAAACTGGCAGAAGGATTTGGGCGCCACGCAGAATTCCAATGGAAGCGCTGTTTGCGTATACGCACGGTGATAGCGTGGCACACCTTCCGCAAGCTTTCATTATGGGAAATTAAGGGCGAGGGGCTTAAGTTTTGCGTTTATCGCGCCTCGTCTGTCGAGATAGTTACTAGCGACTTATCGGACGCTGAAAGTCACTACACCTGCCCTCGACGGAGCTCCAGCAAACCAAGCACCACATGAACAACAAAGTGCCCATATGGCCCATTTGAGCTGACAAAGCACAATTTAAAGACTCTATATGCGTTTTCTAGGCTCAATAACTGGTTCAACGATGCGATTGTGATGTAAAAAAAAGAAAAAAAGGTAAAGAAATTCAAAATATAACTAAATCAATTTCAGATCTTCCTAAGCTTGCACAAGCTACAAAGTATTGCCAGGTTCGATTCTTCCTTACTATAGAAAGCTATATAGACACTTTTATTAACTTACAATTGCCAGTCCCGGCCTGAGGCTGCCAAACTTGGTGACGCAATGATGACCTGATTGGAGTATGTGAAGCTGTTGTCATTGTCACATCCAGTAATTTGTTTCTGCGTATTTTTTATGCATATCAAGCCACCACTCAAATTAAAAACCGATCTATTAGCAATTCTACTAGTGTATAATATTTATTATTCCCTATATTCGAATCACCTTATACTGGACAGCCAATTCGGATTTACACATGAGAGTAGCGCCGTCATGGTCCCGTACGCCATGCGTCAAAAGCTGGCACTCAATCTTGGAAAGTTCTCTTCTGCGATTCTTTGAATGAAGTTTGCGTTTGAAGCCAGAATTTAGCGCGCCGATAGAAAAAATCGTTTTGTACCACATTTTACAGCGTGGGCGCCCCAGAAGCGTACGTGTTGTTATGCACGCGAACAGTCAAGCGTGAGCTAGAAATTTGAAGAAAGAGAAAGAAATGAAAAGAAAAACGAAAAGTGGGGCTGTAGAGGAACGTGGAATGTTCGCCGGCGTTGCAAAGAAAACAACACCATCTGCAGATTTATGTTATCTGCGCCTGCTAATGCGAGGTAAGGGGACAGAAATATAAAAATAAACAACTAATTTTAATTTATCTGCCATCCGATCTCCCTACGAGAAAGCACGCGAAAAAAAAAAAGAAAGTCTCGCCTTGACAACGGAGCTGTGTGCTGCCGAGTCCCGGACGATTTACAGCTCGAATTCTGCTCTCGCCGCGCTTTCTCAGCCGAGCTGGAAACTGCATCCCACCTCCTTAAAATTTATTGCTCCGCGAATGGCTCCGACTTCGGAAACGGCCATGGCCGCAAGCCGGCCAGCTTTCCACGTCGATTTCACTGTTTTCTGGCCAGGACTGAAGAAAGAAAAAAAAACAGCATTCATCTTTCCCGTTCAACATCTCTGGTTTCATATATCTTTAGGAGCTAAATCTGTGCCTACGGACTTTGTTAAAGGAAGTTCAAAACATCAACAAAACTGGAGATGATGTACAGCACAATGGTCTCTGCCACACGGTTATGATCATTTATCTGTTCAGCCTCTGGCGTCAGATAGATCAACAAAAAATATCTTTGATTAACAGCTGCTTTGACTCCTCGACTGAAGGCAACCGTATCGGATGTAGTGAATGCTCTGAGGGATTGCTATGTTTAACACGGCTCAACGCTTAATGGTGTGCGGTTTCCTACTTTTCAGCGAAATCACGAGGAAATCCTAATAACTTCTGCAAATTCAGTTCGGGTTGAGAATCATTTGTGTATTTGTTGTTGTTGTAAATGTTTATGTCAAAGCCTAGTCTGCGGTGATTCTTTTTCTTCTCGCCCCTGCTTCCTCTCTACTTCATTTTATTCTTCTATTTTAATTTTGGTCGACTTAGAAATAGTTCTTTTATTTCGCATTAAAGGCACTTTGAGTCCTTCCGTTACGTGAAACATCTGTCTTCTTATTCCGTTTCAATACCATTTACGAGGACAAATTATTTTCAGTCATGTAAAGATACATAAACAAGACACCGAGAGAAATAAATGCGCGCTATCAGTCGTCTCCTAAAATAGACACCGCGCCCACACACTTGAAGAGAAAAAAAAAAGCGACGAGGAAGGATATAAAGAAACGGAATAAAGGAGAGCAAGGCACACCACAGCACATCACATTGCCACGTGCAGAGTACGAGCCCTACAAGCGACGCTCCAGTCCCATGGTTCAGAACAATTCCTGCACAGATTTGTGCGCCTCATATCACGTGCGCGTCCTTTTGGAAACAGCATCTCGTTAAGCGCCATTCTAGGGAGATTAAGTTGCTCGAACTTGCTCAGTAGCAGTCGCCACAAGTGTGGATAGTCGGGCATTCCAACAAGTGCTCAATGTTTTCCCTGATTTGTTCACAAGCCGGCCTCGAACCACTTCGCGCACGTCCTGGTTCGAGAAGGCGATGTGCTACATAAACAGAGCCGATGCACGAGTTGAGCAGTAGAGACCCGCTGCGGCGGGTTAAAGCACGGCCACAGATTGGTGCAGGGTACGATCTATTGGCCACATGTTCGTGCTGGTGTGAGCCCTATAGGTACCGCATAAGCAGGCGAGCGTCGTCATATTCACATAGTACCTCATCGGTAAAGTCACGGTTGCGCGCAGACGCCACAAGAACGTCAGCTGACTCGTTTCCTGAGATATTAATGCGTGATAGTGTCCACTGAAGCCTCATTATTCTTCTCTCAGATATGATTTGACCGGCTATCTGAAATACTTATTGTAAAAGAGGGAAGACAGGGGCAAGGTGGGCGATGGAAATTCAAGGCGACGAGTAAAACGAGAACGAGGTGAAAAGCCGGAGCCAACGTTTCGACAAGTACACTTGTCGAAACGTTGTCTCCCGCTTCCATCTTCAAATCAAATCAAATGAAATCAAGTTTATTCTTTACAAAAAAGGAAACGGTTACATTTTTGTTTTACAGACAAGGGTCCCAAAGTCATAGACTGTTACCGAGACCATCTGTGTTCGAAGACTGTGTTCTCGCTTTGCTCATCGTCCTTAATGCAAAACAGGTAAGTCAGCGTTGGTGCAGGACAACCTGCTTATAGAAACGCGGCAGTCGCTTGGAATAATAGACTACGGTAATTTCAGATTTCTGATACTATACTTCAGGCGCGATATTTATGCTTAGCAGTTGCGAAGATGTCAACGATGCCGTATAATCTATTCGAATACAACGCTCTGCTGCAAGCTCTGAGCAATAAAACGGAACAGCTGTACTGCCGTCGTGAACAGACTTGTCTGTATTAACCATGGCAAAATTTTAATAAGAGTCTTCAAGAAGAGACGCATGCGAGTTGGCGTACACCTACAGGGCATGCTGCTGTTTTACGCGTATTTCAAACCCACGGAATACTTAAATAAACGAGCGGCAAGGAAGGGTTATTTTCTCCCTAAAGGGTGACGTCTTTTTCGACACTTAAAATCTCAGAGACGGCAAAACGTTTTTTTCCCCATGCTCGACTCCGGTCTGTCCAGCAGTCGCTTAAGAAGCTTCCTGCCGTCGTGGGCCAGACAGAGGCGATTAATATGATGCAAGACCCTTTGATCGGCTTGTATCTTCAAAGGTAGGTGTCTGGCTTCAGCAAGCAAAGTGTTTGATTGGCCGGATCGTGGAAGGAATATAATTGCTCGAAGGTCTTTCAATCGAAGAGATTGACCAAAGGCAAGGCAAGGGGTACTCTTGACCGGGCAGCGGACTGATGTAGCCATTTGCACGATCTGTCAGTGCCATCCCATATTTTACGAAACAGTGGGATAATATATGCACAACCTTAACAGCAAGCCGCCAGCTTATGTTGTCACTAAATAATACGTCAAGTTATCAGTGTTGTTTTACCCATGCTATAAAATAATGCTTTGGTCTAAAACACCAGGCATGCTCATGCTCTCTGTCGAAAAAAAAAATGCTGAACTGCGGTCGTGCGTTATTTCTTTAGTCCCTATCTTGTTACGCAAGTAATCATATCTAATTATGCTCGCTACCAACTAAATTACTTTCCGCCTTTAGACGACCACAGGCTGGACATTTGGCAAGCATCGGCAACAGCCTACATTTTGAAAGTCTGCTTACGGATCCACGCACAAAATACTCTGTGTGGCAGGCCATGGAGGATATCATGACTATTTTTCGGAGAAACTTAGGGGATATGGCAACTGTATTAAACGTTGGCCGTTTCTTTTTCTTCCGTTTTATTCACGTGCATCTACTTTTTTCTCATCGTCATTATCGACTTGACTTTTCTCTCGCTCATTTTATTCTCCTTCCCTCTTACCCCAACGTTGAGTAGCAGGCCAGAACACAGTAGTTAAAACCGACCTCTCAGCGTTTCTCCCATAATAAATCTCTCTCTCTCTCTCTCTCTGGTTCTACAACAGCTCGCAACATTTTGAACTGGTTGAAGTGCATTTGGGGGGAACAATACGAACAAAAGCACATGTTGAAAATACGACTGCGGCGTGGGTTCCATATCCTCGATATACAAGTAACATAGCCGTGGTTTTGAGAACAGCACTCAATCATCCTGATGTCCAATGTTTTAACGTACAAAAGGTTCCTGGACCACTGAGCAACTCACCAGCGGAACCAACTGCTCCGAAAGCTACAGTGGCATTTCTAAGGGATAGTGAAATAGTGTCGCATTATCGATATATAGCGATCAATATCGGGGATGCTATCTGATTTCTTTTTATTATTTTTCTTATTTCCTAATACGTAGTTGTCTTCTGTTTTGTAGGTTTCTAAATAGAATATTGTGCTTGTGTGTGTGGTTGCGTGGCTTTGATTATGTATCACGTTTTTTGTGTGGTACTGTAAAACATCGCAAAAGCTCTTTTTTTTTATTCTTTTACTTAAAGTAACTATCTGTGAAGTCTCTGTCAAATGCCTGTGAGCAACAGAAGGCTGTTTTCTAAACTCTTTACGCCATGCTGTCTGAAAATTGATATATATATATACATATATATATATATATATATATATATATATATATATATATATATATATATATATATATATATATATATATATATATATATATATGTGTGTGTGTGTGTGTGTGTCACTTCTCCCCCCCCTCCCTCCCCCTATCGTTTTTTAATTGCAACTCGTGGCGAATTGCTAAATAACAGAAATGCATCACTTCACCAACCATCATTCTTCATTCATTACTGAGTGTGACAGGTTTAGAAAAAAATGATGCTCCCCAAATAACTGAACTCTTTTTCATATTGAAGTATCACTAACAAAAAGAGCATGCGAAGCTAGACTGGCATGCTGTATGTGCATATAATATAGGAAATGACATGAGAACCCCATTGCATACTGGCTCCTGTAACAGGTGCGCCAATAACCCCGAAAGAAAACTTCCATTTAAAGTTATTTCGTATTTTACTCGGCTGTAAGCTGTACTGATGACTTTAGTAGGGGAAAAAAAATGGTCTCCAATCTACTCTGCGAAGGTGGTTGGACAGCGAAGCTGTAAGCGACATCGTCACGTGTACTTTACCTAATTATTAGCGCAAGACGTTTCGACGGCCTGCAACTTGGCTTGCGCCACTGCTTCGTGCATCCACAAAGAGTGGACGAGAGAGAAGAGAAATTCGCCGCGCCTCGTATGCACGCTCTTCTTCAGGAGTCTTCACTATACGTGGCCTTCCCATAGCAAGGTCACAACGCAAATCAGTTGATAGACGGGTTCTGATTCTACACACGAAAGGGCAGTTACGTCACTCCCTGCTTCGTGTGCTGCAGTCAAACTGCCATCGCCGCGGCAACTTGCGCAACAGTAATATTTACCGGGAAACGTGTACGGGGATCCCTACGTGCTTCGCATTGCATGTAGGCGCAGGAGCGCCTTGCCAACAATTATGTTGTTCGATGCTTGTTTTGAGCTTGTTCCTTAATGAAACGTATGCTGTTCTGTATGTTGTAGGCGTGATTGCAAATAATGTATGCACTGCTCGCTTCACTTTGCCGAGCACTTAACGCATTTGTTCACACGCTTGGTTTCGCAGGCTTCTTTCTTCTTTCCGGCATTTTCAATGCGCGTGCACAGTTCTGACAGCTTACATGGAGCGGAAAAAACTAATTGTACACCATGTCCGCCAGTGACTTTCTTGATATTGTGCGACACTTTATTAATATAAGCCATCACATCAACTTTTTTTGCTACTTTGTTTCTGTCATATTTTCGTCCACCTTTTTTTTTCTTTTAAGCTTTACACATAAGCTCTCAGCTATCGCCTTAAGCACTGGGGCAGGAAAATCCGCTGCACTTAGCCTCTGAATCTGACGTTCAAGGCTTTCCTGTAAGGCGTGGCAACGGCTTTTCTGTAGCGCACACCGGAAAAATAAAGTGGCTATACTTATTTTTACCAACTTAAAATGGCTTGATTCACACAGAAGCAAAGCCTTCCCAGTTATGGGGAAGTAAATCCAGGAAACGTGGCTGTCGTCTCGAAAAGTTAGTGTTACGTCTAAAAACCTAATACTTTTTACCTTGGGAAGTTCAGAGGTAAAATTCAAAGTGTCAGGACACCCCTTGAAGTACGTTAAAATGATTTCCGCCACAGATTTCAAAGTCAGAGGGCACCAACCTTAAAATTGTCAAAAAAATCACCTTCATATCGGAACGTACGAAGCACTCTATCGTCATCAGTTGTGACCTCCATTAGCCTTTTGTCAAACTTGCACAGAAAAATCTTGCACGACACAGATGTCACAGTTGAACCTATACAGATGCCTTGTTTCTGAATAAAGGGGGCGATCTCGAAATCGAACTATAGTCGACGATAGATACATAGTTCGCAACTCAAGAAACGCTTCGGAGTTGACACCACTCGTTCTGAAATTTGACTACACCTATTTCATCAATCAATTCTCGAATGGCAATGAACAGTTGGTCGTGGTTCACCGAATAGTATAGGTCTTCAATGCTAATTGACACAGCACTGGTTGCACCCGGCAGTCCTTCTTCTAGAACTGCAACCAAGTCCATCGAGCTGCGAGTTTCGAGCTGTCCATGTGCGTTCAGGAAGTTGAAATTGCTCTGTAGGTACTGGCCGAGTACCTTCTGTACTTTCTGTCTTGCTTGCGTCTCCATTTTTTCGCTGGTTTTCTCAAGTGACAACAGAGCGTTCTAAATGTTATCATATTTTACAAGACAACTAAAATTGCGAACCTGTCACCCTTGTCTTTTCACGTGGTAAATATCATCGTGGCCAGCATTTTCTTGTAATAGGAAACATTGGTTGTGCTTTCTAGACAATCACATGTAAGAAGAGAGGACAGGCGCCTGTTCTGTCTTCTTACATGTGATTGTCTAGAAAGCGCAACGAATGTTTCCTATTACAATGAACCAACTTGCCCAACAACGCATCCAGCATTTTCTTGCTGCGATTTCCAGTCGGTGTGAGCGGTAATTAAGACAGGGAAGTGGAGCACCTGAGTGGCAACGCAGGAGGAGGGTAGGAAGGTTGTACTTCCGCCATATAGCATGGTCTTTTGTACGTGAGCCTCCGGATTAGTGTCTACACTCCCTGTAGGAGGCTATTCTCGAAGATACATGCTCTAGATAGGAGGCCAGTATCACTAGATGAAATTGAGGCTGCATGGCCATTAGAAAGCTTGGCAACACTGTGCAGCACGCGTAATAGTAGCCCACAGTTTCTTGAATAATAAAGAATTTCCGAAGGTTACAGAACCTTATTAGTGTAACTTTGGTCATTACTTTACATTCGTGGAATTAAATATTTTTTTCAACGTTTTAGAATATCCGACTTTCCGTAATTTCTTATGGGGTTCCCACGACTATAGTACACGTGTTCGCGAGTGTGCTGTGTATTCCATCAACGAAGCAGGGCGTTTGCACTTCAGCACGAACGTTCCAATTTTGTCAACTGCTCGAGACATTTGTTTTTGTGCAATGTATGTGAACTTTAGAGCTGCAGTTTAGGAACACAGCTATTTCGTTATTTCTTTTCTGTCGTTTGAAACGTTTTTCGAGCACATCTATGAATTAAGAGCAGTAACCGGCGTCGTCTCGCAGGGTTCAGCATATCCTTGAACATTGATGACGCTGAACATTGACGATGCTTAGATGCTGGGCTCCGTCAAATTGACGGTCGCTCCTGACTACTGGCCAAGTGTCTCACAGGAGCTGTGACTGCAGTGCTCGCTTCAACAGCACAGTTCAGGAAAAAAAGTAAATGTAAAGTTAAACAGGGCAATATTTCTTGCTAGAATCTAGGAAATAGCAATGAAGACTGAAAACAAGCCAATCCGAACGTTGAAATATTTGTGGCAGTGTCAATACTACCGGTGTTCCGAGGGTGCCGGCGTCAAAGAAGATTAGAAATATTACGTCAAGTAGAAAACATACGAATTCCAAACACTGTTAGGTCTTTGTGCTTGAAGCAAACCCTGTTATGGAAGTCCGGAACATACACCACAAATGCATGACTGGAGCGAGAAAAAAAAATGCTCTTCAGCACGTCCAAAAAAACAAAACAAGCTACCACGAATGATGATAGAAAAAAATTTTGATAGGGAAGGACGCAAGCAGGAATAGACGGAAAAAACAGGGAGGTTAGCGAGTTCTAAATCATGATAAGCCACTCAGCCTGACAGTAAGCGTACAGTTATCATCCACATGTCTAATTTTATCATTGTTTACTTTAATCTTTGAATTGTAACGCTATATTCTTTTTCTTTTTCCTATGATAGGACTTTTCGAATAGTGTATATGCCGACATTCTTTCTCGGGAAATCTAGCTGGGAGTGGGCGCTAAATTACAGTTTTTGTTGTCATCATTCACGATGAATTAGGTAACCACCAATTGGTCATTCGATTCAATTTGGTGACAAAAGTGTCATTCATCTGGCTATTAGCCTTGTAGAAAAAAATCGAATTCCAGGTACTTCCCAAACACGCACTGGCCTACGCTATGGCAGGCATGGACAGATGAATACACGCACGCCTACATTCTGTTTCTCGATGAAAGGAATAGACATCCGTCAGATATTCCAAAAAAGTATTGTGTAATAGGCAACGTTCTCGTCGTAGGCAGAGTGTCTGATGATAAAAAAGAATGCTTCCTCGAATAGCTTACCATGATCTCAAACTATAATTTTGTTCATTATCGGGCTATGAAGTGCAATTCTCGGTTTACTAAGCCGTATCATCTAAATTATCATCCATTTCTGCTGTTGTGATAACATGAACGCAAAGGAATACTCGCTATGTCTGTTAAATAGAGTCACACAGGAGCAGGTTCGGCGTTTATTGAACTCCCCGGTGTGGCCTCCCTGTTATTTAGCAATATTTACTTCGTTATCACTTTTTATTTATTTGTATTTGCATTCTTTTACTTCCTAACTTATTTATATTTTTTAAAACGCTGAGACGTAGAATAACCTAGGTACTTTCTTCCCCAATCTCTCGGCAAAATCTTATATGTAACACAACACACCAGTAACACGCACTTCTGCGCTTAATTTCGGACTTTCTGTATTGATTACTGTTTCAGAGGGATTAAACGACGGTTGCTTCAACTTGTCTCTGACGGCGCACACAACCCATACCTACCCGAACAACGCGTTGAAGAAGAGACGTTGCGCCAGAATAGACGCAGCTTTGACCTATCGGTAAGCTGGCACAGTTCGCAAGATTTCCTCACGCAAGCCCATTATCTGGCTTATCTTTCGCCGCACTATCGGTCATGCGGTACGCAGGGCAGCTAATGGCTCCACTGTGTTTTGGGAGGTTGTCAGCTTTAAAGAGCGACCCTTGGTTCGCAGCCTCCCGAATGTGCCCATAAATTTTGATGGACTTGAATACGGTCAAATGTTTAGGTTCATTAAAGCCCATGTTACGTTGCCATCACACTCGCGCAACGCATCCTGTCTGATGAAAAGCGAGGCTCAAGTCGGCGCTGCCTGCTTGTGTGCACGCGATGTGCAACCGCGCGCCCTATTAAAGGCGCGTCTGACCCGACCGGGCCAGTGAGCTCTGTTTTACCGAGAAAAATCATTTTAGCCGTCATCCTCTATGTCTGACTTCTACGTATAAGTCGCGCTTGAATAATTTCGCAACGCCGCAGCACATGGATTTAGAGGCTTTGTTTTAGAAAGCACTATTTAGCTCACGCTATCATCGTGAAACGATCGCGGAAGTTTACTGTCTAGGTTATGGCGAAAATTTGTCTGGCGAAGAGAAAGCGAGCTGAAAGAAAGCGTACGTATACTCGCAAAAATGTACAGACTTAGTCAAAAGTGTACGGGATACCCCGTGCCCTCGCAATGTACGTCGTTGGGCTGTGTGGTGTAATCTCCATGGCGTTCTTAACACTCAAGACCTCTGGGCGCTGTGTACCAGAGGTTTTTTTCTCTTTTTTTTAAGTAGCCAGGGTGATGGAACTTTTGGCATGCTACAGGAACTTCTTTCAGGAGTCTGTAGTCGGAACGGCGCTCCTGGCAGCGTAGCCCGCACAATTTTGACAAACACTCTGCGTTGGTGAGCGTAAATTCTTTGGAAACGAAATTCGCACCCCGTTTCAGCCAGCTCCTAAGTTCTTTTGGGTGTCCGTGCATGGTTGGCTTCTGCTGTGTTCTTTGCCAGCGTAAAGCGACACACTTCTCTCTGACTTGAACGCTCGAACTGCTCCCGAGGGTTAATCTATGGTACAATAAGTTGATGCCCACATCTCGGATGTTGAAATGAAACGCACCGTGGTTGGCTTGGCAACGAGCACCTGCATGTAAAACTTAAGACACTGGAAACTATCTCAACTCTAGCAGCAACACTTGCTTGCGCCTTGCTCCTTTGCCTGCCGCCGGGGAACCTCGTCGTCGCCGACAACGCTGTCCCGGAAGGAAGGGATGTAAATAACAGACTCCTATCACTTGGCCCCACACGATTCGCTTTTGTTCGCCTTGAGCCTTACTTGCCAAAGCTTTCCAAAAACTGTACAATCGGCCGCTTTCTATGCAGATGCTGCTGGAACACCGCCCCCATCGCTCTTCGGCCCATAAAGCGGTGAAGGCGCTTTTGTGCTTCTTAAGGACGACGGGCTTGTGCGACCATCTGTGACTATTATAGCAATTTCTGTAAGACCACACGCGTCAGCGAACTCACCGCAATTTCCTTCTTTGCTTCCCTCCTCTCTCTCCCTGTCATCTTTGTTTTCACCTTTCCCATTCCCCCGGTGTAGGGTAGCCAACCGGACGTTATTCTGGTAAGCCTCCCTGCCTTCTGCTTTTCTCTTTCCCTCCTCCTAGCCCTGGCCCAAGGGCATCAATAAAAACAACTACTCTGCCTCTTGTTAATATACACTCGAGAAACTAAACAAAATGGCAGACAGCGGACACACCTTCCAACTATTTAGGTCGCAAAGGAAGCTTCTATGATGATCATTCTTCTGTAACAGTGAAAAATTCAGCCTTTGATGCATTTTGCTTAATGGGGGAGTGAACTACGACTAAGAATATTTAAATGAGTATCACGTCCAAATTTTATGTGTCCTGCGAGGAAGCTGAAGCACCAACTCATCATATTTAATACGCACCGAAAACTAAAGACGAGCGTCACCGGTGTTGTCTGCGAGATACCGTGTCCAGATTATTGCAAGCTACATTTTCGAAACCGGTAATGACAAGGAAAGATTCAAACACCAGAACATAATCGCCGGCAAAAGTCAATGCCCATCGCATGCCCTGAGCGAGTAAAAAATTGGTCACGCCATTATAAGAAATTCAGTGTCCGTCAGTGTCAAGACAATAATTTGACACCTTGCCCGCTTTTAAAGCAATTGAGCGCCCACTGTATCACGCATACAATAAAAAAAAAAGCGAATGGTCCTTTCTTTAGATACGTTCGCTGTTGTTGCGTGAGTTTCACTGCATATATATATATATATATATATATATATATATATATATATATATATATATATATATATATATATAATATCGCAGTCTCTCTGCATATCGTTCCTTGGGAACAAAACATCCATACCGGTCGCGAGAACGGCAATACATTAGCTTTGTTTTGCGTTGGCAAGTGCGCGCCTTCTACTGTGCGGAAAGCTGCAAACAGTTCTCAGAAAGCCAATCTTCTAGAAAATCAATCGTCTGTATCTGGCTGCAGCCATGTATACTAAACAATGTCTCGGCTGCTGAATGAGCTTGATGGTAAAGCGCCAGAAATTATGTATATATCTCACCGTAGAACCAACCGTCGAGCAGTGGGAGGCCCAGCTGACTAACCCGAGCCCTGAATAGCAGCATCGTCTGGTGAGCGGAGCCAAGCTATTGGCTCAGGCCCACGCCGTCCTGGACTAGGGACGCTACCCTCCTCGAACGATTCCACAGTCAGCTCATTTCTACAAATCAAGCTCATTCCTCCTCCTCTGTAAAACCAACTGTGGGTTGATATCATTGTAAGCGTTCCTAAGGATACCATGTCATGCAATAACGCACACATACGCGCATATATTCACGCATTACATATTTACATATGTGCACGTCTATTGTTTTTTACGACAGTTTTCGTTAAATGTCCATACATTCTTCTTTTATTCATTGCGTCTGATTTTCTGCTGATACCTCTCTAACCGGCCCCGTTGATACTGTCGTTCTTCTTCAGTACTGACGCTTTCGCCTACCTTATTAAGCCCCACAAAATGCCTATCTAATTCTCATTCCTCGGAATGCATGTGGCGCGTACCAGGGTGCCCTGACTTCTTTCTCTTCATTGCGAGCTATATGATGCACTCACTCAATTTCGTAAAACGTGATTGCTTCCATGGCACGTGCTTGCCGCGCAGAGTAAGCGGTAATTGTTTCAACTCTAAATATAAGAGCGGAAGCGATCTAACGATGAACGTCGACACTAATGATCACCAGGGTTGCAATGTGGGCTTGTTGGTAATGCATCTTAAAGGGGAGTACGATAACGCGATTAAAAGATGGGACAAAAGAAGACACATAGGGACACACAGAGCGCTGTGTGTGTCCCTATGTGTCTTCTTTTGTCCCGTCTTTTAATCGCGCTACCGTACTCCCCTTACAGACACTAATGAGTTTAGCAGTGCAGCAATGTAATGACACACCTTACTGACAACACCGAAACGTGTATACAGCCTGGCGCCTCTCTCGCGTTTCCTTTTGCACACGCAGCACCATGTAGTGCCACCGCCGTAAGGACCATGCGTGGCACGGGTTCAATTACGCCGAGTGGCATAGAACATGGTAAGGACAACTCTAGGCCTCTAGTACTTTTAATTGTACGAGTGAATTTACAAAATGAGTTTTTTGTTTGTGATAGATGGGTCCAGTTGATTCTAACTCGAAACCAACCATAAGACATCTTTATTTATTTGTTTAATTTATTGCTAGTGACATCTAATGATCACACGTTGGCCATCGACGGCCAGAAATTTACAAACCCCAAGGGGGTAAGAAAGAGCCAAAGAACGTAACCCCTTTAACAGCGCACGGTCAATGTCCTCCACGACATTCATTTCGGCCCCATTAGTGAGTAATTATGAGCTACTGAACACGAATGGCTCATTGCTGCAACACTTTGGCCGAGGCTGGAGACATTGCGTCAGTGCATTGAGCCGTCTACTCTATGGGGCAACATGTAATTAATATTCAAGCGACCTCAGCAGTTCGTAAATGAAGTGAAGACCTAATCTTTCGTTAATGGTCACCTGCGGTGGAGATTAGGTCGAACATGTCTTTTTTTTTCTCTACAGGGAAAGAAATTTACAAGTGCTGCTGAATTTAACAACGCTGTAATGTTTTTTCTCGATGAATGGACAACCCTGTGCGTGGTGGAAGAAAAAATTATTCCAAAAGCCGATTGAACGTTTACGCAAGGCCACTCATGGGAAGCTCTGCCCGTGATTCATAACGAACTCAATCCGAACTCAGCCATTCTTTATGCGGCTGGTTAATTGCGTGCGGTTCATTGCGTACAACAGGTGCTAAGATCACGAAGCTGAAACACAAAGGGGCGTAACCACGCCTTCTACAAAGGAGTGCGGAGTAATTCAAAAACGAGTCGTAACTTTTCGTAACCGAGAACCATTTCTGATATGTATGGCTATACCCGGTATGTTGGAGGCAAGTGAACATGCTGGCTTTCGGTAAGCGTTACTGCACATTCCGCTGATTTCCCTAATATTAATTTAACGTCATAAAAACATTTTGTGTCGTAAGCAGTGTTGTATAAACCTTCTATATTATGTCATATTTATTGTCAAAAAATTGAGCGCGGTACTATTAGAGTATCGTTCGCGATATTTGAAGTTTTGTACGCCATTTTTAAGCGGACAAGGGTCGTAATTCATTTCGTTCGCAAGATCTGTTGGTCACTGACCGTCAATCTTTGCTGATAATACGTTCAGTATGATGACGGGTTGGCACATGTTCTCACCAGTTGCTGTAGCACAAGAACTTATTTGTGAGTATTTGTGTTGCGTGTGTGTCAATGCATATTCTAATTCATTCCTGTAGACAATATTGAAAGTATAAAATTCTTCCTTTTCATTGACAGCATCGTTCCTGCCGCCGGGAGCCTACCGGTGCAATACGAGGGCGAATCAGCAAGTCTTTGTCCCTATTTTTTATTAGCCAATATAAGGTACATACAGGTAATTACAAATAAAACGTAATATTTTACTGACCTTACACTACTTTTCCACGTAGTCCCAATACCGCGTCAGATATTTGTCCCATCGCAGCACTAAATTTGAGATGCCCCATATGGTAGAATTAGTTAGGCTGACGGTGAGGCCACCGTCGCATTGCTGCCTTGGCTTCATTGTTGCACGTGAATTTTTGCGAGCACAACACCACCATCTCACACTTCCCAAAGCGAGTCACCTTTCCCCATACGTGGTCTGCATTTTCCTGTGGATTTCAATAGGCGTTCCTCCCTTTATCCATAGAAAACGAATCACACTTCGTTACTCGTACGCCGTGCACATGTAAAGCAGAACCGCCATCTTCAACAACTGACAGCAGCGCCATGTCGTGGAGCTACCGGCAGATAACGCCGGGCCGGTCCAACAAAGGTGCACCGCCTGGAATGGATGTTACAGTTACAGCCGTAATTCGGCTAGAAAAAATAGGGGCAAAGAATTTATGATTCGCCCTCGTAGGAACAAGGGCGCTCCATGCATGGTGCGCGCCAATTATCGAACCTCAACGCCTGGAAAGGGGTGCTTGTCCTCAACCTGAAGGCGTCCTTACCTCAATAGGTGCATCTGGGGCACCACATGGGAAATGATCGTATTGGGAGCGGCCCAAACATCCATTTTTCTTTTTCCTTGGGGGGCTCACGATGGTTTCGACGGGAATTCAGGACGCAGACTTCCTTCTCAAACGTATCACCCCCGAAGAAAGCCGAACACCAAGCCGGGGTACGCTTGCGTCAATTTGAACCTGCGGGTGCCCGGCGGTGGTGCGAATGGAGCCCACAACTCCAACAGACGAGACGGGCGCTCTGCAACTAGCCCCATTGTGGCTGCTCTACAACTGGGCCAACTACACCAGCATTGTTGTTCCTGCTGGTGAGCAGAGAGCAGTAGTAGTGCGGCAACAACTGATTAACTCCTAAATTTGACAACTGAACTTGTTAACGAATTACGTTAGTGAACAAGGTGCCATGTGCATGCAAAACTGAAGCTTCTCTGTATTCAAGGCCATATTCTCTTCATAAGATTCCTTGGGCACTGCCACTCTCCATGTATTTTGCGCTCAAACTCCGCCACGGGATACACTGATGTTCTGCATAGCTTTCTCTCGCAGTGCGAAGATGATGACGATGGTGATGATGACGATGATAACCTTGATGTGTTTGGCGCGTACCCACTCACGGGGAGTAGCCAAGAGTCAGGGAAATTTTACTTATGTGTTTAGGTTATAAATTTAAAAACCTACAATTTTGATGAGTAAATTAAAGTAAGGAAAGTTCAAAACGATTCAGTAGACAGTCATTCATTTAAGAAGAAGAAAGAAAGTGTGTAATATAACTGAGGCAATAAAGAAACAATGAAATGAATAATTCGGTCAACAATGAAATCGGTTTGATTCAATAATGATTTTTTTTATGGCGATGCATACATTCCTGCGTGAGTGCCCAAGCACAGACGCTCCGAAAGACAGCAGTATCGGAGTGTTCAATGGAAGGCCGAGCTCTCGCGCAGTAATTTCCCACCTCCTTTTCTCAGGAAGGAAGAAGAAGAACGTAAACTTTATTTTGAAATCAATGATTCGAGTCCGGCGTCTCTTTAGTGGGTCTGGGCACCCGCCGCGGACGCGGTTCCGAGACCTTGTCTCGAAGCGGCTTCCTCGGCTCGCTGGACGACCCAGAGTTGTGCTGTCAGGTCAGAGCTGAGCAGTGCGGTCATCCAGCGTGACTGGAGGCTGGCGGTGGAAGAGACGGAGGGGTCGGCACTGCCCGACTTCTTTGTTAAGTCCTGACACTCCCATAACATTTGATTAAGTGTGGCAACCTCGCCACACGATGTGCATCTGTTTGTAGTGTACATGTCTGGATACACGGCGTGCATGAGTCTGGGGTTTCTGTAAGAATCCGTTTGTGATTGTCTGAATTGTACTGCTTTCGTTTTGTTTAACCTAGCGTGAAGGAATGGGTATACGCGTCTTTGTAACTAGTAGTGCGTCGTGATATAGTGGAACCTGGTCATACAATTTTCCCACGCCCAGACGTTTGCAGTAGCCCGCGGGGGCTCTTCCTCCGATGATGCTCGGTGAGTGAGGCCTCGAGCCACGTCAGTCCCGACGTGGGACTAGCCGGGTGCGCGACGAGTTCACGTCCTCGCCGGACCTGCAATAAAGTTATTCACTCACTCACTAACTCGAGCCACGCGGTGAGCCGCTTCAGTGGGGGTGCTCAATCCAGTGTTTGCCGGGATCCATAGCAAATGCCTTCGGTTGTCGAAGTCAGCCTCTCCCTGGTGTATGGGATGTCGCTGGAGTATGTGACACGCCTCTTGCGAGATGCGGCCATTTGCAAAATTGCGAATTGCCGTTTGCGAATCACAGATCATGTATATAGCTTTGGTTTGTGTGAAGGCCAGTGCTATGGCCGCTTCCTCTGCCGGTTCGGTATGTGCCATGTTCACGGTGACGCTCGTGAGGTGGTTGCCTCGGTGGCTAGTGACTGCCGCCACGAAACTCTTCCTGTCTCGATAACGGGCTGCGTCGGTGAAGACCGCCTCCTTGTCGTTGGAGCAACTTTGGTTCATGTGTTGTGCCCCGGCTTTGCGTCTCCCCGCGTGGTGTTGGGGGTACATGTTACGAGGCAATGGGAGTACGTATAGTTGCTCGCATATGGTTCTTGAAATTTCTACTTTGGTGCGCCGTGATACGTGTGGTATGTGATGCCGAGCTTTTCGAGCACGTGTCTGCCAGGGCGGGTCTTGGATAGGCGCTCTAGTTGGGACACTTGTTACGCTTCCACGTATTCCTCGACGGTATTGTGTAAGTCTAGTTCTAAGAGCTTGGTGGTGCTGACTCCGGGCGCAAGACCCAGCGCACATTTGTATGCCTTGCGTATAAGGGCGTTAAGCTTGTTTCTTTTCGCAACCGTCCAGTTGTGAAACGCTGCCGCATACTTTATTTGAGAAATGACGAAGGCTTGTATGAGTCGTATGACGCTGCTGTCACGCTTTCCAGCGTGTTTGTTGGTAATGCGACGAATGAGCTGAATCGTGATGGTGGGCTTTGCCGTTATCTTGCGAAGTGCTTCGCCATTGCCGTCCTTGTATTCCATCGTCATTCCTACTACCCGGATCTTCTCTACCATCGGGATAGGTAGGTCGTTCGATGCTGTTAATTGGATCTCTTCTTATTCGGGTGGGGTGGGGGGTGGGGGGGGGTGGGGGGGGTGCGTAACCTTTAGGTGGGCGCCCCTTTCTGACTGGTGTATATAGCAGCAGTTCGGATTTTTGGGTCGAGCAGGTGAGTCCCGTGCCCACGAGGTAGATTTTCGCGCATTGGATTGCCCGCTGTAAACGTTGCTCGATCGCTCTGTCGCTGCCCGTTGTCGTCCAGATCGTAATATCATCCGCGTATAGCGTGTGATGCAGTCCTTCGATTTTAAGCAATCTGTCGGGTAACCCCAGCAGGACGAGGTTGAAGAGCATCGGCGAGATTACCGAGTCCTGAGGGGTGCCCTAGCTCGCGATGTTGATTTGATCTGACTCTAGTTGTCCCACTCGCATGCGAGTGGTTCTTCCCGTGAGGAAGTCTCGGACGTAGATGTACGTTCGCAGTCTGAGGTTTAGCTTGCCTATTCGTCGCAATATGACATCGTGGAGAACGTTATCGATGGCCTTCTTCATGTATAGCCCGAGGATGGCTCTAGTCGAGGCCCCGGATTGTCTATGATTTGATGTTATAGTTGCAGAAGGGCGTCTTGCGTGGAGTGATGTCTTCTGAACCCAATCACGGTGTGTGGAAATAATTCGTTGTCCTCGAGGTAATCCGTGAGTCTATTGAGAAACGCGTGTTCCATCAACTTGCCCACGGAGGACGTGAAGGACATGGGGCGCAGGTTCTTCAGCTGTAATTTCTTGCCGGGTTTCGGTATCAGTATGACATTTGCTTCTTTCCATTGCTGTGGTAGCTTTCCGTGCGCCCAACACTCCTCAATGTATTTTGTGAGTTTCTCCATCGATCCGTAATCGAGATTGCGTAGTGCCCTATTGGATATTCGATCGAGGCCAGGGGCCGACTTGGTGTTGAGTTTGTCGAAGGCCGCCTGGATTTCGGCAACGGAGAATTTCGCGTCTAGGGTGGCGTTGCTTTCTCCCGAGTAGTCCGGATATATGTGCGGTGGAGTTTGGGATATCTAAAGGCGTTCCGCATACCGTAGAAATTGTTGTTCCGTTCCCCCGTAAGCGTGTATGATTTTGTATATGCCTTGCATGTGTGTGGTCTTGGTGTTGGCGGGATCAGTCAGGTACCGCAGTATCTGCCACGTGCAACGCGTGGTGAGTTGAACGTCCATTTCCGCGCATTTCTCTTCCCATTGTTGTTGTTGCAGGTTAAGCGTGTGCTTTTCTATTTCTTTGTTGAGGTGCGCTATCCGTTTACGCAGTCTTCTATTGTGTCTGTAGTTTCCATCGGTGCTGCAGGTGGGTTTTGGCTTCCCACATGTGCAGCTACCGGGAGTCTATTGTCTCGAGCCCAGCTGTCGACGGGATAGTTTGCGTCACACGCTCGATGTCCCACCGCATTTGGTCGGTCCATTATTCTATGTCTTTGATGTCTTCCACCTGTTGCTTGTCACGATGTTTGAGTAGCTGATTCCAGTTGGTGGTCTTCATTTGACGACCGGCAATGTGTTCCTGCGGGCTGTCTTCTGCTTCTATGAAAATAATGTACTGATCGCTTCCCAAGTCTTGCATGATGTTTGCCCAAGTGACTTTGCGTGTGTTGGATGTAAAAGTAAGGTCCGGCGTCGTGTCAATGCTGACGCTGTTGCCCTGCCTTGTTGGTGCCTCCGGTCGGTGACCAGCTCGAGTCCGACGTGTTGCGCCATTGCCCATAGATGCGTGGCTTTGGGGTGATCGTGCTTGTAACCCCACGCAGTGTGTACCGCGTTAAGGTACCCCCCTCCCCCTCCTCTGAACAACTGTTGCCCCTTGGCGATGTCGAGTGCGTTTGAAGAGGACATGGAAGCGGTGCTGGCGGCATCTGGTACTGCTGTAGACATTGAGTACGAAGATGCTGTTGCGCGTCTTGCGTGGTGGAATTAGTTCTACGAGCACGTTTTCAATGTCTCTTATTTTGGTGTCGTGTTCGATGGCTGTGTGCGCTCGCTTCACCAGCGGGATGACGTTTGGTTTCTCCGCCTTGCCTATGATAGACTGGTAGCCTGCGAATTTGACGGGACCGTTCGTTTCTTGCAATATGATGACGTTTGGGCATTCGGAGATCGTTTTCAGGTATTGTTGTAAGTGCGCTAGTTTGTTTTGATAACTTCTGCAGTTCCACTGCCATATCGTGTGTTTTTGTTTCGATGGGTGTCGGGCCATGTTTATATTACAAAGACGGCGCCGAATAAAACAACACACGAAGGAGGGGGACACGAGACAGCACGTAGGCGCGTGTGTCTCGTGTCCCCCTTCTTCGTGTGTTGTTTTATTCGGCGCCGTCTTTGTAATCATGCTTAACCAACTAGCCCGCCAACACATGCTCATGTTTATATGTTGTTACATGTGTTGCGCCGCTGCCCTATACGACGGTACGATCGTGATGTTCGCGGCTTCTAATCTGGACAGTCTGAGGTGAACGCTCTCCAAGCTCCGCTGGATGGTACGCGTGATGGACGCGATGATAGTTTCCACGAGATTGCTTAAGCAAGCATCGAGTGCATCTATTCGCGCGTCGCGTATCGCTGCGCGTGCTCTTTAGTCGCGTAGCCTCTGCAAGGGTTGGAGTGGGTCTCCGTTTAGTATCTGGGAATTCGACCTCGTCGTCCTCTATGGGTTCCTCTTCTGTTCCCTGCGTGGCCTGTGTTGCCTCTGTGGGAGTCGGTCTGCGTTTAATGTCGGGGCATACGACCTTGTCATCTTCTATGGGTTCTTCTTGAGCTTCCTGCATGGCCTCTGTATTGGTACCGCTTTTCACGGCATGCTGGAGTTGTTGTATGAGGTCGTCTCTTGCGCGAATCTGTGTCTGCATGTGTTCTATTTGCTACTGCAGCGCTCGTATCGCCTGTGTTAATTTATTTATCTCCGTCTCTGTCTTAGCGGGTGTGTTTTCGCCAGCCTTCGCGGTTGGTGCTCGTTTTCCCCTGACCGCATCTGCCCAGCTCACCTTCTCGGGGGTCTCGGTGTCTCTCGTTAGGGTGCTTCTGGGAGTGCGGCTGCGAGACCGGCGTTGCTGCTGCTGCTGCTGCGAGAGGTCTGGGGTGCGGCTCCGGGACCGGGAGCAGCCTCGGCTGCGGGTCCTGGATCTCGAGCGAGGCTTGCCGGTGGGGCTGGTGGCTTTGGCGGCCGCCTCCGCCTCCTCGGCGGCCCTGTGTCGTTCCCATTGCCTCTTTATCGCAACGTAGGGGGTCTTGTATCTTGCGCGGCAGTTGCGATCCGCCGTCATGTGTGTTCCCCCGCACAGCTTGCAGCGGGGGTAGCACTGGGCGTCGGGGCCTGGGTTAAGGGCGTCACAACCACGGCACACTTTGTCCTGAGGATAAGGGCACACGTCCCTGCGGTGACCGAGTCTCCCGCAGCAGTGACACATGTCGATTTGCTTGCGATACAGGGCGCAGCGAAGGAGGGCGCCGCCGTACCTGACGTAGGAGGGCACTCGCGATCCTTCAAAGGCCACTGTGGTCGTCTTGGTGTTACTGAGTCTTCTGGCTGCCAAGGCGTGGGGGTTGCGTGCTTGAACGATGCTGGTGTGAATAGACTTGGCGCCCTCCTCCAACGGGATTCCCCTGATGATTCCCTTCACTGTGTAATCGGGGGCTGTCTCGTAGGCACTTACCTCATGGCGGCGATCACTAATGGTGATGGCTTCTAATTGTCTGTACTTAGCGGCGTGAGTAGCATGGGGTGTACTCACGACTATGATGTTTTGGCGTTTGTTGAAGCACACCGTGTCCTTCCCTGCTTCTTGCGCCGGTACGTTGGCCGCCCGGTAAATGGCCGATGCGAGGCAGACGGTTCCGGTGGTGGCAACGTCAAGGCCTCCTTTTGGTCGTATCACGATCTTGAAATCACTTCGTGGAACATTATGATGTTCCTGATGACTTCCCGCTTGACGTTACACTGTCGGTCGCCATTCGCTCCCTCGTAGGTGCGGGAGTGAACTCCGTTCTGGATGTTGCTTTGCGTGGTTTCGCGGTTAAATTGGGTCTTGCATCTCATGGTGCACCAACCATTCCCCTCGAGAAACTCTTCGGGGGAGATGTCCTCCCCGTTCTCTTGGACTTGAATTATTGCTTGGGCGAAGTGAGCGCCCGCGTGAGCGAAGGGGCTCGCGCGTCCCCTCGGGTGGCTGGTGAAGCCTAGCTTGCGGACTACTCCGGTGAGGGTTAGCGTGGAGCCGGTCAAAATCCTTTGTAATTGGGAAAGAAGTCGTTTCCCACCTTGAATATGGTGCCAGTAGAATCTTGGCGACTTCCTGCATAGGCTGGTGTTAAATTCATTGCGTGAATGACCGATAATCACAGCGAAATCCTTCTTGAAGAACGGAGCCGACGTGAGATGCGTCCGCTCCCTTCGGCGACTTCTACTCTTCGTAGGAAGGAGAAACGCCGGCATTTTAGTAAATAGTGTTCAATAATTCCTAATGGGTTGCAAGAATGGCACAAAGGGGACATTGTCAGACCAGATCAGCGCATGTATAAATTTAGGGGGGGGGGGGGGGGGACTCGACAACGAAGTCTCGCTAATGTCACTTCCGTCTGTCTGGTTTTGCAAAACTTTCTGTTCCAAGGAAATTGTAAGTGGTGTAGTTCCGAGGATGATGTTAGATTTGGGTTAATGTTAAAAGGATATATCTTCTAAACCTGACAGACGTGACAAAACCCGTCGTTGGAAGAAGGGCAAGCACAGGGCCGCCGATAGAAGCCTTAACCAGCTGTCTGCCGCTTCATTCTTAAATATGCCTTTGTGCCCAGGTACCCATATTAATCGTAAACTCGCAAATTACTTGGAACCAGTCAGTACAAAGCTTTAATATATGCGACTCGACGGGACCAGTAAGCGAGGTGCACAGCTTTAAGGAGTCTGTGATTACCGCGGTTATCCTAGAAGCTTGTAGCTTACGCAAAGCTAGGACAACAGCTATAGCAATTCCGCTACGGACATTGGAGTGAAGTCGGGAAGCCGAACAGAACAATACCAATCCAATGATGACGAAAAAATTCCAACTCCGGCCTTTTCCTCACTCTGCGAAGCATCTGTTGCTATAATTACGTTTGTGTGGAGCTGATTCAAGTGATCCTGGAGTAAGCCGCTAAAAATATGTGAAGCAAGCTGCTTTGCATTGTTTGGGTATATGTCATCATAAGTAATAACCAATTAATTTCGGATACTGTTTACCGTGATTAAATCATTTATATGTACATCTAACGGACTCAACAAGGATTGTGTCATAATCACTTGTGGCGTGTGAAACCGAGGCCATGAGACTCCGAAAAATTGGGCTGGTTGATTGATGAAGATTGACTGGGACCTTCTTAGTGGGGATTCATAGAGCCTTATGAATGTTTGAACGGTGAGTATTTTAAATCTCATTTCAAGGGAAGGTATTCGTGATTCCTTGTAGAGCCCAACGTTTGCTACAAACTTTGGTAGCCCCAGACATAAGCGAAGCGCTTCCCGTTCCAGAAGAACTAGAGGACGTAGCTTATAAGCAGGGGTGCCGAAGAATAACACATAGCCGAACTCTAGTATATGTCGGATATACATGCGGCAAATCATTATGAGTGTGTCTCTGCGGATGAGCCATCAATTATTGCTTATCCTTCTTAATATCCCCATTGCACGAGAAGCTTTTGAAGTTGTATGTTCAATATGATGACGCCGGTTAAGCAGTCCACGTTACGAAGCATTCACGTAATCCAATATTCTGGATCCTCTTTATTCATATAGGGTACTGCACACTATTGTATGCCTTAGAAATGTCTAGTGTAACTAGAGCTGCATGTTGTGTTTGGTAACGAGCTAACTGAATTCGGCTCTCTAGGTCGATCGTCTCGCCCGTGCGATCAGGCTTAAACGAGGCGTTTTCCTTGTTTGCGCATGGGTTCATTTTTTTTCTTTCGCTTTCTCTTATCTTTCTATTCCATACTCCCCTTTCCCCCATGTAGGGTAGACAACCGGGCCTTTCTGCGGTGAACGTCGCTACTTTCCTCTCTTCATACTCTCACTCTCGAAAAATAGTATGTGAAATGCTAAAGCATCAGTTATTTCAAAAGGATATCTTGAAACTGGTGTTAATGTTAAAATACCTTGATAATAGCACTTCTCATTGCTTCTTTTCTGATGATATTGAGTTGACAGCAAGTAGTCACGGCCTCTTTATTCAGGACATTACTTCTGCACAAATATTTCGATGCCAGTATGAACTATCGAACGAATACTTTTGCGCCTTCGCTGCTGAAATGACCATTTTGACACTCATGGTGCGCAGCGCGCGTTCCAATTTTGGTCGTAAATTAGAGGATTCAGTCTTCGTCTAGTGCAGAGGTGATGGCTCAGTGGTTGCAGTTAAATTATAAGCTTTCACGTGTCGAATCTACCATAAGATTATGAGGCACGCCGCAGTACAAGACCCCGAATTCATTTTCCCCGCCTGAGGTTCTTTACCGTGCTCTTAAATATAAGTACACGACCGTATTTTTTTTTTCATTTCAACCCCGTCTAAACGCAGCCGACACGGCCGTGATCGAATCCGCGACCTCGTGCTCAGCAGTGCAACGATATCGCCACTGGCTACCACGGCGGGTATGGCTTAGTGGTCAGAGCGTCGCGTGTTCTCAGAAGTATACCGTGCAAGTCGTGACTGGTAAAGGCTGAGCAAACACCGCCGATATCTCTCGGAGCAATCGGCGAAGCTTGAGGGCTACGGCGTTTCGAGTTCCAGCGCAGCCTGTCTGAGAAAGAAGATATCGGGAAGTAGATAAAATAGACGCGGGTGTGCCTTCTCCGAAGAAGTCACGTTCCACGAACGGATTTTAGCAATAGCTTATGTTTATTTCTTTGTCGTGGACAATGAAGTATTAAATACAAGAGTGAAAAAAGTTGAACTACAAGTTAACTGACTGGTCGCGAAAGTGCAATAGCCGTACACAACGCTCTCGTAGTCATGACAAAATAAACCATTCCAGATGACGCCCGCACACGACAGCCAGGTCCTTAGCGAGATGGGACAGACCGTGTATATGCTTCCCTGGCATGAGTTGTGCCCAAACACACCGAAGGAGACGCTCAATTATATCGTTGTACAGTTTTTGATTTCACCCGTGATGCAACGTTATTCGAATGATTACGTCACACAGGCAAAGTGGTCGAAGACGCAGTAAGTGTTATTCATCGCGAGCTTCATCACTCGACACGTTACTAGGCGCGAACTAATTAACGACTTGGCATACCCTCTCAGTGTCTGTTTAGTTGTATTAATTATTGCATCAGACGACGACACTGATCAACAGCGCTACAGCAGGCAATAGTTTGTTGTTGTATTTTTTTTCCCCACAAACAACAGCCTCGAACCCGGAAGACCTTTCCGAATCTCTCTGGAGTGCAAGAAGCGAGATAGGAATGGCAGGCTGCGAACTAGAAAAGCAAACAAGAAGCTAGCTGCTGCGCAGAGCGTGAAGAAACGCATGCCCACCAAGCTCATGCTCGTTCAGTTCCCCGGCGAAGGTTTTGACGCACCAGGCCTGGTCACTGTGTAGTGTACGACCGCCGGCCGCTCTCGCTCGGCGCAAATCGCAATTTTGTTGACCGCGCGCGCGTTGTTAACAACGCCCTGCGCTCTTGATAGCGCGCGCGCCCCCGAAACCAGACACCGACGGCACCAACTCGAAGCCGCAGCTGCTCGCTGGCTGTTTGAGCCGGATCGGCCTGAGTGGGACCCCACGCAGAGCATAGCGTGGCCGGCTTTGCCTGACCGTGGCTCTACTTGGGCCGCTGCTCGCACCCGCCTTTTATGTTTGAGCCGAACTCTTTCGTACATTGCACGCCGCACGAAGACTGCTCGTGTAGCGCAGTAGTTATGTCTGCTTGACTGTGAAGTGCTGTTTACAGGCATCTGTAAACTCTTCGAGCCGTCTCGTTGCCTTCGAAAGGTGGTGCGTCAGTGCCGATTCTGTGCGAGCGACTGTGCTTCTCCGAGGGTGGTGTTGCGCCTGCGGCCAAGTACGCAACGAGTGTTGTCGCGCGCTCCGGGAGGACGCCACGCCTTGTGAACCTGGCGTCGCGGCTTCCTGACGTTATCGCCCTGGTCTTCGGTTCATCGTAGTCGTGGCAGCACCTGGAACCTTACCGCAATTCAAAGTAAGGGTTGACGGCTGTTGTGAAAGGGACGCCATCGTGCCGCTTTATTTCGTCGCGTTTTTTTTTATGAAGTAGCATTCTTAAACCGAACCATGCAGTCAACATTCATAGCACTGCTGCCAGTATCACATGGCCCATTCGGTGCCTAGTCTTTGCGTTATAGTACTATCCCGTGCTATGCGACACCGTGCTGCTATCGGTTTATCGGTTTGTAGTGAACGGATTGGGAGCTCTCCGCTCGTAAGTCCGGGCCTCGAAAGGAGTGTATCGCCATAATTTGGCCCGATCGTTACACAAGTACGGTCTAGCGTGAGTTGAAGGTAATCGCGCGAGCGTTGACCAAGAACATCGTCACGGCCCAGAATCCTCTTTCGAGGTGGGGGAGGTATCAGGCCAGCTTCCCCCACTCTTTTTGCTGTTCCTTAAGCTGGGGTCACTCCCGTCTGAGGAAGGCATTTTTACAGCGGAGCTGTCTTAGGCTAGCCTCCAGCGTTTCGTGATGTGCGTAGACAAAAGCGATGGCGGCGTCTGTAGAGCTAAAATAGCTTGAGCATAGGGCAAAATTGTATCAGAGTGTGTGTCCCAGCTGTGTTTGAAGCCAAATGTGTCAAAATGGGTGATGGAGGATCGGTGACGGTTTGATGCGTTGCGATCTACGCAAACGACGACAGCGCGGCTGTTGCATCCTATGCCTTACCGACGATGGGCACAAGCCTTGCCGTGGAATGTGTCGACGCGTACGCCGTATGGACTGGGAACGGAATCGCTGTTGCCACGCGTATACGTTCAGCCCTGAAAGTCAAACAGGGACCTTAAAGACTTTCAGATCGGCTCATTTTGGTGTATCCTCTTGGTGGTCCCCAATTCCATAGTCATTGTGGGACACATTAACGTCGATGTGCCTCGTCCCGTCGGAAAGTGGTTCCAATTGGCATTTCTCTTGGAAAGGCTCCGCCTTCAATGTTACACCAAGACCTGTCTCCATGACGCGAAATCGGTTGGGCATAGACCTAACGTTTGCTAAGAACCTAATCTCCAGTATCGTCACAGAGCCCATGGCCATCTATCATAGCGACGGTAAAGCCTTAAGTAATGTTGTCGCCAGATAAACGTAAATCAGATAAACATGACAACGTGCATATTTGCGTTATACTGTTTTGTTGTTTCAGTTTATTCTTTATAGTTATATGCAGCTCCGCTGGTCATCCGCCTTCACAGAGGGAAATGCCTCTGAATTCTTTTTTTTTTTGGTACTTCAGGAAACAGGCAGTGATGGTATTGCGCGCAACGTATTCTTCGGTACCATAAAGAACAGGGATGGCGAGCTCGTCGCGGGGGTCATTGTTGTAGCATGTAACAGCGAGCGAGGGAGAGAAGAACGCGAAATCTTGATTTTCACTGCTCGGAAACGGGCCGCTGGGCGCCTGGGACGCTAGGCCGTTCGACGCTCGCCCGATAACTTTCAAATCGTGCTAGACTGTACAGGCGCCCAAATCTTTAACTGGCGTGCGCGAGCGGCGACTTTTCCGTGCGTCAGCGCCGTATGACCGGGCGAGGCTGGAAACAGCTTAGCAGACGATGGGCCCAGCTGAGCGCGCTTTGTCCGTATGCACTTAGCCTCAGACTCTTTGCAGCCGCGCCCCGTCATACGGCGCTGACGCACGGAAAAGTCGCCGCTCGCGCACGCCAGTTAGATTTGGGCGCCCGTACACTGGGAAAAAGGGCTATCAGAGTGCTGATATAATTTCGCTTATTACGTGCATTCTGCTAACGAATGGTTTCTTGATGCTTTAGGAAAATTTGAAGGCGTAGCAGCTTTTATTATTTCGATTGTATCGCGTTCTGCAACATGAATACGAAGCAGATGGCAGCACATACGGAGCTTTTAACGCAGCCTTCGATAGTCATTCAAGGCAGGCTGGGTTGCGATATGTCGCGAACTACAATGCTTGTCGTAGGTAGTGTCCTACAAGCTCATATTCGATGTTGTCTGAAGAGCGGCTGACGGATCGGAAATTTCTTCGGGTTTATACCAAGCCGTCGTGCTGACATGAGCCTATGTGGCAGCCCTGCAACACCGCTCGCCAGCCAGACAACTACTGCTGTTGTTATTTTTTGGTTTTGCTTTCCGCGCTATTGTCGATATCTTTTGGGAATTTCGAACACAATTAAGTAGTATTTAAGATTGCTTCTATAGCGACCCAAGCACACGTGACCACGCTGCGGTCTAATTTTTTCGCGATCGGGGGAGGGGAGAGGACGTTTTTTCGCCCGACCATTTGAACAAGCCCATCTACAGTGAATTTCACGCTGTATTACGGCAGTGCACGAGTCCCAGCGCGATAGAAAGAACAACGGAGCACGAAGGGTATAAAAGTGGCCAAAAATCCTACGAGGGGGCGGCGAAGCACCTTTAGCGCATGTCCTGTATAGGAAACAAGAACTCGCTCCGGAAGCGCCCTTTTCTGCGCATTAGGCCAAGAATGTAGAAAAGCGTGCACGCGACAGGCACCTATATTGCATTCGTGCACTGTTAGACGGCGTACAGGCGTGCAGCACCGAAACCAAAATTTCTTTGACCTTCAGCGAGTCGATAATCTTCGTAGTACGGAAAATTTTTTTAAACGTGGCTGACCAGTAAAGCTACTTCGTACATATATTCACGTCCGGGCGAAGAGCGTAGGTTGGGAGTAATAACTGCTTGGAAAACTAGTTTACAAAATCCATATCACGTTTCGCACGCGTCAACAATATTTCTGGCACAAAAGAAAAATAATTTGAAAGTTCCACCTTTGAAACGTGGTAATATTTGCATTTTCAAACGTGCCTTAGAGTCTGGCGCTTACGATTCGGGAAGCAGACTATCAGCTGCCGCTCGACGATGTACACAGCTGGAAACGGGTTTGTCTAATCTATGACGAAAGCGCTGGACCTGTTAAGTATATCGTATCTGAGGCTCTCTGGTACTCGTATTTGCGCTCATGTTTCCCTGATCGCGGTGAGAATGCCGCGAGCAGTACTTCCTAAAAAAGCTGTAAGTTGTGGATCAATATGCCCTCCTTGCGTTCTCCTTACTTGTGTTAACTTCTTGACGTGGAGTAAGGTATTCAAATATCCTTTCTGCAGAAGGTACTCAATGGGCACTTGGGATGTCGTAGAGGGTAAAAAATGACTATACATGCACTCGTCTACGTTTCAAAGAAACCCTGTATTGTGGAAAACAACCCAGCATGGTTTTTTCTACATAGCAAAAATTAATAAAATAATGAAAAAATAAAATTAGTTTGCTTGTGTGGTTTCGTGATAACGCACAATAAATTGAATGCCAACTTGTGCTGAGTTGTTGGAGAATAAAACAAATTCTAAGGATCGTTATCTGGTCAAGATCATTATCTAGTCCTGATCTAATTATAAGGCATACCATAGTTGGGGGCACTGGATTAATTTTGACCACCCCGGATACTTTAACGTGCGCCCAATCCACGGTACTTGCTGCTATAAAAATCAAGTGCAATTTCGAAAAGGGCGTTTTTATGCCGGTCATGATTCCGAAAAGCGTGAAAGAACACGGAAGAGAAAGTCGCGTGCCGATATCACCTTGAAGATCTCGCATCAGATCGACGTGACGTCATAGATTTTGGCAGTTTCTGCTCAGCTTTGGCAAATAGTTTACCAATGAAAATTAAGAAAAATTACATTTGTAAGTGAGCAACAACTGAATGTGGGAAACTTTGCAAGCGCTTTGGGAATAAAGGGGGCCGAGGTGTGTTAAAATAAGGTGTAATTAAATAACATAGGAGTGACACAATTAGCGCTGAGGTTAATTTGGGCAATTAACGAAATATTTTGAGGTTACTTTCCATACGCTTAGTAATCTTTTCCACAGAAAAAGCGACTGTAGTTTCGACACACTAACCCGATGGTGCAAAAGAGTCGTGTTGATTTGTAGGGTCCCTCTAGCAAGTATTTTCGCAACGTCCGTTTGGGACTGTACTACTTCATTGTAAATATGTGAGCAGCCTACTTCTCAACATGCAGGCTTTCAGCGTTTACTATAATGCAAGGAGAATGTAGTTGGCGCTGTAGAAACAGTTATTGGACTAATTGGGTTTTTTCATAGACTGCGGTCATGATCTGGGAAGCAAAGGCAATTTACCAGCAGTGCCACCATTTAGTTACGTGCAGCAATAATGATACTTCAAATTATTTCTAATGTGTCAACTGCTATATATCGATTCTACAGTGCCTTGGTACATGGAAACGAACAGCGCGATGTCCTCCTTGGATATGTTATTATTTATTTGTTTAATGTGGTTGGTTGAACACACAAAAAAATTAGGTGAAGGGGGGTAACAGACATGGTTTCTAAGAGTTCTTGAATTTTAATATGTTGGACGTGACAGCAAGGAATGCCAAAATGAGGTGACAGTCACTCGTCCTTTGAACAAAATAATTTAATAGTTAATACACCGTAATTTAGTGTACGCTTTAATTTGGCGATCCGTTTACAATTCTTTTGTGAACATTCAGTTAAAATCAGAACAAATATAAGTCGTGCTCTGTCTTTATGTAGTAATTTTGTTTACGATACTGTCAGCCTTCTCTGGCTGCCCCAGAGCGAGCATAACAACACAAACTTGACAAAAAACATTTGCAGTTTTTCTAAAGATACCTCAATGAAATTACGTGGACGAACATATCAAGGCCAAGTCTGTTCCGGCCAATCAATTATGGCTCGCGTGTGCGATAATTTAATACTTGGTGAGAACTTTTCATGACAGCAGCTATTCTATACGAGAACAAATTAAAGAAGAATTATAATAGTGTAACTTTACGATTTCTAAAGACTTCCATAAAAGCGGGGAAACTTAGTCCCGTCATATTCGTCTTAAGCGCCTATTTATCCTAAATAATATTACTCTTCATTTATATTCCCTTTAAAATCAGATCTTTTTTCTCTGGAAGCCACTCGCAAATAGCAGCCCCCAAGTTGACTAGCAATATGTAACCTTTCTTTGGGCCAGCATTGTTACTCCGTGGCGTAATATATCCGTTCATTAAGAATTGAGGAGGCTTAGGAGTGAGGATCAACGGCGTGTATCTCGGGAGCCTTCGATTTGCAGGTGACATTGTCCTGTTCAACAACACTGGGGACGAGTTAAAACAAATTATTGAGGACCTTAACAGGGACAGCTTAAGAGTGGGGTTGAAGATTAATATGCATAAGAAAAAGGTAATGATCAATAGCCGGGCAAGGAAACAAGAGTTCAGGATCGCCAGTCAGCCTCTAGAGTCGGTGAAGGAGTACGTTTACCTAGGTCAATTACTAACAGGGGACCCTGATAACGAGAAGGAAACTTACAGAAGTATAACAATAGGTTGAAGCGCATACGGCCGACATGGTCAGATCCTGACTGGAAGCTTACCATTATCATTGAAAAGAAAGGTGTACAATCAATGCATTCTACCGGTGCTAGCATATGGGGCAGGAACTTGGGAGACTTACAGAGAAGCTCGAAAACAAGTTAAGTACCACGCAAAGAGCGATGGAACTAAGAATGTTAGGCATAACGCCTATGTTAAGAGACGGGAAGAGAGCGGTGTAGATCAGAGAGCAAACCGGGATAGGCGATATGCTAATTGACATTAAGAGAAAAAATAGAGCTGGGAAGGTCATGTAATGCGCAGGTTAGATAGCGGATAGATTGTAACCATTACGGTTACACAATGGGTGCCAAGAGAAAAGAATCGCAGTCGAGGACGGCAGAAGACAAGGTGGGGTGATCAAATTAAGAAATTATCAGGTGCTAGTTGAAATCGGCTGGCGCAGGACAGGGATACATGGTGATCACAGGGAGAGGCTTTCGTCCTGCAGGGGATATAAAACATGATGATGATGATGATGATGATGATGATGATGATGATGCTACCGTGTTTGGTATACGCTGCATTATGAGGTACACGTGCTGGTATAATTGGACTTACTTCAAGCGCGATCTGCACTGACAGCTGTCTGCCCAATGTAAATCAGGCTATTGAATTAAGTTTTGATGTCTTTTTACGTGCCAAAACCACGCTATAATTATGAGGCGCGCCATGGTAGGGCACTCCTGATTAGTTTTGACTACCTGGAGTTTTTAACGTGGACTCAGTGCATGGTACACGGGCATTTTTGCATTTCGCCCCATCAAAATGCGGTCGCCACGGCCAGGATTTGATCCCGTGGCCTCGGGCTTAGCAGCACAACGCACTAACATCTATGCCCCCACGGCGGCCATGTCTAAGGAAACTTCACTAAACAAGGCCAGATTATAAACAGAATAACCTATCAAAAGCTAAAGGTGAGCGAATATCGACCCATTCGATTACGAAGAGAATACGAATAGCAAGTATTGAATGCCGAATCGAATGTCGAATAGTTCAAAGCAGACGTGTATATTTACAGCAGGAGTATTTATTTCGGTAAAGTTATAGGTAACACACCTATACCCATAAGTACACGTAAGGCCGCCGACAAGTTAGACAGCTAACTATCGTGGACAAACTAACAGTTTTAAATATGAGACCACTGATGTCAATAAAAGCTGCACGAATAGTCTCTGAGCTCCTGTTTGGCTAAGCACGAGGTCGCGGAATCGAACTCGGCCACGGCGGCCGCATTTCGATGGGGCGAAATGCGGAAACACCCGTGTGCTTAGATTTTGGTGCACGTTAAGGAACACCAGGTGGCGCAAGATTCCGGAGTTCCCCACTACGGCGTGCCTCATAATCAGAAAGTGGCTTTGGCAGGTAAAACCCAATATTCTTTTTTTAGCCTCTCAGCTCCTTTAGATGCTGGTTGCACACAAGCTTTCCAAGAATGAATGGACGCTGTATGACTAGCTTTTCGACAGTGCTAAATAAGTGATTGCTGAAGAAAGATCAGATTTAGAGAAAAAAAAATTCGCCTACGATTACGTTACTCCCTAGTGCGAAATTTAAGCGCAGCTCTATACGCGTTTTTATTTCGCAATATATTGGCTGGCGCGGACAATCTGTCTCATACGGCACGTTGCAATTGGAGTGAAGTGTGGCGCGACTGCCTCGCTAATAGGGAGGTCACGAGATGCAGCGCATGGGTTATGCGTGGAAGCGATTCAAAGCAACCACCGCACACACATCTCCGTTGACACAGCGCTTTGTTTAGATACAGACGACTAGCGCTATTCTAGCGCCATCGCATAGCCATCGTCCCCGCACAGCCCGTCTTGTGCGGCACTATGCTTTTCATCTTACGCTTTCACCATAACCTCCTCCTCCGCTTTCCGCCTCACGCTCTCTTCGCTATCGCCATCTCCCATCTCTACCTGCGCTCAGCCTTCGCTGTCATCCTTCACTGTGCTCGTTCGCTCGATGGCGAGGTATGACGTCGACGCTCTCTGCAGGAGTGGGCGCCTATAGGAGCTGCGCTCTAAAAAAATGCTGTAGTATTTATGTGCCGTAAGAACACGCAATAAGGCTGCGCCAAGAAATATATCACTGATTGTTGTGCAAGAGCAAAAAGAAGAGCTTCAGGACTAAAATGCCAGAACACTAAACAACCAACTACAACAAAAGATCACAGGCGGTCCTTGTATAGCTTCCGAAGCGAAATTGAGAATGAAACTTGCCTTACCCCATTTTTTTCTGCATTGCTCTAAAAACGTCGGGAAAAGAAGGCTGTACTTGTCCAGAGCAATTGGTCAAGGCGTGACGCGTGGCGCGTGGCGCGTGACGTCAAAGCGTCAAGGTGTGACGCGTGCGTTGACGCACGCGTCAACGCCTGTATGCGCGTGCGTCTCAAAGAGTTACTTGGCCACCAACAGTGCTCTCGCGACTCGATTGCGCGAGAGCGCGCACCCTTTGCGTTCGCTCCTTTCTATCGCAAGTCCAACCACCGGCCGCTTACCGCCAACCAGAAACACGGGAGAAAGCGGCCTAGAAAGCTGTTCGCTTTAAGAAAAAAAAAAACAATCCAAGATTCTATCCCATGTACACAACTTTGCCGCTATTTTATCATCAGCAAAGCTATCATTATGTTGTCGCCATTGTCATAGTCGTCATGGCTTTGCCGTTGTCATTGTAATCGTCTTCGCCTGAGCTGCTATCACTGCTTTTGGGTGACAATAAATGATCTGTTCTGAGTGATCCTGTAAGGATTTCCTTTTTTTTTTCCTTTTGAACACAGCCTTGTGTCGACCATTGTCCTTTGCAGCGGTGACAGTCAGCGACAAGACCCATCCGAACCATGACGCTGCCGGATTCTCGGGCCTGTTGGCCCGTGGCCATCTCTGCGGCCATCTACGTGTTCGTGGCAATGATGCTAATCAAGTCCGAGTCTGTCATCTACATTGGCTTTATGGACATGCTGAAGGTTAACAGACAGGACGCCTCCTGGCCCCTTACCGTGGCTATCATCATGTCACAGTTGGCAGGTATGAACTCGGTGTAGACGTCTGCCAGTTACCATCCTGACGTGATGGAAAGAGGCTTCACCTAGGAGATCTACCTTTTCACAATTTTGTTTTATCGAATATGCACCGCCATACCTCTTCCATTCTTTATAGTCATGCCCGAAGTTTTGTGGTGGCTCGCGCCACACCAAATTCCTATGTTTTGAGTGCGCGTGTGCGTGTGTGTGCGTGTGTGTGTGTGTGTGTGTGTGTGTGTGTGTGTGTGTGTGTGTGTGTGTGTGTGTGTGTGTGCGTGTGTGTGCGTGTGTGTGCGTGTGTGTGCGTGTGTGTGCGTGTGTGCGTGTGCGTGCGTGTGTGTGTGTGTGTGTGTGTGTGTGTGTGTGTGTGTGTGTGTGTGTGTGTGTGTGTGTGTGTGTGTGTGTGTGTGTGTGTTTGTGCACGCGCGCGCGCTCCGATGGGCGTGCAAACGATCGTGACAACCCTTACTTCATTTGTTTTTCATTATCGTTTTTACTTCAGTCTTTGTTCTTCTTTTTATTTACCTTTCGCATTCATTTCGTAATTTGTTTTATTATCCTTTCTTCAAGAGGTCCATTACTTTTGTTAAAGTAACCGGCTCCTTAGTACCACATTTTTCCAATATGTATCCCTTACGAACTTCTTCTTATGCACTATCACACAAATAGCTTGAAACATGCTTGAGTCACTGCAACGAGAATTCAGTAATCATCGGGTACGGCTAAATATTTCTTTACGCATGCCTGACTTAGATTCTTGCTCTACTCACTGACACCTCGTGGTTGGATATGTGAAACCAATAAAATGTAGTAACAAACGTAGAAAACAGCTGTAGGACTCCATACCCGCACAGACGGTTATCTCGATATGTGCGCACCTGAATCTACAGGTCCGTACGACGCTGTAGTGATTGAATCGCACATAGTTGTATGTTGAACCGCTTAATCTGCGGAACAGTGCCCGGAGCTAACTGTGAATTTAACATAAATTCGGACAAGTGGGCAAGCATGCATAATGGTGAAACAGCGCAGGTAAACACACATGACAGCGCAAGAAAGGAAAATGGCATCGACTTTTGGCAAATTCTTTCTTTAGGACGGCAGGAAGCGTGCAAGTTAGCCTTCCGTCATGCTATCTCGGGATAAAATATTGTTGTTTGAAAGTATATGTCATTGACAACACCTTTCTTTAATGATTGTCAAATATATTCAACTACTTTGCTTTTGTAATGGTAGTGTTCCCGTTTGTGCGTGTATATCTACAGAACACGCTTGAATAATTTAGTAGATGGTGACCTCTGTTTCATGCATTCACGTATGTGCTTCTTTGCAAGGTATATGTACACATCGTAGCGAAGGTCCCATAGAAGCCCATACATCCTGCAACGGCGGCTTGTGGAAGCACGACAGAACCATCTACATTTCGCGGGGCCAACTGCTCGGTGGAAAAAAAAATCAGTTTGCTGTTCGAGACTTGTTGCGCCAAGTCGTCTGTTGCGCCAGCTAACATCACATCGCATATACAAGGCACACAACAGTCCAAATTATGTGTAAGTGAGAATATTCGCCGCAACGTCGCGTCCCAATGTGAACTATAGATACACCCATTTGTATATATCGACCTCATTATATAACGGCAAGCATTACACTGGTGAGCCTTGAGAGTTGTCCATGCATTTATAGGAATGCGTTCCTCCAGACGTTGAGCTAAGTATGCCTGTGTCCGTAGTACCAACACACGTCTGTTATTTTGGTGTTAAGCTAAAGTCAACATTACACTGAAATAATTCACAGAAACAACACTATTTTTCACTAACACAACACGCGTGCCAGCTGCAGTTTATTTATATTACTGAACGCATACAACAACCTAATAGTTAGTGAAAAGGCAGTTACAAAATAAAGTTACTAATCAAATCTTATAAATTTATTCCATATATATTGGCATTACCTTTTATGGCTACGCATAAGAGAGTTTTGGCCTAGACCCGCCGTGGTTGCTCAGTGGCTATGGTGTTGGGCTGCTGAGCACGAGGTCGCGGGATCGAATCCCGGCCACGGCAACCGCATTTCGATGGGGGCGAAAAACACCCGTGTACTTAGATTTATGTGCATGTTAAAGAACACAAGGTGGTCGAAATTTCCGGAGTCCTCCACTACGGCGTGCCTCATAATCAGAAAGTGGTTTTGGCACGTGAAACCCCATAATTTACTTTTGGCCATAGAGTTTCCTCTATTATTTGTATGAAACTCTATGGTTTCGGCGATATTACAGTGCTAAATACTGTAGTACAACCTCGGCATATCTTAGCACGCATCGCCATGAGCAAACAGTTTAGTACTCATAATTATTCGTGGATGGAAGAAAACAGCCTGTAACTTCACATTTATTAAAAATTCTAATTACATTGTCTGTACTTCTCAAATGTTTCCATTGGTGACGTATTATACGCCTAATTTTCATCAACTAGTGTTTTGCTTCGCCAGATGTAGTCGCGCTTCAATCGCACAACCGTAATTATTGATGTAGCTACTCATTAGTTTGGGACCGTATTTCAGCCTCGCCTTCGCGACCATGTGAATTGACCTTGCTCCTTCGTTTCTTGAAATAGAATTTAATTGAGAAGGAACGGATAGTAGCCCGTTCTAGTGCAAGCGCCAACCTCTTATTACATCATATCGATATCACGCAAAATAGGTTGACACCTTTAGAAGGCACCGTCTGGTCCTTGTTACATGGGAAAAAAAAAGAAAGTCACAAAATGTGGTGGAAAGACACCGAATACAGTCAAAGAGCACGAATACAATGTCCGGCACCTGAGTTTTGAGAGAGAGAGAAAAGTTTAATGATATGAAATGCAGGATGTCGGTCTGAGTATTCATTCCTCTTTCCTCCCTTCCTTCCTATCTTCCATTTCTGTGTTGCTGTCACCTCCCTTCAGAAGAGTAGGCAGGCGTTGTGCCCCTTCCGGTGGCAGTTGCCAGCCTGCTCCTCGCCTTCCCTTTCCTGTTAACTGTATATATGTGTATATGTGTTCAAAACAAATAATAATAATAATAATAATAATAATTCCTCTATCCAGCAACTCTGCGCTGGGGTGAAGGGACGAGGGAAAGAAAGAGGGAAGAAAGAGGTGCCTGATGGATGACGATAACGAGAGGAAGGGGATATAAAACACATAACAAGCAATGTGGTCTACTCAAAGCGTACAGTTCAGGCCCGTAGTTTTTTTAAAAATCAAGTAAGGCCTGGATGGCCTCAAAAGTCTACTTAACGTCTGGCCAAGGGCCTAAAATAAGGTCCTCCTACAATGGTGGGCTGTCGAGGCGCGTAAGACAACTGTTCAACTTTTGTCGCTCTTCCACGTACTGAGGACAGTCGCACAGCACATGACCTATTGTCTCACTCGCATTGCACAGCTCACAGTCTGGAGACAGTGCGTCACGTGACGTGCACGTTCCCGCGGCTAAACGCCACTCCCAGCCTAAGTCTGTGCAGAAAGACTGCCACGGCTGCGTTGACTTTTTGGTCCAAACTTAGAAATAGTCAGTGGCGACTACTCGGATTGTCCCAGTGCTTTTCTGTCGCTCTTGGCATGACACTTAAGAGAAGGCAGTTGGCGTCCGCTCTTGAAAAAGGAATTGCAAGCAGTGGCTGTGGTTCTTCGAATGCTTTCTTCGCTTCCGCATCGGTCAGTTCGTTGGCGTGTACACCGCAATGACTGGGAATCCACTGAAATGTAATGTGGTGGCGGTTCTTTTCTGCTAGAGGGCATATTATATCTCCGTAGTTTGAAGAGCCAACACTATGTAAGAACTTCCCTGCATTACGACTCTAAGTAGCTGCACAGACGATTTTGCTTCAACGAAGGCTGTCCATACTTGAGGAGGCTGGCGCGATATATTTAACTGCCTCTCTGATTGCCACTAGTTCCGTGGATTTTCACGTCTTGTTATAGAGACGAAACCGCCGAATGACTTGCTGCGCAGGCACAACGAAAGCCGCACCTGACGCATACGATGAGAGCGATCCGTCTGTCTATACGTTCACAGATGGGTCACATTCCTGCGACATATATTCAACTGTCAGGTGCCTGAGGTTTGCGGTAGGTACTGGCGGTTTTTTAAAGATTCCGGGAATAGACAGACGTAGCCATATTTGGAACATTACACATGGGCATACGTGAAAGGTCAGGAGGGGCAAAGGATGATGGTATGGCAGATGTGTGGCGGAAAACGGAGTGCGGCTGTATGTCGGGAAGCATCGATAAGGGATGGCGTCGGCGACGGCACAGCAGCCGCAGGAATACTCAAAAAGGTTCCCATCGTAGAAAGATTGGTACAGGGGTGACAAAAACTTCCTCGTTGTACAATAAGTTGACGTGCAATGTGGAACCCCTAGGCATGTTCTCAGTATCTGTGCCTGGGTGCTTTCCAGCGTACGCAAACATGACGAGCTCATACTTTGCAAAACAAGCATTCTATACCGAATGTAGCCGACGTAGAGAGCCTGGTACAGCTGGAGTAGCGAGTGCTAAGAGGGGCCTCACTTCATACCGGCCATAAAGCGAAAAACTTGAGTAAGTCCAGTTCATTTTTTCTTTAACATTGCCACATGCTTCGACCATGAAACACCGCGGTGAACGACAAAGCAGAGCTATCTGTTGTGGGTCGCATGTGGAATGACATTTCCGTTGATAATTGTCGGATACCGACACATAAGTACCTTGTGAACGCTATCGCAGCGACCTGACCTTTGTGTTCATGATCTCCGAATTCTGAACTTCTCTCCACGTTTTCTTGATTTTTTCCCCTTTCCTTGGTTCTCCAGTGCACCGCAACCAGCTCGGCTAGGTCTGGCAAACCTCTCTGCCTTCCTCTTATCATTTCTTTGTTTATCTCTCCCTCGCTCTCTCGTGGACATCATCTGCCGATGAAGAGAAGCGCGCAGCGAAGCACGAAACCGATAGCCTAACTTTATCCGAAGCCATAGCTGTGTCATTTCAGGCTTTCTCATCTGTTTACTGTCCGTCCAGGTGGTTTTGCATACGCGAAAGTGTGATAACGATTATCTGCGCAGGCCCCGTGTACGGCATACTGGGCATGTGGATGTCCGAGCGTGCCATGCTGGTGTGCGGCGCCCTGCTGTGCGCGTTGCCGGTGATGATGTGCTCGCTGGCCAATAGCCTCGCAGTCGTCGTCTTGCTGTACGGCGTGATTTACGGTGAGAGGTGCCAGCCACGACGACGATTCTGATTTAATGAATGTAAACGAGTGAATGTTTGACCACAGATCGGGCCTGCTACACTTAACTTGTAGGTAAGAAGCGCAAACTCAAACAGAAAAATACACTCAAAGTACAAAACACTGTCAAAAGTCTATAGCGTAATGCCAAACCACTAACAGAACAAGTCCGCGTATCACGTAGGAAAGAAAAAAAAATCTTACAAGCCTGCGATTACAATACAATCATGAACAGGTCGTGTTAACTTAGAGGAAATTAAAATTACCCATTAGCTACACTGCTCACCAGGTATTCATCAATTCACTGTCTACGAGAAAAATCTAGTAGAACTTTCAGAGCCAGTCTCTCTTTCTTGGGACACGACCAAGGTCCAAGTGCTTTCTGCGCATAAAAAGGCGTCTATAAAAAAGTTAAGGCGGCTGTGAAAAACCTCTCGCTGCTAGTCATGTTGTGGACACTCAGCGAGACAATGCTCTACAGAAAGTTACATTGTGCTGCATTACGGGAACTCCGATGCTATCCTCTTCTTTAAACAATGCGCTGCGACTGAAGCCATTTCCTGCATTATAAGTTTGGGGTTGCTCGGCCCACGATATGTTGTAATGCACAAATAAAGCAGGGTTGCTCGAGAGTGGAGACACCGTACGAAGAGACATTCACGGCCTTAGCATTAGCACGGTAGTGCTACACTTAAATATGATAGAGTGCAGAGCTAACCAAGTTAAAAGATTTAACGCAGTGAAAAAACAGCCTGGCGACGGGAAACAAAGAAAGACACAGGATAACTGCTGCTGTTTTTTGAGCCCTGTATTCCTGCGCTAGACACGTACCGTTCTTCGAGGAGCATTTTGGAAATGATAATCCACTCTATTTACTTCTTTACTCGCTAAGAAATGAAGCGATTGATCGCTGGAAAGTGCGATGTCGACAGTATAGGCTAGCTTTTCACTATTTATAACGTCCGGAGTTACTAAGACGGAATGATGGGCGAGTTGTCGCGGGCCGATTTTTTCGTTCTCACTGACCGTACTCCGATGAGACAGAATGCAAAAAAGGAAGAAAAAGAAAATTGTCCTAATGCTGTACAGGAAGTTTTTTGTAGTTCCTGTGCCAGTGCATATATATTAGAACTTATTTTTCATGATAATTGTACTAATAGTAAATTAATTGTAGTCTTGGTACTAAATGCAATCAGTAAGTCGAAAGAGGGTCGCTCGACGGAGCATGGATGCTTAACTCCTTTTTTTTAATTATCATCACTCTGAAGAGGCAATGAGCATTGCTAAAGTCACTTCACTACGCGGTGGCAGCTGCCCAGGGCTGCTTGTATCACGTGATGATTGCCGCGACGCGAAGATGCTGCTCGCAGGTGTTAACAAAACTTTCCCTACTGTCAGTTAGATACTATCAGGCCCGACTTTGTTTCAATATGCGCTTTAAGAGCACATGCAACTGGAGCCCACTTTCGCGCTACCATGGCTTTCGGGCCTGTTCGCTTTTAGCGAAAGAGCCCCCTATAGCGAAGACAATTTTATCTGACGACGGCTTTGTTATAATGAGTGTTTTATGCAGTTCGCTTCCACTGTGTGTGCTTGTGCAAATCATGCGCGCGCGTATTCTGTGTTTGAGTACCTGTAGTTTCGTACACCACTTGCACGTAATCAGAAGTAGTAGGCTATACGAATGACCGGGGATACGTTTGTGAAGTACATAAAGAAATGTTTCTCTTACCTCACACGCGCGCGCCGACAGGCCTTGGCGTGGCGTGTGAAGAAGTGCTCCCCTTCACCGTGGTGGCCCGCCATTTCGTGAGGTATCGGGGCACCGCCATGAGCTTGCTCTTCGTCGTGACAGCGATATCGGGCTTCGTGTCCCCTCTCATCACTGAGGCCTTGCGCCAGGCGCTTGATTTCCGGGTCGCTCTCCTGGTGCTCGGGGCCCTGCAGCTCAACATGCTGTTCGGCTGCATCTTCGTCAACCGTGTGCCGCCATCCCGAGAGCCCGACTGCGACCAGGATGACGACCAGAGCACGCAGCCCGTCACCACCCGAATGCGCAGGAGCAGCTTTCAGACTGCGTCGTTCGCGCATTCCTGCTCCAAGGACCTCGTCACTTCTTTTGCTACCTGCGCCGAGTAAGTATCAGACATACAACGAACGCCGAACATTAAGGGGTGACAAGAGAGAGAAAAGAACGAATACAAGGCAGGGGTATGTTAACCAGAAGAAAGTCTGACTGGCTACCCAACACTGGGAGACGGAAAAAGGGGAATCGAGGGAGAGAGAAAGTGCAAGGATAGATATTCCATAAATATGCTAAAATACGAAGTGATGTTAGCAAGTTCGTACACCAAGCCTATGGATGAGGGATGATGAAAAAATGAATGGACGTGCCCGCACACTGCTCGAGCGCAATTGGAAATGCCACATAAAGTTTTGAGGTAGACATGTCGTTCTTTATGTTCTATGACTAGACTGACGCCATTTTTGGGGACACAGTCAACAAAATTGTAAGGCAAGCCCGTGCATAACTTTGGAAGATGGAGCTCATGGCCCAACTCTTAAGGGGCAGGACCACTGTTAACAGTAGTCAAGAGGACAGGAGAATTGGGAAAATAACTATGTTTAAACGACAACCTAACTTAGGACTAGCTTCAATTGGGCACACTACTAAGACTTGAGTAATCAAATAAACAGGCAAACAATATTTGCGAAGTTACGAAGCTTTACTTCACGTTGTTTATTTTTATTGCTTTCCTTTTATTTCTGTCTCTTTTTTTTTTCCTAAAGCATCAAGGAAGCATTTCCCAAACTGCATAACACAAGCGTACTCGCTGCTTAACATTTCATTTTCTACCTTCTCTGGCGGCGCATGTTAAGGCTATTGCGCCCGGCACCTGTTCGAAGCGTCTTGTGCCAAATAATATGTGATCGACTGTAGCAGAAGCTGCAGGATATATACACTACGGCTTCGGAATATATCACTGCAGCTCATGAATTAACAAGGCAGGACGGCACAGAGAACGTGAAAAAAAAAAAACTGGAGAAGGTGAGACCTTTGACTAGTCAAGTTAGCGTCACAGAACTCAGACATTTGAGGCGAGCTGTACAATACAGTTGGGCAAAGTAAATGGCAAGACTCACACTGTGTATGGGCATGTAGCTCTGCGCCGGCGCACAATGCCATGTCATCCAGCAACCAAGAGTAACTGTAGGTTAACCAATACTTTTCGAATAACTTACGCAGACCAGCCCCTGGCGATCAGCAGTCGGCCGAGTCGAAGCCTTTGCTTGCAAAGAATCGCGGAGCCGGCAGTCGACTCAAGCGCAAACTTCGGTCGCTGTTTACTGTAGCGTTCGCACACATCAGTGCCTCCCGCGCTGTCTCCGTGCTCGTGCTGGCGTCGTTCCTGCTAACTGCCGTCGACTTCGGCAAGGACAACGGACTGGCGGGCTACGAGGCCGTCGCCCTCGTCACCGCTGTCGCGCTCGGCGACCTGGTGTCCCGCATTGGCACGGGCCTCCTGCTGGATTTCAAGGTGAGAAACGTGGTCACATTTGCGATATTCTCGCTTACGACGGTGGAACGTTTCCGCATTTGTTGGCGAAATGCAACGGCCTTCTCTAAATGTGTCGCCGGCAAACGTTAAGAACGCTAACAATGTTGACTTGCCGCCATTGCGCGGTTGTAAGGGCACCATAATTCGGGAATTAAGACGGGCTATTCTGTCCAGAGTAGCACCGGACTGATTAGTGTCGCTTACAGTTGGACTGAAAATAATGTTCCTACAGGATTTCAGGCGCGGAAAATGCAGCTGGTGCAATAATATGCAGAAGCCATTCGTATCACGCTAAATTTTCGTATTGTGTATATATAGCGCAGAGTCAACCCCTTCAAAAGGACACACAACAACACAAGGTGATTTGTGCTGCCGTATGTCCCTCTTGTATCTGTGCTCGCCATGCTCTACTCTATAAGAAGATCGTGTACCAACACGTCCGAATTTCTACTGCATCACCCATCTTGTACTCCATAGTGTATGAACAATGTACGTAGGCTAATCCAAGCAATAAATTAAAGTGCACTGCTAAAATGATGCGGGCATGTCTTTACAGTGCTAACACATTATACAGGCTTTCTCGGTTAGAAAACGTACTCATTTCTCTATCGCTCATTGCAATATATAAATCAATGAATCTGTATTCCGCCTGCCCAATAATGTCACTGCGCATTACTTGAAAGCAAACAACGGCTATACTTCTGTGAAGATCGGCTGCTCCTAGCGCGTCTACGGTAGTCTCTGTGGATAATATTTGCCTAGCGTATAAGGTGGAAGCTCACTTATGCACGCATGTGCACAGAACAATATTTCAATTAATTTACTATTCAGTACTATTCTCCATCGCAGCACGTTCTACTATTTTTTTCTGTAATAAGAATAGAATGTCACTAGAAGCTTTTATAGAAGTATTTCCCATGTACATTGAGAGCACGTATGTGTAGTTTAATGATAGTGTTCCTTCAAAGTACTGCATAGGGTCGAACGTAGCTACAGGACTGTGTAAAAATTTTTTTTTTACTTGTGTTGACAGACATTAATTCCGATTTGGTTGGGAAGGTGCCAAGAATGTTCAAATATCTAGACGTCTTCTTGATATTGGGCCGGTACAAAGAGTTAGATGTGTTCACATAACGTGTTTTACCATGATTTACCAGTTGAACCGCCTGCCTTCTTTCGCTGCGCAGTTGATGAGCGCAGACTGCCTGATGATGTGGGGATTCGGCGTCCAGGCCGCGGCGCTGGCCACCACTGCGCTGGTCAAGCAGTACTGGCTCTTACTGGTCAGCTGCTTCATAGTAGGCGTGTCCGGTGGCGGTCGCATCTTCGCCAGCACCGTCATGGTCTCCGAACGGGTCGACCAGGATTCGCTGTCTCTCAGTCTTGGGGTCATGAACTTTATCGCGGGTGTCGTGTGCCTCGCGAGGCCACCACTCATCGGTGAGTACCAAAAGAGCAAGCGCGTAGAGATCAGTAGGGCGAATTTATTGGGCGTGGGTCAACAATACAGACAGAATTCAGACTCACTCCCAATATACATGTATATATTTAATTTAGCGATCACTAGGACCTAGAATCGTCAGAAATTCAACTCATCTGACTTCGACTTGGGATCACCAAGTACCAGGTACCTCACTGATAATATTAATAATACCAGGTTTGCCCGTAACTCCAATTTTCTACTGCCAATAGTTCATTCTAACTATGGAAAAATGACATCGTCATTCGTTGCTATAAAACTTAGGAATGATTTACCCAACACCATTAAATCTTCATCCTTCCGTGCATTTAGTTATGCCCTTAAGCTCTCTTTATGTTTAACTGAGTTTACATCGTTCATTACACTACATTTGCCATTTCTATGTATTGACAGTACTTTTGTGCATTATTGGTGTACTGATAATTGTTTTTAATTTATTTATTTGTTATGTTGTATTTTTGGCAATTGTGTTTGTTTTCCCTGGCTTGCTCATCTTCTATACGTATCTCCATTGTAATTATTAACCGAGGGTGCCATTGCTGTCATTCACTTTGGCGCCCGCGTTCGTATATTGTCTCTTACCCATTAATTGTATTTTAAGAATAATTACCTGAATTGAAACTGAAACGGAAGTTCAGTCTTCGCGGCGCTTACTCGGACTCGTACTCACCAAAAGCAGACATAGCCACACCATAGCCATAGCCAGCCTCGATGTGAGCTGAGTGATATTACCCGACCTATATTTTGGAGGGATAATAAGGCTTCAGCGGCACGTGGACCAGTAACCGGCTAAATATATTGTTACACACGAGGTGTTTAACGCAGAACCAGATGAATCTGGTTGATAGGCGCGGTTGTTGAAGAGCGGTCTCGCGGCAGCTTGGCCAACGTCGTTCTCTTCTTTCTTCTGGTTGTCTGCGCGGCAGGCGTGGTTCATGACAGCTTGTGACAATATTGTGCCTACGTTGTTCGATTAGATCGTCGGTTTGCCCTCGAAATTTCCCGCCAACGCATCTGCACAACGCAGGTTACGTGCGAGACGTGCTCGGTTGCTACGACCCGCTGTACATCGCTTTCGCCATCGCCAACGCCATCTTCACAGTCACCTGGGCGGCCAGCCTGTCCTGGGAGATGCGCCGCCGCAGTATTGACGACAGACAGGGCGCCATCCCGTCAGGTCAGCGTAGACACATTGGCGGGGCGCGAATACCTTGCGGATGTTACTAAACGCGTACCCGTTTATTGACAACTGCAAAATATGAAACAGTGTTAAACGGTTACTGAAGAACTGTGGCTACTGAACAGCTTGCCAGCAAGGATCCCAGATGCGCAGTAGTAATCAAAGGTTTAAATGCCCCTGCGCACGTAAAGGAGGCCGCCCCGCGAAGTGGCTCTCCTAGACATTGGACAGACTAGAGAATTCTGCATCCCGCCTCTCATTCAACGTATGTACACTGAAGTAGTTGTGTAGTTGCCGCTCTCTCTTCAACATGAATTAAATGGTCAATGTATTCGCGCGTGCTTGCGTGTGTGTGAGCATATGTGTGCGCGAGTGCGTGCGTGCATGCGCGCGCGCGTTTGCGTTAGGCTCTATAAAAAGAAGTCACCAAAGTCCACAAGCACAGCCGAAAAAAAAATGTAAATACGTGTGCCAGTTCCGATGGAAGTGATAAATACAACGTTATAACTTTTACGTTTATCTAAAGAGCAAGATGACACTTCTGCTTCTTATATAATCTTATTCAATGTCGATTTACATGGTTACCTTATAATCAAACATGGTTACGCATGCTGTTGTGTAGAAACTTCTTCCTTGCTCACCTGCTGTCATCATCTTCATCGTTATTGTTCCATAAGAACGCCGTATTTGCTCATCGACCACACCTCCTTTGTGGTCCTTCGCGGGTTGCTACAAAATGATTCCGAAACCAGGCAGCTGTATTAATCATTAACCAAAAAGCCCCCAGGACCGACTGGCGCCGAGCCCACGCCTGTATTCGCTGGGAGGAGCGGAGTCAACGGAAGCGACTGCCTTCATCTATCCACCGAGCTGACCATAGATAGGGCACCTATCAGAACGACGTTAAGCCTCATCTTCGAGAGAGAAACAACTTTATTGAAGTTATGATCGCGCTTGGTTACTGCGGGTGGAGCCCCTCTTCCTGGGCCCCACTGGCTATTGTGGCTCACCGGGCCTGGCCGAGGATCGGCAGTTGGCTTCCCAAGTCCCGCTGGGAGAGTCGCGCCTCCCACTCCTGACGTCGACGCGGCTCTACAATGCTTCAAATGCACCTCGTGAGCAGCCGGCTCAAAATTCTTCAGGAGAGGCTTTGTTTCGTAGATGAAAAAATTGTACTCACTTCTGACGATGAAATATATGAAGAATTTTCCTTTCAGGTAGATTAGAGGTAAACTCGTTACACTAAAGCGTAAATTCCTACTTGCTATTGAGATGGGACATTTATCGAGATGAGACAGAGTGCGAACAGTAAAGACGGGTCACACATCTATGGGGGCGGAATCACCATCTTATTAATATTGGCCTTGAAGCACAGCAAAAAAAAAAATACAACTGGTAAAATGGTGTCCAACCGAAGCTGCAAACCATGACTGCATTGAAGAAGGTAAAAGGAACAGCGGCATAAAGACAATCTTCCATGGCACAGAAGTACCTACTGAAGACAAAATTGTCGTGTCTAAAACCGGTAGCAACAGGTTAGTGACGAGGATGACGGAACCGAAGACAGCTATCAATTTTGTAGGAACGCGCTTAGGTCCACAGAGAAAGAGCAGTGATAGCGAGGATAATGATAGCAGGTGAGTGAGGAAGAAGTTTCTACCTCTGTATTATAATTATTCCTTGTAACGAAAGCCTAAGTTGGATAGGGTGATACTGGTGTTTATGACTGTTGCGGTTAGGCCTGTACAGCATCTCTTAAACCTTTTTCAGCGCAAGAAAGGCAACCTGTGGAAGACTGAGCGACATCCAAAGGCGCCGAGATTCGTTGTGATATAGGAAGTTTATCTTGGTGGGTGCCACGACACTTGCCTGAGACTTCACATTTATGGTTTTAACTTATTCTTAAGCTGTGCGCACGGCCTAGCTTTTTTTATTTCTTGCCTTTGCAACCTTTTAGCTTGTAATTTACATAGGGACAACGTACTTGCTTTTTGTTTCTTCTAATAACACTTGCAAAAAGAAAAAAAAATAGAAAATTGTTTTTACGCTACGTGCCCATTTGTCATTTTCAATTGCATTTTTCTTACCTCTATTTCCAATAACCTTAGTGAAGCTGGCGTCCTGCTGCCGACGACGAGATCGTGGGTGCGTTTTTCGAACGTTACGGCCCCTTTTGAGGCGAGCGAAGTCTAAAAACGCTCGTATGCATAGATTTCTATGTACTTTAGGGAGCCCCAGAATTAGGAGCACTGCTGCACGGGCAGCGAATGGAAGCCCCTGTCACGGGGCCTCTGTTTATTATACTATGTTTCATGCTTAGCGGGCAACGCCACGAAATCCATGCAAGTATAGTGTGGTCCTAGGCGTCTCTCTTAACCCCGGTGACCATGCTCGGCGACGCTAAACTTCAGGGATAACTATTTTCATGTGTGCAGTGCATTGCCAATAATAGCATTTTTTGTTCGTTGTAGCTGCGTAAACAGGTATATCAGCTTAAATTGAACCCATGAGAACGATAGGGTGGACTACAGATTGGCATCAAGACATGTGTTTTTACATAGCGCAGATAAATTTTCTAGCTCATGTTCTCTTTTATAGGCGCCCTTCGCGATTAGTGATCGTCGTGACGATCATCCCGTAACAGCGTTGACCATCACGTAATGTGGGTGGTGGGAGCCCGAACACCACCGAATGAGGAAGTTCTCTTACGCAAAGTAAGTTTCGTGAATACGGGTCCTAACTTCTAGTGCACGCAAACTGCTTCGCGTGTAGCAAATTGAGGTTGCTGTCACGTGACTTCTGTTTGATACACTTAGTTTGATACTTAGCAGGCGACACCACGTAATTTACGCAAGTATACTCCGTTCCATACTATAGCAGTCAACGCTGTGGAGGCTCTAGAGAGACTTCTTGCAGCGGCTTCATTCGCACTTGGAGTTCGATGCTTTTTTACTGCAATTGTGTGCAACTGTTGTTTATATAGGCTCAGAATTAAATGAAACAGGTTTGAATCTTTAGAAACAAACACAGTGTTGTATACGGCAGCTAATGCGTTGCATTAGACAGTTTTTATTTTTGTTCATTTCAGATTTTTCTATTTGCAACGAGTTGCGAGGAGCCTCACGTTCATGATCGCGCGAGCGAGCGCTGTTGGTGGGCAGCGAAGCATGGACGGAACGGGCGGAGTAATCACTTTTCTTGACGGAACTTCTAGCGTAGGTTCCATCGCGTTGACTGCTATGTATGGAACGTAGTATAGTGCGGTCATAGACGTATGTTTCCGCACGTTCTGAAGTTGTTTGTGGTCTGCGACTCGATCGTATTTGGTAATAACTACTTTATAATTATTACTGTATCTTACAACTACAACTTGTATACGCAAGGCTACGTCAAATCGCGTGTCATATGAGCACCTCCGCGATTTCAGCGTACGAGACGTTTTTTTTTTTTTTTTTTTTCACGAGCGCAAGTGGTGCGCTGCGCCCACTGGTTGCGAAACGGGTCGCTGTGCACGTTTGGTGGTAAATAGGTTCACATCTGCGACGCCTTTCATGTAATAATTATGCCATACCTTGCGACGCAAAGCTAGGAGACTTACAACAAATTACATGATATCTATATCATGTAATTTGTTGTATAAGTCTGTTGTAATGGGGGGGGGGGGGGGGGGGCGGGCGGGGTGACGAACCATGTACGTGTCGCTTTTAAGGGATCTGATTGAAAAAGTAACAATTTTAATGTGAACGCCAGCCATGTATCGGCATGTTTTAGCCTACATTTGGACACTTTTAGTCACCGTGAGCAGCATGCTAGTTCTCACTAAAGTCCTGCTAAAGTTCTTTGGAGCGACCAGCACACATGTGGGGCGTGGCTGCAGCGCGGGGTCGTCTCTCAATCAATACGAAATTATAAGAAGCCAAAATGGGTGACCAGCTGGTCAAGGGGTCATACGGATACGTGGCTCGTCCCTAAATTTTACCAAAAATTTTAATCCGTCAAACGAAACGAACTCCCGGAAAACCTGTTCCCTTTCCTTTTTTACGTGTTCATCCGATGCTGCATTTGAGGTTTTATCCCAAAAATGGATCATGATACATCAAAAAACCTGTGTTTATAACCTGACTCCTGGGATGTTCCCAACCTGTAGCGCTATCAACGAGGCTATGGGGACATCTTCAAGATGCTTCAAGTCGCTGTTTCTCTTCCAAAATTGTTTCTAGGAAAACAGAAGTCTTAGAGTAGGTCAAACCTACTCTAAGGTATACTTCCGCAAACGAACACCCCTTGCTAAAGGGCCTCATCAGAGGCAACGTAGGGCTAATTATAAGCTTCGAGCTGGAACCGTACTCACTTAGACGCGACACCCAGGATCATTGTTTTCAAGGCAAAGAAATGGCAGCCGACAAACTCGTACGACGCTCCGTCACCTAGAGTCATCTATTCGAGTAGTGGAAATGGCACACCAGACCTGTGATGCCTCTTCCGGTTTTGTTAAACACTGAACCGCATCAGTAAGTCGCCCAAAGGCAAGCATTGCACATTGTACTCCCGTGCTGTTCATTTCCCTCTCTAGCGCGGTTTGCCAGAGAACCAAACCTCTTTACGTATTTCTAGTCATCCATTTGCTATCTGCTATCTAGGGGGCTTTTCCTGTGCACTCTGTTTAATGACGTGATGATACTCGTACCGAAATTTGCTCTTTAAAGCCCGGCGTGACGAAAACGCTGATGCCAAAATCACCACGGCCTACTCGGAAACATTCCCGTTAGATTCTATGGCAGTCGAGCAATGCCGAATGACGCCATGCATCAAAGTGCACAGACTTTGTGCTATCTAGGAGGCGTACGCACAGGCCTGCTATCGCTTTGCTCCGTCGAGGAGCGCTCGTGCCGAGAGTGAGAGCGAGGGTGACGCGGCGTCGTGGCGATGCTCTCTGCTCTCGCGCCACTCCTGGCGCGTTACTGCGGCAGCAGGTGTTCCCTTTTGCCCACTCTGCTCTGTCGAGGCGCAACTGGTGACGTGGCGTCGCAGCTAATGGCATTGCGAGTTAAGGTGCTGTTTCATTGCTCCAGACGACAGATGCCGGATTTTTCGCTCGATGGGCCATTTGCCGCTTTCGCATAAAAAAAATAAAGAAAGCAATCAGTTGTTGCGATATGAAGAGTGAGAACAATTTCTTTAAGTTAAAATGGGGAGGGGGATGCAGTGAAGGGGTGACGACATACGTTGCCAGAAAACGTATTCGGAAATAACCAAGCTACAGAGCCACACTATAAGGTGAAACTTCCAAGGAATTCAGGAAAGAGAGCGATAGCTGCAGCTGCGGTCATGTAAGGTCTATCTCTCGGCGGGGGACTATAAGTGCGCGTGCCGCCTGGACGTCTATACTTTGCCTGCGTTGCTACAGTGTTGCAGTGCCACGTCGCGACAACTGCATGAATTAGGGACACGGGCATTCAGCGTAACGATGCGTAACAAACGCGTGCGCTCGCCACCGGGGAAATGCGCGCGCAAGGCACCGGAATGGTGCGGATGTAGCGCGAACCAGCAACGTTTCCGCGGCAGAGGCGTACGTAATGCCCATTGTGCCTGGGAGGCGGAAGTAAGGTGAGCAAATAGGCTTATCTCACGACGTGAACAAGCAAGGTGCTTCAGGAGAAGGGTGTGTCGTGTGAGAGGGAAGAGATGCAAAGTACAAGAACACTGAGGCGGAAACATTCGTCGCGCGCGCCGGTAAAGTTGCCCGTCGTGAAACGATGATTGCTCCACGTGCTGGCGGTACGAATTTGGGGAAAGGAACCGAAAATAGAAGGCAAGAGGCAAGCAGGACCGCAGTCAGGGAGAGAGAGTTGGATACGACTACCTGGGCTCGGAGACCTGCAGAAAGCGAGGGGTGGGGGAGAACAATAGTAGAGGCATTCTTCGCGGGTAAAGGCAGTGGGACTAGGCTGTTGAGAACCTACCAGCGCTGGCCCGGGGTCGCACCAGGCGTTTGTGCGTTGCCGACAACACGCAACACAAATTGCACCTCGTTCTCTTCGGGACACCGAAGGGTGCCGTCATCGTCGGTGGGACGCCCAGTGCGTGCGTTATTTTTACCTCGAAAACGTTGAAGGAAGTGCGCGACACCGGGCTCTCGTGAAGAGGGACGTGGCGAGCGGAATACGTGCCCAGAAAAAGCAGACACTGCCGTTACCTCTTGTCATCCCTACTTCCCGTCTCGTCTTTTTCACCTCCGCAGACCAACCTCTCCGGCTATAGTGCCACCCTTTTCGATCCACGTTTTTTCTTTCTCCCCTGCGCGTGCCGTTGTCTATCCTGCTCACCTTCTTCTCCATTGCAGCGCAACCCTTCTCCGCCTCCTCCTACAGTCGTGCTTTACCTTCCCTTTTCCGCCCTTAGAGCATCCCTATGTTGTTCTATTTGTTCTTCTTCCGCAAATAAAGGGGGAGCTGAAGTAGTGGCAAAGCACGATGGATTCGGGATGCTGAGTGCGTATTTCATCTGACAGGAGAAAAACGCAAGGGGGGTGGCGCTAACTCAGCCTCCTCGTTTTCCCTGCCGCGTTTAGTTCCTTTTTCTTCCCGGCACATTTCGTGACTGCCGCATCGCACACGCATGCCCGCGCTTGTTCATGCGCGGTGACGCCTTACCCTGTATTGTACGTGTGCCGAGGGGACGGCGACGGCATTCTCTTTCATTTTCCTCTTTTCTGTCTCTCCTCGACTCCTTCGCGGTGTTTATGATGGCCGCGGAGAATACGTCTTGTTCCGGCCACGACTAGCGTAAGAAGACGGTGGGTTGAGCAAAGCGCATAAAGCGACGAAGCAGAGAGGTGGTGGGTGGGTAGAAGGGGCAGCCACGGTGCTGAGTAAGCGACCGCGATGAAAACATAAAACGGGAAGCGATGGTGGGATTCGGAGAAAAAGGAACAGACCGCCGCGGTGAGCAATAAGAGGAAGCGCAAATAAAGGCTTCGAAACGGGGCTGGAGGGCGGTGGTGCAGGAACGGCCGTAGAAACGTGACAAGTGAGAACAAGGAAGCTTGCTGATGTGGACGCATTGCGCTGCCTATAGTCGACGAGGCTGCAGGAACGGTGTTGCCATTCAGAGCGAGCTAAATGGCTAGTTGGGGTGTGGAAGATATCGAAAGAATGCTTGAAGCATAAGCCGCGAGAAAGTTACAGGAAACGAGTAGTTGGAGACCAATAAAATATATAAAAAAGGAAAGTTTATCTACGGAAGAGAAGCGGAAGCTCATAAGTTATACTCGTCATACTGCGAAAGTCATGCTGAAGTGTTAGTGAACGAATGTATATGTTTGGGGGAGGAGGAGAGCAGCATACGAAAAGGAAAATTATAGAGGCAAATGCTAAGAGGTGGGAAGATGGCAATGTAGATTAGAGATGAGACTTGGATAGACGACAGCATATATATAGCTGAGAAAAATAGAGTATATACCGCCTTCAGGAGCCGATTGACGCTGTCCATCTATAAATACGTTCATAACAGAGTCCTAAGAATAATTAAATCCTTGTGGTTCCACTACAGCTAAATATTTTTACACAATTTCTAACTTTACAGAATGGGGGCTCATACGGGAACACTCTGCAGAGAGGTCAGATGTAAGAACATCAACTATGTCATGTCTAACATAAATGGAAGCACCTATCCAGTCACTTGAAGAGCGTGCCTGGTGTAAATGCTATGAAGGACAGTGAAAGAAGTAAACCCGCTACATGACGGCATTCGGACGCAGAGAGAAAACAACCTAGCCATCTGCCTTCCTGCTCGTTTTAATACAATACTTTACGCATAATATTTGAGCTTGCGAAACAGTTCCAAACAGAAGTGTTTCAGTTTGTATGCGGCATGTTATAAATGTCATAATTTTCACCAGTGAATTTGTGTTTGGTGCACTATCCCGGAGTACAGATTTGCACGCACGGCGCCGGTAGGGACTAGGAATGGTGGGATAATACAATGCGCGAGACTGACAGCCTGTGGTCCCTTGTTGAGTGGGTGCCAAAGAATGGAAAGCGCTGTGGGGGGCTGCACTATATAGGGCGAAGTAGAGTGATGATGGAGGTTTGAAATTTGAGCGCCCGAATGGGTGAGCTCGAAATGTGAATATGGTGATTGTGACGGTGCGTACGGTGAGCTTGAGAGCGAAGGAACTGCAGAACACCTTCGGTGCTACTGCCCGCCCTCTGAACATGAAACGATTACCTTCCGCGCTGCTCTGAGCGAGTTGGACGGAAGACTCTTCTCGTTGGACAAGTCTATGGGACCATGGTCTCGCATATCACAGCTGCAGAAGGCCACAAAACTACTGCTACGATTTCTAGAAGCAACCGGACTGAGTGAGCTTTTGCGAAAAAGCTCCCGGAACGAGAACGCGAGAAGAGAAAAAGTAGTGAGGTCAACCAGACGGGAATCCGGTTTGCTGCCCTACACTGGGAGTAAGGGAAAGGAAGAATAAAAAGAGTAAAAGAGGGAGACATGAGTCATCACTGCGCGCACATGGTAGTACGCACAGGAGGACAATTCGTTATACTGCGTCGACGTTCTTCAAAATATGCAATACCGCTCGGAAAGCTACCTGCGCCATCGAGGGATGCGGCCAAGGCCCAAGCATTTACGTTTGAGAAAACGTTCTAGAGTCCAGTCGGCCTAGGGCGGTTTGTAAGGAGATGCACCGGACGTCGTATTTAGTGCAAGTGTGCAACATACGTTTGATAGTTTATTTAGGCCCACAAGTGCCGCACATTGGTGTGTCGACCATTCCAAGACGGAGAGAATGTGGGTTCTTAAATGCCACAACAAGCCATCGGCGGTAAACCAGTGTTCCATTCCTGTGGGAAACGCAAGTCGGCACTTGCATCCGTAACAAAAGTACTACCGTACGTAGGCGGCAATTGCAGACGCTCAGAGAGCTGCATGAAATTTAGTATCTTTTCCTCTCATCTTGCCGTCCCTCAAATCAAGGTAGCCAATCAAGCTCAATCCTGAGTAACCTCCATGACTTCCACTTATCCCTCTCTTTCTCTGAGTAGTACTTGCTTTCCTGGGAACGTGAGTGATCACGGTGATGGGAGAGGGAGAGAGCTTATTGATAACCGTATAATTCGCCTATTGATAGCCTTGGCATGCCACAACTGCTGAGGACGACTTTGAGGATACTAACCGATGCCATAGACAAAAACGGCTGAACTTTTGTACAGGCTGATCTATAGCTGATAGCCATATGTCCTCATGGTCACATTATCCTTAATGATTCATTTGCATCATTTCAATCATGGCGTGAGACTTGGTAGATGCAAATCAACTTCCGGAAAACTATACGTCATTTACCAAATGTTCTTTCCCTTCTCCGTTTACCTACTCGTATGATGGCTACCCTATATAGAGATTTCTCACAGTATAAGTATCTCGATATTCTAGTCACTCAGGATTTATCTTGGTCGCATCACATCAAACTCGTGCAAACTTGCGCTTAGGAGGTTAGGCTACTTGCAACGCACACTACGTTAAGCTCCACATAGCAAGCTACTCCTCACTTATAAAACACTAGTTCGTCTAATACTGGAGTACGACTCTGTTGTATGGAATTAACACAAAGTATCCGACATCAACAAAATTGAGTATTTACAGGAGAAAGCTTTACGCTTCATTTACCGTGACTTTGGCAGGCATTTTAAGCACACTTCCCATCTTAGCCTTCAACTTACCAGTCTCTCTTCTCGTCGTCAAATTGAATCTTTGAAGTTTCTTTATACCCAACTAACTGCCCACGATTTTCCCTACTTAGCAAATACATCGCACCTGCTAGACCCACAACCACCAGACATCACCACGAGTTGAACATGTCAACTTTTCACCATCACACTGATGCGTATCAAAACAGTTTCTTTTTGTCCGTTCTATAGAATTCTAGAATGCTCTGTCTGGTTACGCAAGATTTTTACCACTCGATGAATTTCTATTGTATACTAGTAATCATTGATGTACAGTGCTCTTTTTATGCTTTTCCATGTATTGTATTTCCCCACCCCTGCGATAGCGCTTCTGGGCTGTAGTACGTTGAAATAAATAAATAAATAAATAAATAAATAAATAAATAAATAAGTCTAATGAAGGAAGTGCGAAAAAAAGGTGGTCAAGAAAACTTAGCATCTAATGTGTCGTAATAGTAGAAAGAAAGATAAGAACAATAGGAACGCCTGCAAAATTCACTGAAGGTAGCAAGATTATTGTTTACGTGCCCGAAGTCATCTGTAAGTACATCCGCGCCCCACCCAGAAGTATCAAACAATAATAAAACATCGAGGGTACACTGCACGGTGTTCAAGTCACAAGCTGATTAAATCATATGCGCTGCCACGCGGAGATTCTGCCGGGCGAGAAGTACCGAGCGAGCAGAGAGAGAGAAAGGCAAAGGAAAGACAGGGAGGTTAACCAGAGATTATCTCCGGTTGGCTACCCTGTACTGGGGGAGGGGAAAGGGGATGCAATAGGTGAGAAAGAAAGAAGGATAAAAAAAGGAAAAAAAAAACCTAAGCACACACACGCACGTACACACGAACTATTTCTGTGGGCACAATCACGCAGCCCGCAAAGGCGTTCCTAGTCTTACACAGTGTCACCATACAGTCCTACGTCACACAGTGTATAGTGACAATTTGTCAGAAAGTGCCGTGTCTTTCAAGTTTCGCAGCAGCGCCTTCATAGCGGATCGCACTAATGTTCGCGTAGGCCAGGTTCCAAGCATCTTGTTTTCGGTCATTGGGCACTTGTCCAGTTTGTCTAAGGTGGCTGAGAGGACTGCTCTTTGTGGAATAAAACGAGAGCACTGACAAACAAGATGAAGCAGCATTTCTTACGGTATAATAAGGTGGGCGAGCAAAACTGAAACTTTTCATGGCGGGCGAAACACTGCCAAGAATCGCTGTGTGAAGACGAGCAAAAAACTAAAATTAAAGTTACATCTGGCGACTTCCAACAGCTTTACTCCCACAGAGAGAATACATTTCGGCAGGGAACGCACAAAACAAATATGACTATGCTTAGTGTGGCACGATAAAACGCAGTTGTAAGTCAGCAAAACGTGGTGCATTCCACTCCTCGCTGTATTTGTTTTTAAAGAGTTATTTATTTTTTTACTCATCGCGAGCAAGCAACTGGCGTGAATTTTATGTTACGTCTGTTAAACACACTGGAACAATAACCAGTCTGCACAGACCTTACTTGCTTGTCCAAACTTTTCAAAGTTTTCTACGTGATAAAGTAAGGAGGGATGCGCAAGTGAAACAGGGGGTCAAATATGCTGAATGCGAAGTTCATAACTCCATAACCAAAAAAAAGAAAAAGCGGTAACGAATGAAAAATAGCGTCTGAAAGAAAGTTCTTGCTTTTACCTGGAAACAACTAGTCTGCGGAAATAAAGTTTTCTTTCGAAACTTCAAAATAAGCAAGAGCTGTACTTTCCAGTCACGTACGATCGCGAAACTCGAATGCTCGCTTTTACCTGTGCGCGAGTGCGTAAGCTTCCGCATAGTGAAGTAGGAGCCAAGACGAATTTGCTGCACATAACATTACCACGAATGGGCGGCCACGACTCGCAAGCGCGAATGCGCATGCAAAGCAAACATTCTCGTGTTTACGAACGACCAGTAGTACAGACTAAAGGAGAGATGTTTAATAGCAACGACAAAGCGAATCGCACAGAAGGACGCCATGCAAGCGCCAACGCACCGGGCTGCGTACGCGAAGTGCAAGATTGCAGTCGACGCGCTAAAAGGTGCGAAAAAACTTGTCGACGAATGAAAAAGCAGAAGACGACGAGGGACAGTTTAGGCTCGACGCGACAACAGAACAAGAAGCAGATTTTGTCGCTCCTAATCGAGGTCGCTGTGAAGCCTCCAATGTTTTTAAGGATGTCTTTTTTTTTTTCAACTTCTTTATGGGAAATTACGTCGAAGAAAAGGCAGCAGTGCCGTGTCTGAACAGAAATGAGGAGTTCCCGCGTGCAAGTGTGTTCAGAGCCTTTGTCCCACTAATTGCTTTGCGCTGCTTTGTAGCATTGTTTGTGTCTTCTGTGGCAGTCGAAGTAGCCTTTAAGTCACAGGTTGAGAATCTGTATAAGGCGTTTCATTTCCATTAAACGCCCCCCTTCCCCCCCCCCCCCATTCAGGCATTGTTCATAGAACTAACGTGCTATTTTGTACCCGTGATAATACAAGTGTTTGTCTCTTACCGTAACATTACTGCAGAGTAAAATTTCTTTTTGCGCAGCCCTCTGATTGGACAGCTTGTCGTCATTACTTCATTACGATTTTTCTTTTGAGAGTGATTACTGCAATAGAAGTTGTGGGCGCAGCCTCCGACAAATGTTGTGTTTGTTTAATTGTAACTTCCTACATCCAATTGCTTGCTTGGTTGTTAACGCTAGTCTTTACTTTTCTCATCCCATATTTTGAACTTTCTTTCACTCGACCCTCCTCCTTGAATCAATGATGATGACGAGGATTTATTGGCATCCCCTTTGAAACGCGGTGGTGTCGAATAGTCATCTAGCCTGTTTGGTTTATTCAGATGCGCTATAGATGTTTTTCCTTCTATCATTTTTGCACACATCTCCTTAATCTTTTTTTTTTCTTTCTCAAAACTATTTTATCTGCCTATGCCTATAACGAATGTGGTCCTATCAATCTCTTAATTCCCGGCAATATTTTTTACCCCAATACTCTAAACCTCTCTTACTTTTCTCGACTGCTGATCGGTTGGTGCTTCTGTACATTTTAAGTGGTGTACATCATCTACGGGGTCTCACTAGGTGAATGCCTTCGCATTCCATTAGAATTCGCTGAGTTGTCTGATCACCGTCATCTTGCAGCCAGAAAAAGACAGAGGAACGAAGAGGAAAACGCGAGGAGGTTAACGAAGCACGTGCCCAGTTAGCTACGCTACAGTTGGGGAGGAGGATAAGATAAGAAAATGGAAAGATGAGAGAAATAATAAAGAGACAGTCATTGTGAATAGACTCGCAGAGGAATGTTCGCTAACCGTCACAAGCGTTCGTACAGTTTAACCGCCTTCTAGAAGTGCAATGGATTTTGTGGCCTTGAAAAGGCAAGAGCGACCAGACCAACTTCCACTGATCTTTTCCTACGAGATGGTCTGTCGTCCAAGTGGCTGAGACTAGCTGCAGAGCACATCGTTGAGCTTCGAAAAGAATGCAGTGGTACAGAAGGTGCGCCATTATTTCGTCATGCCCATACAAACTGTACGCCGCCCCACTGTTGGCCATTCCTATTAAAAAAAGAAGAGGCACTCATAACTGTGACAGCCAATCACATGGGACACAATATAGTTGTTTCGCGACGGTAGAGTCCAATTGGTAGGCGAAGACACATGAAAGTGGGAGTTGGTGAAACGCGATAAATTCCGTTGTACAAGTGTGATGTTTGTGAGCACATGATTGAAGTTGCCATGACGTAGAGCAAACTGCACAGGTTGCAGGACTGCCTTCAAATCGCAGAAAATGGCGCAGCGATTAGGTGGCTGCTGGAGCGCATATTTGATTGCACCCTGAAGAGGCACAAGTTATGTTGTTGACGTCGGCATGTGAGAAAACCAACTGCCAGGAGAAGCCATCCGATGAAATAATCACTGCTCTGATAGAACTGTCAAAATTAATAATTAATATTTGGTGTTTTACGTGCCGAAACCACTTTCTGATTATGAGGCACGCCGTAGTGGAGGACTCCGGAAATTTTGACCACCTGGGGTTCTTTAACGTGCACCTAAATCTAAGCACACGGGTGTTTTCGCATTTCGCCCCCATCGAAATGCGGCCGCCGTGGCCGGGATTCGATCCCGCGACCTCGTGCTCAGCAGCCCAACACCATAGCCACTGAGCAACCACGGCGGGTGAACTGTCAAAATTGGTAGAACTGTCGGTGTATATGTATATGCGGTCAAAATAGGACTCGTTTAGCAGAAGCAGACGCAAGTGTTTCTGGAGGCTAGCTGTGCAGGTCTGCCTTCTTAACGATCCCAATAACTGGGAAGCCTATCGTTTTGATGTGTGGGGGGAGGGCGATCAAAATGGGGTCTTTTTGCGTTTAGAGTGTAATGATTTGCAGATATTCCCAAGCCTGTGTCATTCTGGTGAAGGTGATATACCCGGATTTTTCACTTTATATGGTGCGTCTTCCTTTCTGTAGGTAAGGATGTGTGCGTCAGTGGCCGATCGTACTGCGTGGTATGTTCGTGTGTATTTTATTTGTGGTGGTAAACGTTTTCAAGTCCAGAGGATGATGTCAGCGTACGTTGCAAAGGGAAGGTCTGGCATAGATCCGAGGAGTAGGAGGAGGAGGAAATAAATAGAGAAGGCAGGGATGTTAACCAGAAATGCGCCTGGTTGAGAATGGCTGTTAAGCCTGTAGAGAGAAAGGAAAACAATGGTTAGTGGCAGAGTATAGGTCCTTGTGGGACCCCTAACTCGTCGGAAGGACTTCGCGTGTAGTGATGTTCTGGACCCGCTACCTGAACAACCCACAGGTCTGTGAATTACTGATACGCACATTTAGTCGAGCAGTCTATAGAGTCCTGTTGACTGGTGACATCCCAGAGACGGTTTAGAACGCACTAGCTTTGCTATCCCACCCACGCGAGGCGCAACCTTGTTAACCTTCCTTCCGTTCCTTTTTTATTTTTTTTTTTACATTCCTGTATATTTTAGTCGGGTTCGGATTCAGTGACTATCTGCTCAATCAAGTATAAGATAGTGAAGTGGCACACGCCGCAATCCGCGTGAGACTCTCTGGCCCTCCCCTGAGGTGGCCGGATTTATTGAATTGTACCAGACTGCTTGCTCTAGCTCGCTCCAGCCGACGCTCAAGATTAGAAGGGAGGCGTACCAACCACACAGTTTATCCCAACCCGTCCCACTCCGAGACGCGAGACGAAGCGGTCCTATTGAGGCTGGCACAAACACACTCTCTGTCGAGCCCACGCATTCAAACCTTAAAAGCAAAGTGAGGACTGTTCTCCACTTACTAAAGGGAGAAAAAGCGCTACAGAAATTCTAAGAATTGCCTAATAATGCGTAAGAATTATTTCGCTCGACTACTATGCGTTTGATTCCTTAATTAGCTAGCTTCTGCCTGTCTTCCCATCACTACTATTCAACTACTATTACACTATTACAGTCGAACCTCGATATAATGAAATTATACTTGCTAAAAAAAGTTCATTAAATCGCGGATTATCGTTAATGCGAGGTTTGAAAGCTTCAGCACTAAAACAGCACAAATTGCCATAGCATTTCTGGTGGATGGTATTATGTTAGTAAGCGCCTATAAACAAATTGTGACATGGTCTTGGCATGCTGTGCAGATCGTGCAGGGAGCAATGCATAGATGGGGCTGACGGCGTCCAAGATTTGCGCCTGTTGCATCGCGTAGTGTCATAAATCTTGGACGCCATGGCTGACCGCGCTTATATCTGGCGACAACTTTCTGTGATTGTGCAGCGAAGGCTGCGGGGGCGGCGCCTATGCACATGTATTGCTGCGTCAAGTAGTCCGAACCTTTCGCTCGAGGTTTCGGTTTTCGGTTGCGTCAGCGCTTTCCGCAAATGGGTGATTTTGATTACAGCTTTCGTGCATGCACGTGGTAGATATATATTAGCCGTGTTAAGGCACTGCAAAATTTAATCATACGTATATCGCACAATATTTATGGGAAGGTTGCATATATATATATATATATATATATATATATATATATATATATATATATATATATATATGAATAGTTCAAAATTGTATGTTTCGCGAGCAACCAACACCATTAAGAAATCGCCGTTGTAGCTACGTACGACCTCAATTTCAGTCGAACTCTTATGGAAAATACACTATTTCTCTAACTTTTGCAAAATGCCTTCGACTATGCGCTTTTCCGCGCATTTTAAATATACAGTGCGCGACATGCCGCGCTGCGACACGCCATGCGACGTGTTTCATTGCAACGAGCCAGGTGAACTTCTTCATTTATACAAACATTCTTTGCAGAACTATTCCCACAACTGTTACGTCCGCTATCGAAATGCACATGTCCTGCACCTGCCTCGACTACTTGGCAGCTATACGCTGCTAAGCGCAAGCTTGTGGGTCCAACCCCCCCCCCACTGCAGCCAAATTTTCATGTGCGCAAAATTTAAAAGCGCCCGTATATTAAATTTTGGTGCACCTGAAAGAATGCATTTGTTCACGTATTTTTCACGCCCGCTTGGTTAAGCCTAAGAGGAAGCTTTCAAAATTAAAATGAAAAACATAAAGTGGCACATATTATATAGTGGCACACACAGGATAGAGCTCTACGCTGTTCCTGGGGATCATACTGTGGTTTGGGAAAGTAAAACCTCGCAGTCAATTATTTCATATGCCGCGTGATTAGTAAAAGCTAGAGGCAGAAGCCCAAGCACAAAGCGCGATGTTCCGGAGGCTTCTGCACCATGCCCCCATTCACAGCGGCTATTACCTTCAGATCATCTCACTATCACGCGCATCACTCTCGCTGCTCGTATCTGATACAAGTGAAATTTCAAGCCTGTCGAGGCTTGCGCCAGTGATGCTGTCACGCTGCCAGAATTCCTCTTCGATCCTCTGAATTTGAGAACACGCCCTAAACCACTTGTCTGCCGTTACAAAATTGATGCTTTCCTGCAGCAATTTTTCGACAGATGCAAGGGTGAATGCGGTATTGTTAGTCGCTACGTAACATTTCACCTGGCTCCAAATCGGTTCGATTGGATTCAACTCGCAGTGGTATGACGGAAACCTCACGACGTCGTGATAGGCAGCCTTAGCAAACACATCTAAGCGATAGGCCGAAAGCATCTTCTTGTGTTGGTTGACCAGCTCCAGTAACTCCGGCTTTAATTGATTCTGAGAAAACGCGGTGCCTTTCTCAGTTAGCCAAGACTGGAAGTCAACCTTTCGTGTTGATGTTGTGGGTACTTTCTCGAAGTGAACACTGTGGTAGGGTGCATTGTCCATTACTGTAACGCCGCGTAGTTTGATGTTTGGTAGAAGCTGCTCAGAGAACCACTTCTTGACCCGTGACCCATCCATTTCTTTGGGCTACTCACCAGCTCCTTTCGCTGCTCGGAACACGAGGCAAGCGCAATTTACAAAGCCATCCTCGCCAACGGCGTGCAATAGGATCAGCGCCACCTTTGCCGCTGGTTGCACGAAGGCCTGTTCTCAGACCTTCCCGAAAAGCATCCTCGCGTGTAACAACGTTCACGTCCTCCCAGACCTTTTCCTTGGTATGTCCAGCGTTGACCCAAGTTTCGTCAAGGTAGCATATATGCGTGAAAAAAAGCGACAAACAACGAAAAAAAATTGAAGCATGTCGCCAGGCATACGCAGTTGGCAATTACTCAAGATGGGCGATGGACTGCGTGAATTTGCACTGCTCCGCTATTATGAATAAGCAATATTCAGGCACCCCATGTTCGTAAGACGCAATATGCGAAACATATTATTCTGTGCAGCGTACAAACGCTGGTCAGGTGATTGGCGTGAGCTACACAACGGGCATCGAAATGTGGTGATGCACGACGTGTGGTAACAAGAAACGTCGCCACTTGAAACGTTCACCTTAACATCTATTTCGCGAGGATAAACAGCACACTGAACTGTCAAGCAACAACGCTTGCGTTTGTGCAGACAGCGCTTCTGTGAGCAGCCAAAGCCTGGGCGCTACCACTTTTTAAGCTAACGATTACAGCCAAGCGCAGTGCGCGTCTTTTACGTCTCAGAAAAACTCTTTTTACGGAACAATTAAAGGTTCAGGTTTACAGGGTGATAAAAAATCACTTATTCGTCGATACATCCACTATGAAACTTGCAAAAAGGGTCGATTGTCGTACTTACCGCCTTTGGGTGCGGAGTTCCCGGATGGTACGCAGGCGCTGCTGCCGCAACAAGATATCTTTTCTCTCGAGGAGAGCAGAGTTTCTCTTCCGCTTGTGAAAAGAAAACCCAATGACGTTGAGCAGCCTTTGCATTGTACGTATACACACATTTTAGGCATATCAATGTCACTATAACTGGTCACATCTCGAGCAAGTTCTGCGGTTGGTGCACTTATCTTCGTAGAACGGCTAAGGAGAAACTGTCATGCAGTTGCAGTCTCGTTCTTCCGATTCTGGCTGGGAGACGCGGCCGTTTTGGCTTTGGTGACTTCAAGGTGCCACACTGTACGTCGCGCTTAATCCAGTACACGCTGCGTTCGCTAACCCGGGCCAGTCAGTTCGCGAACCTTCCGACATGCGTCTGTGATAGCCAGCTGCGGGTCGCTTTTTGCATATTTGTGCGTAAACGTTGTACACCACTTTCTTAGCCTGCGTGGACAGCTTTTCCTTCAACAAATCGCGCCGCAGATGTACGGCGGCTGGGGTCACGGAACACTGTGGTCGTGCATAGGCAAACGGCGTTGACGTGCTGCAATCCGGGGACGCCATATTCGTTTAAAGGTCATGGAAATGAGATACGGACGCCATAAAACCGCAAAGCATGAATTAGCGTGAAACGAAGTTCCTTCAACAAGGCAACGTTTTTCTTGATTAATAAATTATTATCTTGCATTAACAAATGTTCAACTTACTGCAACTTGTTTATTTAACCTGCATAGCGTAAATATTGTCACGTGATAGTGACGTTAACGAACACAGTAGCAATACTGTGAAAGACAAAACTAGCTTTTATTGGGCGAACCTGTGCCCACAAAGGCAGGCTACACGTAAAGCAAAAAGATAGCGGCGAACACAGTCCGCGATCGTCGAAAATCTGATGAGCGGGTCAAGCGTATCGGGTTTTATACATGAGTCGTCGAATGTCCCAGAGTAATCGCTGGGACCCGCGTGCCTTCCACAAAGTTCTACATTATTCACGTCGCGCACACATGCGATCAGATTACACAAGGCTCGGTCACAGACAGCGGTTGAAAGCGTCGATAACATTCCAGAAGAGAGAGAGAGAGAAGGGAAGAAGGAAAGGCAGGGAGGTTAACCAGACTGAGTCCAGTCTGCTACCCTACACGTAAGGAGGGGAATGGGGAGTGAAAGAGAGAGAGAGAGAACTTAGGTGTAGGATGTCTATAGTCGGGCACTCAAGTCTGTTGCCCTCAGGTAGAGAAAAAGCGCTCGAACTGCTTTCTGGGCTAATGAAATCTGAGGTCAGGCTCCCAAGATCTTCGCTTCCATAAATGGCCTGTCATTCAGTCTATTTAAGGCACACTGGAGAGTCTCACGTTGATTATCGAAGCGAGAACAGTGGCACATGAGGTGACTGAGGGTCTCTTCACACTTTAATTTAGCACACATTGGTGAATCCGCCATTCCAATACGATAGCTGTAGGAGTTGGTGAATGCTACTCCTACCCACAGCCGACACAGCAGTGTTGCGTCACGTCGTGGAAGGTTCGCTGGTAATTTAAGTTTCAGTGATGCGTCGAGGCTGTATAAACGACACTTAGAGTTCTGTGGTGTATGCCAGCAACCTAACGTGATGGTACGAGCGAGACTGCGAAGCTGTCTTGCAGCGTCGACTCTCGATAAAGGTATAAGGAGTGTCGATGAGTCAGCCTGGGCACGTCGGGCAGCGTCATCGGCGACGTGATTGCCAACGGTGCCACAATGTCCCGGCAGCCGCTGAAATATGATATCATGTCCTCGTTCACAAGCGCAATGGCAGGGTTCATTGATTTTTTACACCAGCTGTTCACAATTGCCACGTCGTAAACTTCGCAAGCTCTGGAGGGCTGCTTTCGAGTCAAAAAATAATGCCCTTTTGTTAAGGGGTTCTTCTTCAGTGTATTTGACAGCAGTGCAAAGAGCGGCCAGTTCGGAACCTGTAGGTGTCATTACTAGTAAAGTCTTAAATTTGATGACGACCGATTGAGATGGTAGAACAACGGCGCCCGTAGAATTTTCCGAGACGGAACCATCCGTGTAAACATGGATTCGGTTAGCGTATGAACAATGCAAAAGTTGCAATGTGATCTGCTTGAGAGCAGCGGTGGTCAGGCTAGCTTTCTTCACTATTCCTGGAAGAGCAAGGTACACAAGAGGCTTTTTAAAGCACCACATAAGGGATGGCGTTCTTGTTGCGGGTGAATGCCTCAAAGACAAAGAGGGCCGGTTAGCCGCACTTGATCTGGAGAACGCTGCCTTGGGTCTTTTCTCAGGCAAGCGAGCGAGATGGTGGTCAGGGACTCTGGATATATGGCGAACATGCGCGCGGAGTGCATCGATAGCTTTATAGGTCATTATTGGGTGGTCTCTATCGGTGGTAATTGTTGCCACGGTTGAAGCATTTCGAGGCAGCCCCAGACATGTTCGAAGGGCTTGGCCTTGAATGCTCTGTAGGGCATGGATGTTAGTTTTGTTAGCATTGGACAGCACTGGTGTGCTGTATCGCAAGTATCCTAGGAAGAGCGTCCTGTATAGTTGAAGCATACATGGCACGGATGTGCCCCACGCTTTACCGGCAAGAAACCTTAGTATATGGGAGATAGAAGTAAGCCTCTTCTTCAAGTATGAGATGTGGGGGCTCCATGAAAGGTCTCTGTCTATAATAACACCTAGGAATCGGTGAGTTTTTTCGTAGGAAATTGGTTGGTGGTAACTAGAAATGGGGTATCAGGTCATGGGCTTGTGGGTAAATGCAACTAAGGCGCACTTCTTGGTCGAAATGCTGAGGCCTTGAGCACGCAGGTACGATGATGTTAGGGTCACTGCTTTTTGGAGCCGTGCACGCACCTGGAGACGTGTAACCGCGAGGCCCATATGCATATGTCGTCAGCATATATGGAAAGGTTTACTGTATGCGGTAGAACGTAGGCAAGTCCAAGGATTGCAAGGTTGAACAAATTGGGGCTAAGAACCCCACCGTGAGGGACGCCGCGGCAAGTGTAATGGTCAGCGGTTCGGCCATCTGCACTCTGCACAAAGAGAGAATCTTTTGAATACATAGCTCCGAATCCACCGAGACATGCGTCCACCAATTCCATTATTTTCCAGGGCATCAAGGATGGCTTCATGCGTTACATTATCATAGGCGCTTTTCACGTCGAGGAATAGTGCAACCAATATACGCTTGTGGTGTTTTTCTTGTTGTACAGACGTGAGAAGGTCGATGACGTTGTCAGTAGAGGAACGGCCTCTTCTAAAACCAGCCATGGCCTCGGGGTATACGTTGTGGCGCTCAAGATACCACTCTAGGCAGGTGAGAATCATTCTTTCCATGACCTTCCCCACACAGCTGGACAGCGCAAAGGGTCGGTAGGACGCTAGGTCAAGTGGCGACTTTCCAGGCTTCAGGAGTGGTATCAAGCGGCTGGACTTCCACTGCTCAGGAACGAAGCCATCATTCCATGACTGGTTATAACATTCCAGAAGTCTGCTTCGGCCATCTTCACCTAGGTGGCATAAAGCAGCGTAGGTGATGCCGTCTGGTCATGGCGACGATGAGCGCCTGCATGTGGCCGGAGCAGCGTCCGATTCCTCAAGTGAGAAGGACACATCCAATTCTGGGAAGCGTGTCGCAGGAACCTTACCCAGAATTTCGCGATTGATAGTGACCACACTGCCCGCAATCTTCACACAGAAATCTTCGGCTGTATCGACCTGTGAGCGGCCTTGATGGAGGGCTAGGGCTTTGAATGGGTGTCGTTGCTGTAGAGACGAGCCAAGGCCGCCCACCGTCCTTCATATGATAGACAGTGGCATGCAGGGGTCAAGTGATTCGCAGAACGTCTTCCACCGATGTTCCTACAGCCTGTCCATACGACGTTGGATTTTCTCCTGTATACATCGAGCGACTCTAAAGTCATGAATTTACTTCTTGCGCCTGTATCGCCTCTCGGCCCTTCTGCGAATCGTTCGAGGTCGCTCAAGTTTCATGTTAAAATCCGTACGTTTTTAGCGGATGTAAATGTGTACTTAGACGATTCCAGTACACTTGTAATGAGGTTCTCAATGGTGCCGGTAAATCCTTCTTTGCATGCCTCTTCCACCTTTGTCTTATATGTGGACCACCTTATATATACTTGTCGGGAAGTAGAAAAAGAGAAGCTTCCAAATCCTGTGATACTTAAGTAGGTGGGAATATGGTCACTGCCATGATTCTCAATGTCAGAGAACCATAGAACATTTTGACCAAGTTGCCGTGACACCAAGGTCAAATCTAAGCAACTGCTATAGTTCGAACCACGCAAGTACGTCCGACTGCCATCGTTCATAATGCTGAGTTCATGCTCGGAAGCAAATTCCACAAGTTTCCCGCCCCTGGAATCTATTCTGGAGCTTCCCCAAGCCAAGTGATGAGCATTAAAGTATCCCGTGATAATCCAGCGTCCAGAAGTCGCCCTCAGGATGTCTCGCAGTTGGTCGGCGTCGAATCGACTACATGGGGAGATGTTGGCGCCGATAAGGGCGAAGGTCCCTTTATTCTTTGTAATGCGGAGACACACGTATTGGTTTCCATCATGAGGCTGCACCGAGTGGGGAATGTAAGTCAGTTCTGTACGGATGTAAACAATTACTTTGCTGGATTGCCCGCACGTCGACACCATAAAGGCTTCGTATCCAGAGAGTCTTAGCGCTTTTGACACATTTGGTTCACATATTACCACTACAGGTAATCGGTTCGTAAAAACGTATTGGCGGAACCATGAAATCCGTGATTTAAGTCCTCTGGCATTCCACTGGAAAATCGTCGCTCTACGCACTTCGTCACGGAGTGAAGGCAGTGGAAGAGCCATTGTGCTTACGCAAGATTTGCAAGCACTGGGCTCAGGGCATCCAACACTTGCACTGCGCTTCGAGCTGTTGGCGTATTCGAGTTGCCCACAAGCGTGCGAATCGCATTTATCAAAGACTTGAGCATTGTTACAATTCGGCGGTCATGCTCTGTCAGCTCATCTGGGTGAGGGGTGGAGCATTGTGGTGCCTCTCCTTGTTGGGGTTTTTCAACAGGGCTTATCTTGGCAGTGTTGGCCATTCTTCATCCACGGCATTCTTTTCAGCTGCTGCGTTATCTATACGCGGTTTGGACACATTCTGCACTGGGGTTGGAGCAGATTCAACAGCAAGATGCTTTGCGGCACGCGTATTCTTTGTGCGGAGAGCAGAATTCCTTGATGAGCGTCTGCGACGAGAACAACGTCGCCTGACGTCAGCAGCTGCTTCACGATGAGTCGACCGGTCCCTCACCATTTTCTTCAAGATGCAGAGTTCTCGTTTAACTCTAGGACATTCTTTGATGAGGCATCGTGGGGCTCTTGACAGTTCGGACACTTATAAGTTTTTGCCTGGCAGTTGCCTGCAGAGTGTTGTGCTGCACAGCGGGAACATATAGCAGACTTTCCACAGACGGCTCTCACGTGACCGAATTTCTGGCAGTTCCTGCACTGAAGCGGCTTGGGAACAAAGGGCCAGGCAGCATGTCGGAAATAACCTACTTTCACATGCGATGAAAGGCAGTCACCTTTAAAGACAATTTTCACGCATCTGGAAGTTCCGAGACAGGCCACTTGCAGTATGTGGGTCCCATGATTGGCAGGCTTTGTCAAAAGTGGTAAAGCCTCGCCTGAGATGGCCGCATCAATGTCATATATGACGCCTGTAGTAGCCTCTTTTCCCATCGGGATGATGGTATGGACGTTCATGCCACCGAGAACAATGACAGCTCGCAGAGGATCTAACGCCGACGCATGGGCGACGTCTACCGCGACAACATTCTTCAGAGGGTTGACTCGTACGTCCTCAATGCCATTTCGCAACAGTCTCTCGAGTTCAACCGATGCAACTTGCCTGTTGAGGAACGTTATGTTGTCGGAGGGTAGCACAGGTAAGAAAAGGATTGTGTACTTCGGCGAACTCTGCGGAGTCCTCATAGTAGATGTGTCCACAGAGGCCCTAAGCATCCGCCGCTTTGCTTTCTGACTCAGGACAGTCACGTAGTCGTCGTCGGAGCTGTCTTCGCTCTCGGTCGAGTCTATCAGGGAAGCCTCGCTGTCGCTCGAGAGGCTGTTCCACTTCCTTGAGGCTGCCGACGCGGGCGCCGCTACTTCAGGTGGGAGTGCGGGTGGCTCCACTTCCATTCCCGTCGAGCAGGGAACAGTGTTCTTCGGAAGAAAGCGAGAATTACTACAAAATACTGGTGACGGAGAACAAATACTCAACAATAGGATCACTTCGTCGTCTTCCGCGCCAACATTCCAGAAACTTCTGTTACATGCAGGCGCGTCCTGCGCTGTGCGCAAACATTTGTTAGGTGGTGAGAAGTGGCCGCCCGATAAAGATAAAGAAGTGCAGGTGTCAATATTATTTCGGTAGTGAACTACATGCAGGGGGGCATAGCAAAACAGGTGCGACTCGGCACGGTAGCGTTAGCTTCACTGCCACAGAAACGTGTTGCCAAATGTGGTGCCCGCATCCAGCGCCCGCAAATGACAAAAAGTGAGTGAGTTAGAACTTTATTTAGGTCCTGAGGGGAAATCAATCCGGCGGCTCCACCCAGGTCGGGGCCGGTAGACAGAGTCCTTCGGCGACGGATCGGGCCCTCTGGACAGCCTTGAGCTGAGCGAAGAGCTCTGTGCTTCTGAGCGCTGAGTCCCAGGAAGACTGGTCGGGAAAGTCCGTGCTCGCGTTGGCAGGGGACAGCCAGAGCATGTGTTCGAAGTTTTATTCGTGGCAGCAGTGTGGGCATTCAGTAGGAAGGTCAGGATTGGTCCTGCTTAGTGTTGTTGGTGTGATGTATGTCCTAGTCTGCAACTGTCTGTAAGTGGCGGCCTTTGCTTTTTTGAGCTTTGGGTGAGGAGGAGGAAAAATTCTTCGTGATAACCTATGATTTGAACTGATTTCGTGGTATGATACGAGCGGGTCTTTATTGTCTAGGTCCCTCCAGTCTAGGTTGAAACGAGAGGGCGGACCGCATACGCGGAATGTGAGCTCTCGCGCCAGTTGGTGTGCCCGCTCGTTCGGATTACAGTCAGGAGGTCCGGAAATGTTGCCCATGTGGGCCGGGAACCATGTGATGTGTGGGGACGTGAGGTTGTCACCTCCCGTTTCTTGGAAGAAGATCGCGTTGATAACCGTAGCTGCTTTCCTAGAGACGAGGGCCGACGAGATGTTTCTAATAGCTGTTCTTGAGTCCGAGTAAATGACTGACGCTCCTTTGCAACTTCGAAGGGCCACCGCGATGACCATTTCTTCTGCTTCGTGAGTGAAGTTGGTAACTACCGTGACTGCGTTGACGAGAGAGCCATGGGCGTCCACCACAGAGACCGCGTAGGCGCCTCGATTCCAATACCTGGCCGCGTCAACGAAGAGGACTTGCGTTTCGTTACGTTTGATGTTGTCAAGGATTGCCTTCGCTCTCGCTTTTCTCCGCCCTTCGTTGTGGGTGGGGTGTATGTTTCGTGGGATGGGATCAACGGTTATTGGTCTCTTGGCGTTTGTGCATAGTTGCGACTTCTCTGGTGGCATGAAGAGGGGCTGTATGCCTGCTTCTAGTAAGATTTCGATGCCCGCCCTTGTGAGTGAGAGCCAACTAATCTGGGAGTTTCGCTGTGCCTCAAAAAGTTCGGTTGCCGTGTTGTGTAGCCCCAATTGGAGGAGTCGTTCCGTGCTAGTGTTTCTAGGGAGGCTTAGGACCTTTTTCAATCCCGTTCTGATTAGTGTATCAATTTTATTCAGCTCCGTCTTCTACCAGTTGAGGAAGGGGGCGGTGTAGATTACGTGGCTGATGAGGAAGGCGTGAAATGCATTCATGAGGTTGTCCTCTTTCAGTCCGTCCCTTTTGCTGGCGACCCGTGATATGACCCTGGTGAAGTTGAGGGTGCTCTTTGTGATGCGTTTTAGTGCCTCCGCGTTGTCATTGCTGTAAGCCCCAATGACCATGCACAGGACCTTGATTGTGTTACACCTGGGGATGTTTCCTCCGTCCCAGGTGTGTAGGTGAACGGGGACGGAGCTGAGGGGCTGTCTCAGCCTGGGCCTTGTTTGCACAGAAGGAGCTCCAATTTGCTGGTGGAGAGCTTCAGTACCGTGTTTGCAAGAAAAGCTTCGGTGGTGTCCAGCGCTTGCTGTAGGTTCTGCTCCAGAGTGCCTCGCGGGTTGCTCGTGGACCAAATGGTGATGTCGTCGGCGTAAATCGCGTGCCCTACCCCCGGGACTTTCGAGAGTTTGTTTGCGAGATCACGCATTGCGATGTTGAAAAGAAGCGGCGAAAGCACTGATCCTTGCGGGGTACCGATGTTACCTAGCATTTGCTTTCTGCTTCTGATTTGTCCGACGTTTATGGTGGCCGTTCGGTTATCCAAAAACAATCTTATGAAATTGGGGAAATTTGCTCCGAGATCTAAAGTGGAGATTTCGTTGAGGATGTGCTCGTGCCTGACCGTGTCGAAGGCCTTGGTTAGGTCGAGCGCCAGGATGCCTTTTACATCCCTGGATTTGTTGTCTATGACGGCATTCCTGATGAGTATCATGGCGTCTTGTGTGGATAGTGATTTTCTGAAGCCTATGAGATTGTGGCGGAATAGGCCGTTTTTTTCAATGTGCTCTCCAATTCTGTTGTGGATGGCATGTTCTGCGACCTTCCCGAGGCACGACGTAAGGGAGATGGGTCTCAGATTCTCTGGATGAAGCGGTTTCCGGGTTTGGGGATGAGGACTACATTGGCAGTTCGCCATTCATCCTGCACCCGACCTTCAGCCCATAACTCCTTAATTTTGCTCGTAATCATTTGTATGGCTTTGTCGTCTAGATTTCTGAGTAGTTTGTTAGTAAGTCTGGGCCGGGGGCCGAGCTTTCCGTTTAATTCATGAAGGGCGTGCACAATCTCCGAAACTTCGAAAGGACGATCCAGCGATAGTTGAGGTGTCCCTTTATAGTCGCGTGTCGGGTCGTCCCACGGGACGGATTTGCGCTCTACTGGTAGGTTGATGTCTGCCAGGGCGTCAGCAAAGTCCCGCGGACTCGTGCCTTCTTTCGTGTGAAGATGAACGAACCTTTCGATCGTTAGTCGGGTATAACTCTTGGTCGGTTTGTTGTTGTCGGCGAATAGGTTCTTAAGAAGGCTCCACTTGCTGACCCTTCTCATTTTACCGTCAGCCTCAAGACACACTTCGTCCCATTGCTGCGCATTCAACTTTCTGGAGTGTTCTTCGATTTCTTTGTTGATTTTCGTTAATTTAGACCTCAGCCTTCTGTTTAGCTTCTGCAGTTTCCATCTTTCTCTTACGCATTATTGGCCTCCAGGAGGTGTGCGAGTCTGGAGTCCATGGCTGGCACCTCCGGATCCACGCTTATTTCTTTAGTGGCATTGGCCACCGCAATTTTCAGATTTTCCAGGAGCTCTTCGAAGGTTTCTTCTTGTTGGTCCGCATTACCCCTCATTCTTCTGAAGAGGCCCCAGTCGACGTAGGTGTAATTCTTGGGAGAAGTGCGTGTGATGCGGACGTTGATTTCTGGGATGTAATGATCACTGCCAAGGTCCTCTTGCAGGTTGTCCCACGACCCGTCAGCGTTTCTGAGGAACGTCAGGTCCGGGGTGGTGTCCCTCTGAAGCGAGTTGCCTCTGCGCGACGGAAACCTTGAGTCCGTGATGAGTTGCATGCCTAGGGTGTCCGCACACTCGGCAAGGTTAATTCCTTTCCTGTCATTGGTGGCGTAGCCCCAGACGGTGTTGTGCGCATTGAAGTCCCCGGCAACGATCAGTGGCCTGTCCTTGGCTTGCGACGCGACCGATGTGAGAAGTTTGTTAAAGTTTCTGAGTCTGTCATTCGGGGAACTGTAGACGTTTAATATGTAAAGGTTGGTCTTTAGGGCCCGACTGGGGATGATTTCTGTGAGCATGGATTCCAGGCCTTTTTTGTACGTCGGGGTGCCCCTTTTCACAAAGCTGACATCTTTGCGGATGAGAGCGGCAACGCCCCTGGATTCGTCTTAAAACTTTTTGTGTGCAAACAAACAGGGACGAAGAATAGGGGCAACACCAGGACGAGCGCTTTCTAGCAACTGAGTTGTTAGATAGCGCTCGTCCTGGTGGTGTGAAAGCGCTCGTCCTGGTCAAGCCAAATCCAAATTTTCATTTGCAAGCAGCAGCAAGTGACCATCTTCGGGAGCCAGAGGACAACACACATCACTGCATAGGCAACGTAACTATAGGGTGTGCGCACACGATGCCGACGTACGACCAAATCTTATCACGGAAATTGCGGCGCGCGGTGGCAAAACTCTATTAGTGGTTTCGTGTGCGCTTTTATTTTAGCGCTTGAGTACTTCGATTTTTCCTTTGTCTACAGAACGTTCGGAGATTCCTTGCTTTAAGAGAGAGTGCCTTTGCTTCCAAAAAAGCGGAGAAAAGAGCCCTAGACAGATGACAAGCCGGGCGTAAAGTCAAAATTCCCGTCCCGCTCACGGTGATAGACTGTCAGCGTGTATGGTATCGGCGAGTTTTCTAATTACGACCTTTCATGTCACTTGCGCCCTTTTTTCAGGGCTTTGCGCTTGGTTTTTATTTTATTGAACATGAGAATGTTTCTCTAAAGGCAGAATGAAACATATTCCGTGTTGCGCAACTGATGGTTGCGTTTCCAGCTTTCCGAAGTCAATGACTGGGAGCCGATGTTAGAAGCTCAACTCTGCGCGAAGATCTCATAGAAGGATCAATTGGACTTATTCGTACGGTTTAGTTAGAGTATTTCTTCTTCAAGATAAGTGTGTTGCGGCAGTTCTGCTGAAAAAATTCTTTCTACCCCGCCTCACTCAAACTTGTCAGAGGGATAGTAGCCCCCGATGCCGAGGCATGTGTCAGGCATGTGTTGTTGTTGTTATTATTACATAAAAACACAAACGCGACGCAAAGAGAAAAAGCAAAACAAGCTAACAATTGTCTCCTGAAAGGAATAACAAACGTAGCTGCTTGAAAAGGATTGAGTATAACTTCGGAAGAAAAGCGAGACAGATAGAGAAGAGAGGAAAGCATGATGCATCACATCACGCGCAGACTACGTAGGAACACTACAGAAAACAGTCGAGTTTCATGGCTAAAGAGAATTCCGCAGCAAGTTTTTAGAACTCGTGGGAACTTGAAGATGGGCCTTGAGGAAATAAAAGGTCGCTAAGTGATAGTCGTCACAAATCACGCGGCTGAAATTCGTTAAGCAGCTCAGAGAAGAGACTGCGTTTTTTTTCTCTCTGATATACCAGAAAATGTCTCAAAAGCTTTAACCATTAAGTGCAAGTGCGAAATCTCGTTCGGGACCCTCGGTTGGTGGGGTTTCTTTGTGATCGATCTCCTCGGTTTCGTCGACTCGGTCCATCGTCGTATAAGCCACGTTTACGTGGATGCGACAGTGGCGCATCGAATCGCAATTCTAGCGTGTTGCGTTCATGTAAAAGGCGGTAATGCGATAAAGAAAGACGAATCGCATTAATGCGCGTAGCGTGTCGCACCGTGAGGGGAAAGGTGATGTGACTGTCGGCGGTGGTCGTGAGGGCTCAACGATGAAACGCGCTCACCGGGAGTAGGTCTCGGCTTGTCTTGGACGAAGTATTGTGCGCCACGAGAACACCCTTTCCCACAGCATATCCACGTGTTATTCATATTGCGCAAATAAGTGCGAAACGCTACATTCGCATTCCTGTACACGTGGAAATGCACGAATTCGAAGAACTTGGGCAACGACGAGAGGGACGATGCCGGTTCTTCTCGCTGTCTCGGCGGCTTTTACACATTTCTAGTATCCACATGACAGTTGAAGGACGTGTAAGGGAAGCGGTAGGCGTGGTTCGTGGGGTGGTTATCGGCTGGCATGTTCCATCACCAATGTATTGAGAAAAAAATCGTCTAGTTTTTACTAGTGCCTGGCTCATTTGCTCGCGCTCTCATACGATTCAATGCACGCTACAGAAGCTAATAAAAAAAGGAACGGATGAAACTAAAGCGCCGCGGTGTCCGTATTTTTCTACTCTTCGTTTCTTTTCTTTCATCAAGTTGCCGACGTGGAGTAAGGCAGGACCGTGCCTGTGACTGCCGGAAAAAAACTATCCGCGCCATTTTTCAACTCAGTTCAGTCGAGCTAACTCCGAACCGGTTTTAGAAAGCAGCGGCCGTCGATGGGAATAGCTCGGATCGGGCTCCCCGCAGGTCCGCGAGGCCCGGTTTACGGAGTTTATTATAGCGGGCAATAAGCAGCCTATTTCCCGGCAGCTCGCGTGCCTCGCGTAAGGCCATAAATAAAGCACAGAGACGTATAGTATAAACGAAGAGTAACGAGCCGATGGCACTCGGGGGCCGCACTATTCGCTCGCCCGCTTATATGGGGCGAGAGCCGCCGCCAGCGTGACCGGAGGAGCGCGGGCTTGATCGAAGAAAGAATAAGAGCGGCCCGCGTCTCACCTCCTCGGCTCGCGCGGGGCTCTATTGAACCTGACGTTCGAGCCGCGTACAAAAGAACGACAACTCGCGCGCGCCCGCCACCGTGGATGGCCGAGGAAAGCGTATATATCCGTCCGCGCGGCGACCAAGGACGATACTGCGCTTCAGGATGGCCGTGCAGTTGCGTAAAGGGCCTCCGGGCACGCTTGTTGCTGCCGAGTTACGACCCGGGCCGCGTTGGGAGAGAGACGAACGAGGAAAGACGACGACCGCCAAGCACCGCGCACGCAACCTCGATTGGACGCCGTGAGCGGCGGCCTATACAGGAACGCTGCTTATCTATGTAGCGACGGCGTACGGCAGACGCGGGCCTCTCCTCCTGGGACGGGGCGATACCGGCGACGTCGCGTGCGGACACAAAGGGTCCGAGCGAATGCCACGCATGACGCGAGCACAAAGAAACAGTGGGAGGGTTGAAAAATGTCAGATAAACAAAGAAAGTAATGGAAGACGTAGGCAGCTCACGAGACTATTGTGAACATGTTATCAAAGTTGCGAGGTAATGCTTATCCAAATAAGCATAAATAAAGATTGTTATTTCTTTCTTTTTCTTTTTGTCCCGCAGTTAGCTAGATGAGAAGGAGTACTTGCCCCAGAATAGCCGCATTGCGAAATAAATCAAGGAAGTGGCCTCCTACGCCGTAACGTGGAATGTGATCCTCAGAACGAAGGTCTCCGAGCGAGCTTTATGACGACCTAGCCCAGCTGGAAGGATTCGTGGCAGTTATCGTTGGCCAACGTGGGAGAAGCGAGCGGAAGTGAGAGTGATGAAAAAGAAATTCGCGATGACGGGTCACGCCGGCGAAAGCCTCCAGGTTGATGCTGAGCGTTCATGTCATAAAACGGTTAGTGTAGACCGCGGAGCAAGGCGGAGCAAGGCTCTGTGTAGAAGTGTAAAGGACGTGTGTAACTTTTCAGCGAAGAAGGAAACGGGAGAAAGATGTTCCAGGCCCATGAAAACTTAAAAAAAAAACAGAAGACACGCGCTTCCTTAAATTGGGCGATGCGTTGTTCTGACGTTGGACAAAGTAGACGTTGAAACGTTTAAGAAGATTGAAATAGGCCCTATATCAGCTCCGAGCTTCAGTGATAGCAAACAATAAAAATAAAAATGTCTGACGCTCAATTACACCAGTCGACAGTTCGTTGCGATCTCGGCATCCATCTCTGAGTAGGCATGTCCTCTTTGGTTTTTGATGATTGAGTGGATTAAGGAGTCTCCCGCCGTTCAACTATTATTAAGACTAGGGTTACTCGAATAGCAAAATTTCTGAAACAAACCGAATAAGAATATTCGAGAAAGAAACGACCGTTGAATATTGAAGTTAATGTCGAATATACTTTCATCTATAAATCAACATGACATGGGGGGTTTACGCGGAGTCCGTTTGGTTAAAGAAAAAAAAAAGATAATCAGGCTTTCTCACAATGGAAAATGCACGTAATACCGCTCACAATTGCACGTTCCGACTGCTAAGGAACTCGTAATTGATAAAGAACTACTTTGGATTATCTGGAGCACCATGGTAATTAAGCCATTAAATTAAGAAAACAAGGGAACAAGAATTGGCGCATTTATAAAATGAAGGAAGAGGAGCAGCCAGAGCCGTATAACAAGCTCTAACATGTTGAATACAGTTAACAAAGAGAGAGAAAAGAAAGGTTGTTACCACGCAGTTAGCGGTTGCGCACGTGGTTGGCGCAGAAAGAGAGAAGTGTGATACTACATCACCACACATTGTTTTATCGAGATGCAAACATGGTGAGGCTGGCCAAATAATAAATTTGATTAAAGTTGTATATAGGATGCCCGAAAGCGAGCTATTCTTATTGAAAAAAAATATGACTGGAAATTATTTCGCAGAAGTTATCTGGCTCGTGCGTTTGCTCGGAAACTGGTGTTCCTACGTAACAATGTCCTATAGCAGAATCATTCTGAACGATCCTCAAATCAGCCGATCCCTGGAGACTCCAGAAAAGTGTTGTTATCCCTTATTAAAAACTCGACCTTTCCCTCTAATCACAAAGTAGCCGACGTGACATAGCACTCCTGTCCTTGCTCCATAGATATGTTCACCAAATGAAGCCATGAAACTTGCCACTGGAACGCGCGTGTTGCCACATCATGATGACTTTATAATGATTTAAACCTCACTCGCATTTATGGCAACACTAACGCATTTAACTTCTCGGCTCTACCACGAATAATTCGGTTATGGAATTCGCTTCCTAACAGCACTGTCGCGAAAATGAGCAATGATAAATTCAGACAACTACTGAACCCGCGGTTTTCATCATAACAAATGCATTCATCTGTACATATGCTATGTCTCTCTCTCTTCTTCTTTTTTTCAATTTCTTGTTTCAATTTTGTTTGTTTTATGTTCTCGCGCTATGCGCGGTATTTTGCGCGTGTGATACACCGCTTATTACGTTACCGTGAACTGTACGTTTCATTCCTTTCCTGACAACTCTTTGTCTTGCTTTAGCGTTTTTATTGGTAACACTGTTTTGCAAGCCCGTTATCATCGTAAACATTTTTAGCTCTCACGTATCGGTTTTCTGTTGTCATTTGTTCAACGACGCCCCCCTTACTCAATACTCTCCTTGGGGCCGGTAAGGTACTCTGAAATAAATAAAGAAATAAATTGGAAACGAACGAATATTCAACAACTTCGAATAGGTAATTCTATAAATGAGTTCGAATCGAATACCAGGGACTAGCATGCCGGTGGCATCGTACTTCGTCTCTCGATTATCGCTTCCTCGATGTCAGTCCTCGTTATCTTCGCTTTGACATCGCCAGCCTCGAAACTTAGCTGGTGGAAAGGAAGCACCTCCATGACTAGCTTTGTGAACAAACTCATTTTTCTTTTCGATACTTTGCTGCACATTATACAAGAAACGCTGCTGATGCGTGCGCGCGCACACACACACACGCGCGCGCGTATGCACGTACGGACGAGCAGATAGATAGATAGATAGATAGATAGATAGATAGATAGATAGATAGATAGATAGATAGATAGATAGATAGATAGATAGATAGATAGATAGATAGATAGATAGATAGATAGATAGATAGATAGATAGATAGATAGATAGATAGATAGATAGATAGATAGATAGATAGATAGATAGATAGATAGATAGATAGATAGATAGATAGATAGATAGATAGATAGATAGATAGATAGATAGATAGATAGATAGATAGATAGATAGATAGATAGATAGATAGATAGATAGATAGATAGATAGATAGATAGATAGATAGATAGATAGATAGATAGATAGATAGATAGATAGATAGATAGATAAAGCAGCGTGGCTAAACTTCCGAGGACACCTAAGCACTTCCGAGTTTTAATTCGAAAGCATTATTATCCAATTGAACGCCGCTTTTCAAAACTGGACAATCGGCCGCTTTCTGTGCAGGTGCTGCTGGAACACCGCCCCCGTCGCCCGTCGGCCCATAAAGCGGTGAAGGCACTTTTGTGCTTCTTAAGGACGACGGGCTTGTGCAACCATGTGACTATTAATTAAATTTCTGTAAGGCCACACACGTCAGCGAACTCACTGCAATTTCCTTCTTTCCTTCCCTCCTCTCTCTCCCTGTTATCTTTGTTGTCCCCCTTTCCCATTCCCCCGGTGTAGGGTAGCCAACCGGACGTGATTCTGGTTAACCTCCCTGCCTTCTTCTTATCTCTCTCCCTCCTCCTGAACGCTGCTAAGCGGTCCTTCGAGTTAACGCTTCGCGGACAAGCAAGCGCGTTGAGGCGCTTGGGCGGCAGCTATTGTTTTTCCTGTCCACGAAAGAAATGGCAATAAAGAAAAAAAAGAAAGCCGGCTTAGCCCAGTGGGTAAGACACTCGGCTTCTGAGCGTGGGGTCACAGGTGCAAAACTCACTACCACCAACATTTCTTTTTTGAAATTTATTCTGGTTTTATTTATTTATTTATTTATTTATTTATTTATTTATTAATTATTATTTTTTTTATTTCTAACGATTACATCGAACGCCATCCGCGGTGGTGGCGTAGTTGCTATGGCGTTGCGCTACTAAGCTCGTGTGCGCGGGATCAAATCCTGGTCATGGTGGCTGCACTTCGATGGGGCTGAATTATGCAATATTAAAGAACCACCGGTTGGTCAAAATTAATTCGAAGTCCCTCCTCCCTACGGCGTGCTTTGGTACGCCGTAGTGGCTTTGGCACGTAATACCCCGGAATTTAATTTTAACGTAGCGTTGACGGTGCGCTCACATCGTTCTTTCAGCAGCCAAATTCACCCGGCGTCTCTGGAGACACTCGCCCTCCGCGTGCGAGCCGCGCATGCGTCGTCACCAGAACGGCACGACAAGGGCGCTGGCGACGCCGACGGCGTGAGTGCGCCTAGAGCGTTCATATATTTCAATAAAAAATGGCTAAGGTTAGATGCGCACGTGCGAACGCACAACAGCACCCGCGGCGGATTCCAAGATGGCTGAAAAGCCTGCAGTTGCTTCCTGTGCGGATAACGATTCACTCCAGGATCACACTGTTTACGCTCCCGTGAGCGCTCTATCGTCCAATCGGCTTAGGGTATAGCACGCGGATTCTATATTCGATCTTCAAACGAAAGAAAGTGGATTAGGAAGTGCACTATAGTCTCGTCGCAATCACAAAAGTCGATACTCGTACGAAAACTGTAGGTTTAGCAAACGCTACGCTTAGCCTCAACCAGCGCAGTAACGGCGCCTTTAAATGGAGGTAGCATTAGAAGGCGCTGTGTAGAACCAAGGGAGTACAGACGCGAGTTGGCATATTCCGCCAAATTGAGCGGTGCTAACCAGAGTGTCTAACCGAAATGCTTTCGGGTTCAGTTTGTGTTCAGGTTCAGACTTTTGCATATTCTCCAGTTCGGTTCGGGTTCATCTACGAAGCAAAATATAATGGTTCGAACCGCTTTGAACCGGCTCATACGGGTTCATAACAGTACGGAATTAAGGGGGTACTGACATGATATTTTCGACTACATTTTTTTCTACCTTAAATGAATATGGTAGATCTAGAAACTTTAGAAAAACATTGTAGCAAGCCTCAGATTTTTTTGTGCAAATAATTTTTTGTGCAAGGTTGTCCACAGGTAGTTTTGGTTTCGTTTCTACTGTGTCGTGATGTGGTCACCTGGGACCAGAACACTGCGACGTTTTGACGCTAGCTCCGGTCCACTGGGTCATCCGCTATGATGCTGCATAGGCCCTCAGGGCGAGTATGGCATCAAACGCGGTGGTCAAGCGAGCCTGAGTGACTTTCAAATCCTCGCGTTGACCTGTTCACACGTGACCACGTGCTGTGTCTTGACGTCAAAATACAGTATCCTTCTGAGAAATGAGGTGGGAACTGGCTGTAGAAAAGCTTTTTTTTTTCATTAAATTCTTTTCAACGCCGTGAGGCTTGACGCTATCTATTCTGCTGTTTGGAGGCTTTGGACTTTCATTTATCGCAAGAAATAAATAGTCGGAAATGTCAGGTCGGTACCCCTTTAAATAGAACGGAAATATTTGGGAAACGATTTTTCTCAGCCTCACCAGCAAATTTGTTTGAGCGAAAGAGTTTATTTCGAACCTTTGGTGACGTCCTATGTGGTTCCTTTAATATTACGCACGAAATTGAATACACAGCGAGCGCAGACGTTCTGTGATTTTATTTCGAAGGCCACAGTGTCCGTTGAGTTGAAAACACGTTTAATTCCGTTGTTGCGCCAGTAAGCTGCCGCGCATCTGCGCACACCTCGCCCGTTGAGGTTAAGGGACCAGTGAGGTGCTAATATATCAGCATTCGAAAACGACTCAGGCGTGCGGGACAGGTGTGTCTCTTACAGCAATGTCTTACTCTGCACAGCGTACAACCGAACTCTAATGACCATGCAAGTTACGTTACCCATGCAAGTTAAGTTATTTCAGATGGCTGAACTATAGACGCCATCCCTCCTTCTTTTCTTTTGGTGCGTAATTGTTCGAATTAACGCGCGCGTCATGTTACGAGGTTTCGCACTACCTTGTAGTTTGCGCCATAGCTGAGGGAGATCAGTTAATTTATGAGCATGCTGTACTTCACATCAGTCTTGGTTGCACAAAAAATAACATGTTATTAGTCTGAGAATTAGGTTCAGAGATGAAGATATCTGAGTTTTGCCTGTACCGTGGGAGTAGCTTGCCGATTAAGGGAGACTTTGAGCCTTTGTCCAGCATTTTCCCTCTGCCGTGCCCTAGCAGAAGGTCCAGATCAGAGTGTCTAAAATGGATTAAAGCCTGTTGCTCAACTGAGATTACAAAAAAACACAAAATCTTGCCGCAGAGTCGCCGAAATTGTCAATTATACTTTAGAGCAAATTTTAAGTACCGTAAGTGCTTTGGAATACTGTCACATAAGCTGAAGTGGGGTATGTGATCGGTTCACCTGTTTCACTTTTATATAATGTCCATGAAAGTGGAGGATAAATTTTAGATTTACCAGCAAAGTGTAGATTACTTTTGCTTTACTTACGTACCTACATAAAGACGAATGATGACAGCTGGAATTTTGCGTTTACCTTCACGTTTTTAGGTAATGCATCATCATCATCATCATCATCATCATCATCATCATCATCAGCCTGGTTACGCCCACTGCAGGGCAAAGGCCTCTCCCATACTTCTCCAACAACCCCGGTCATGTGCTAATTGTGGCCATGCCGTCCCTGCAAACTTCTTAATCTCATCCGCCCACCTAACTTTCTGCCGCCCCCTGCTACGCTTCCCTTCCCTTGGGATCCAGTCCGTAACCCTTAATGACCATCGGTTATCTTCCCTCCTCATTACATGTCCTGCCCATGCCCATTTCTTTTTCTTGATTTCAACTAAGATGTCATTAACTCGCGTTTGTTCCCTCACCCAATCTGCTCTTTTCTTATCCCTTAACGTTACACCTATCATTCTTCTTTCCATGCAGCGGTGGCGTAGAGGTAGAACACCCGCCTCGCGTGCAAGAGGTCCGTGGTTCGAATCCCGGTGCCAGCAATTTTCCACCGGATTAAAAAAAAAAAGAACAATCCGCGTGTTGAAAAAAATTGCACAAACAGGCCTGGAGTGTGGCCTGATCCCGGTGACCAGAACCGGTAACGCACTCCCTCACCAGAGCAGGATTGGCCACCCTGGTGCAGTACTTGGCCACAACCTCCTATGAACACAACAATCAAATGATCCCCTGTTATCTAATTTTCCCTGCACGAAAGTGCACCAGGTCCCCATTTTCTAGTTCTTGGTGCTGCCGAAAGGAGAGCGCAATCCTGCGACACGCGTTTGCTCCCACGTTAACAATGGTGGTGACAATTACATGACATACACTTATACCGGGCGTTTTATTTTAATGCTAACATTTCTTTTAATTGCGCATGCACTATAGCCCAAATCTGTTTAGACATCGGGATCGCTCGAAGAGAAGGACATTACCTAGACTAAAGCTGAAAAAATACACACATGACTAACTTGCAAAATTTTACTAATAAACTTATTGACTAATTACTTTGGGACACACATTGCAATGCATAAAGTCAGTGATATCACAAGGCACCTCCGCTTGGGAAGAATGTTGTACCTAACAATAGTTTTCAGGCAACCACAGTTAAACGTGCGGCTAAAATTGTCGGTTGTTCAACTTCCTTTTTTTAACAAAACTCCTTTTTATGCACTGAAGCTCAGAAATTACTGGAAAACCAATGCATTCCGTCGCAAGTTTTGGGAACTCCCATCTCGAAACTGCTGTCATCCTAATAATTCCTTAGTGGATAGGACTTTAGAAGTCACAAGCTCGATTTAATACGTTGTTTAGTTTCCTAAAGCAATTAATTTAAAAGTTAATTGGCGCAAGATAGTAAATTATTGAAATATTCGGTTTCATTTCTCTTGCATATACTGTCGTCCTCTGGGAGTAGTCTAGCTCAAGAAGCAGAACTGTGCTACATACCATGTGTGATTTTAGAAAAAGACCGGCTAAAAACACCTCGTATGCAGGCCTACTGCAGCACTTCCATGCTTTATATATATATATATATATATATATATATATATATATATATATATATATATATATATATATGTGTGTGTGTGTGTGTGTGTGTGTGTGTGTGTGTGTGTGTGTGTGTGTGTGTGTGTGTGTGTGTCTGTAAGAAAGCTCCATGCAAAATTGATTCTGAGAAAAAACAACAACAATGCATTCAGACCAGCGGGAGCGAGTAAGGCCACTCGGATATTTACGCATTAAGTCGATCTGCCTTATTGTGCACCTGACGCGCTTTAAATCGCCCCTTATATTTTATTGCAATTAAAGGAGCATACATTTTACCAGCACAATGTGAATCGTGTGAAGTCCACCATGATGTGAAGCACAGTGTGAAGATCACCGGCGCTAAAGCAACTGTTCTTTCATCTTAGATACAGAGCCCACCCGTCGTACATTCAATTTTTGCTGCTTACATTGGAATATTTTAATAAGAAAGTGCATTTTAGAAAGGGATTTTTGAAGCTTTCCTACTTTCGCAGTCACTAGAACGTCGCCAACAGTTGTGTCCCGTCGCTAAAATATTCCGCTGGTCACCTAATAGAAAATTGCACCATTAAACATACACGCAAGTCGCTAAATCTAGAGACAAAATCACTATGGCAACACTGGTCCACGGGACCTTATGAATGGTTCGTCGAGCCGGCCAGGAACCGGTCTTCAGTAAATTCCGGTTCAGGTTCAATTCTAAGATGGTGAAAAAGGGATGATTTGGTTCGGTTCCGTTTCAGCTGAAGGTCCCTCTTGCACTTCATTAGATCAGCAAATCTTTTTTCATTCATTTAATCATCCTTATTCACCCCCATCCCATACCCCTGTATGCCCTGAGGTATTTACCCTCGCATTAAAAAAAAAAAAAAGAAGTAACACTGCTCAACTCCGGTTTTCGCTTCAGTACCGGTTCGGTTCGGCGCCCTGGTTCTAACGTAGCGCGATGAGCGAGTGGGCGAAGTCACAGTGCAGGATCAAGTCTTAATCACGGCACACAGAGAGAAACACCTCGTTGTAACTTCAGCGAAGGTCTTGTTTATGTATGTTGGTTGTGCCTCTTCGGACAAGCAGCGCGATCCACCGGACAAATAGACAAAAGAAGCGTTGCGTTTGTAATTAGTGTTGCAGCTATGTTTGTTCAGTTGCTGCAGCAGGCTTATATAAAGCAGCAGTGACAAGCAGGTAAGGGTAAAACAACAGGTAGGATAATTAAGCCACGTGAGCGGAATGCGTGCTCCTCGCAACGTTCCTGCTTTGTAACTGTGCGCCCATAGGAATCACCAATGCCAATGAACTGATTGGGCACGCATTTACTGTGCGTTGTATGCGGAGCAGCAAATCCCGCTGCCATTACTATCCGCTGCAGTGTCTCTCAGCTTCATTTATAGCCAGAACAAAGGTTAGTAGGACTGGCGATCCTACTTTGTCCTAACGTTCACAACGCGCTGTTCAAATTTACATCCACCAAAGGAAAAATAAGATCTCTGTAAGCCCGGATGATGCAGACGTTAGTCAGACAACGCCAGACAGTTTAGCCGACGTTCCGCTGGGTTAGGGTAAGCGGTCGAACCGTATAAGCCCTGTAGTTGCATTACGAGGATGGCCTGATTAGTTCTCGAATGCGGCTCCAATACATGGTGCGGGTTCATCGGCGAAGATTGCGCATTTTCTTTCTCCTGCTTGATAGTTTCTACCATTTATTAACGCAGCTGCATTTACGATAATTGCCGGAGAAACAATTAATGCTAATTTCCCCCCTTTCTTCTTGTAAAAAAAAAAACGCTAAGACAACAACAACAACATAAAAGAAGACGTCTATACCATGACATCCTCCATTAATCTTCTTTTTATATTTCCATCTTTTTTCCCTCCTATTTTCGCCTTTCCACATAGTCATGCCCTTGACCGCTGCGAGCGCGGACAAATGTATTACCTCGAAAGGCAGTTGAAAAAGAAGTCGAATGGTGCCTGCATTTAGAAGAACTCCAAGATTATGCGTTCCGAACCTGAATGAGCGCTAAATATGCGACGAATAGCGCAAATCGCGCAACGCTGCCGCATCAGTCCTCGAGTTTCGAATAGGGTTTCACGAGAAAAGAGTAAGAGCAATAAAGTTTCGAGTCAATACGATCAGACTGCCGAAGGCAGTCGGAAATGGGGGAAGAAAGGAAAGACGTTAAAAAAGATCATCTAGTTGCGCTCAGTCGAAATGAAAACAAAAGCCGTATAGCAGATTGGATATTTGGTAACACGAGTAAGTTCAGAATGATGGTCTAAAATTTCATGGCAGATAAGTTTCTCCATTATAGGTGCCGACGGGAGGCGCTAAGCGGGGAGAAGTAGGAAGAAATAAAAAGAAGGAGGGAGGAAGGGGGGGGGGACGCAGCAGCCTCTTCGAAGCGCTAGAAGCACGCAGCTTAAGATTATCTGGACCCTGACAGGTTCCAATTAGAAATTGAAACTGCGTTCGAGCAGCGCGGTTTCACGTTCCGCGCACGTAGGAAAACGCGTCACTGAATGATCAAGCAGGCAGCACTGGTAAAGCGCAGCCGCTTCCCACCCTCAACGGCACGACTCGATTGTGGTTAAGAATAAGGATAACTTTATTCCTCCTTTATATATGCTTCCCTGTAAATATCGAAACTTTAATTATGCTCTGTCTGGGGATTATGGGAATTTCACGCAGTCGAAAGCTATGCTTTATTCTCTTTCTTTGGCGGGCTTCTGGAGCTCTTCGCTGGGACTTCATAGCATCTCCTTCTCTTTCTTTCTTTCTTTCTTTCTTTCTTTCTTTCTTTCTTTCTTTCTTTCTTTCTTTCTTTCTTTCTTTCTTTCTTTCTTTCTTTCTTTCCTTTCTTTCTTTCTTTTTGAACGCACAGTTGTGTAGTGTAGTGCTAAGCACTGACATTGCATGTATCAGTACCGCGTCAAAACGATTGCATCTGCGTTTGGTAAATAAGAATGAAAAGGAAGGAACTTGTCGCAGGGGGGCGTTACCGCCCCGCAATGACGGCGCAAAAAACGCAGTCATATTTTATTCTACTAGCTGAGTAATAACGTCGGTACATCCTTCTCGGAATCCGACGTACTGCATCCGGAAACTAGTATCTTTACGGCTGAGGCCTACGCAATATTGTCGACCGTGAAGCATATAAGGAAAACAAAACTCAGAAAATCAGTTATTTTTACGGACTCCCTAAGTGTTGTGAAGGCTTTGATATCGTTCTGTAAGCGCAAAAATCCTGTTTTAATTGAACTCTATTCCGTGTTATGTAAAGCATATGTATCTAACCAGCATGTGATTATATGCTGGGTGCCTGGACATAGGGGCATCGAGGGAAACGTTCTAGCCGATCAGATGGCCACATCAACTTCATTTCATGCAGTTAATCCTACTGCTTCGGTCCCTGTCACAGACCTGAAGCCTTTCTTAAGAAGGAAACTACGAAACTACTGGCAACACATGTGGGACGAAGAAATAAACAACAAACTGCATGTAATAAAGCCACAATTAGGTTTCTGGCCTCCTGTAACAAAATCCCGCCGGACAGATGTCCTAGTCTGCCGTCTAAGAATAGGACACACTTTTGGCACACATAACTTTTTACTCACAGGAAACGAGCCTCCAACCTGTGGTAGATGCGGGGAGAGGCTGACCGTCCTCCACGTCCTCCTGGAGTGTCGGGAAGCTGAATATGAAAGAAAGAAACATTTTCCTTTAGCATACCGGCATCATATCCCCCTTCATCCCGCAATGCTACTCGGCCCAGAACCTTTATTTGACACCAACGCCGTCCTAAGTTTTCTGAAAGATGTTGTCTTGCATGTTTTTAGCCCCACATGTTCGTAGCGGGTCCTCTCTTCAGAGGATGCCGCTGCGATATCTCTTTAGCATAGCACATGCCTCTAGGCCCTTGTCCTTCAAGGGCTCTGTCGAGGCAGCAGTGCTGCAAGTAATTTTACGATCTTATATATTTTATAATTTGCATCATTCTTCTACGATGGATTTTAATCTTTATAGTATTCGTCATAAGTCATTGCCATAATTTTATAGCACGAACATTTTACGCACTTTACAGCGAATATTTTTAGGCCACTTTACAGCCAAGTCACATCTTCCATAATACATCTTCAACATTACCACGTGTCATGGCGCTCTTTGGCCAAACCTGGCCCTTGCGCCACAAAACACAACACATCATCATCATCATAGCTGAGTAATAACTGCAAGTCAGGAACTTTCATTCATCGGGACATCGTGAAGCGTTGTGTCCCCCGACAAAGTAACCAGCGCGCATGAAAAACCAGAGAGCATGGTAGGTGCTCAATAAGCCGTGCCCTTTTGTTTGCAGTTTCTTACGTTAGTCACTATTAGTATTTCTTCCACTTCTAATACATTCGCTAATCACCGTCTCTTTTAGTAGGATCGCTCGCTCATTCAAGCGTAAGGCATCAGTTGTCAGCCGTCTTCAGGGACGTAGAAATTCAAAAGTTCGCGACAGGCTAATATTTGTGGCGTTCTTTTTTTGTAGTTGTTATTGTTGTAATGTTATGAGTGCAGAGCTTCAATAAAACTAAATTTTGGGGTTTTACGCGCTATAAGCACGATCTGAATATGAGGCACACCGTGGTGGACTTCAGATTGATTTTGACCCACTGGAATCTTCTTTAACCTGCACCAAATGCACGGTACACGGGTGTTTCTGCATTTCGCTCCCACCGAAATGCGGCCGCCGTTTCGATAGCGCGCACAAGGTATTATCAGCGCAACGCCGTGCCACTCAGCCACCGCGGCTGTTTAGTGCAAAAGTTTGAAGGCCACACATGTGCACCGAGCATATCGCTGGTGGGCGAACTTATCCAGGAGCAAAAGGTTTAGTGCGGGAGTTAACGAGCTAAGTGTATAGTTAGTTGTAGAGTGAAAGAAGGTTTCCCTCCCATTGCGCGAGACCTCTCTTTTCTCCCTTGCCTCGTGTTAAGCCTACACGGCGGGAAACTCGACGAATAACGAGAAACGTAGGGGGGCGGGTTAGGCAATCAAATCATCGCTTTATTATGCGGAGTGATAAGAAAACCAGAAAGCTGACCAAACGTGGCCATACACTAGGGCACGCGGTTCGCAATCGCCTAGATAACGTAGTTATGTTTAAATAGCAGAGCAGCGCTTTCAAAGGCTTAGCCACTGGGAAGGCTCGTCGCGACCACGGTGTTAAACACGATTGTTCGCTATGTCCAGCGCTGTGCCGAACGCTTGTCCTTGCAAACAATAAATGCTTACTTAAGGACTTCACGCTTTGTCAATTGAAAGAACCCTCCCCCGCCCTTTTGTTTCGTTATTCATTGTTATAAAAAAGAGGGTGCTTGTATTAGAAAAGTATGCTTGTGAAACGATTCGTTTACTAAGAGTTCATTTGCAAAGAAAGAAAGAAAGGTGAAACAGTTGTCCTAGGTTTTGAATGTGTTTGGAAATCATAAATTGCGATAGCCTAGTCGAACGAACTAAAGAGGAATGCGGAGTGATGTTTGGCGCGAGTCTCTAATTTCTATGCTTCTTTCATCATTGATTTTATTTCATTATGCACTCACCCTTTAAAACTTATTATTATTTGTTTAGAAAATATATATAGGTGAAACAGGAAAGGGAATGCGAGGAGCAGGCTGGCAACTGCCACCGGAAGGGGCACAACGCCTGGCTACGCTTCGAAAAGGAGGTGCCGCAGGGGATATATATATATATATATATATATATATATATATATATATATATATATATATATATATTATGTGTGTGTGTGTGTGTGTTTAAAAACAGTCAGGCGTGTATTTACAGATTATTTACAATAATTATATCAGGTGACAAGATGGTAGCGAGCGCGCGAAACCCAAAACATCGTCTTCTTCCGACGATGTTTAAAATATCTTCTTCGTCAGCGTGTCACATGACCCCCGGCGGCTGAAGCACTGGCGCGGCGCTGGTTAGGAGGCGGGCGAGTGATACAACTTAAGACACGCGACGTGGACCACGTCGGAGCGATGCTGAGCCACGGTTGGCTCAAGAGGGGTGATTTCGTACGTGACGTCAGTTACTTGACGCAGGACACGGCAAGGGCCGGATTAGCGTGAAAGTAACTTCTCCGAGAGGCCAACGCGTCGCGACGGTGACCGCGCCGCTGATTGTCCTGCGACTCCACAAGTCGACGTCGAGCAATATGGCGTGCTTCTTGTGCTTTGAGGATGGCTTCATGGGCGTACTCGGATGTGGAATTCATACTAGCAGGCCGAACGGTGTCGAAAGGTAACGTAGGGTCACGGCCAAACAAGAGGAAAAATGGAAAGAAGCCTGCGGTATCATGGCGAGACGAATTATAGGTGAAAGTAACGAACGGCTGCGCAATGGGTCCCAGTCGCGATGGTCATCGGAGACATACTTAGACAGCATGTCAGTGAGGGTGCGGTTAAGGCGCTTGGTTAAACCGTTCGTTTCATGGATGGTAAGCAGTAGCAAGTTTGTGTTTAGTCGCGCACGAGTGTGGAATATCACTTGACAACTTTAGAAAGAAAGTAGCGGCCTCGGTCGGTGAGGAGCTGTCGAGGGGCGCCGTGGTGAAGGAGAGCGGCTAGAGCGGGTAGGACGAGAAGTGTCGCCAGAATTTGCTGGCTGCGTTTGCGGGGCGAACCGGGGAGCAGCATGAGGGCCGTGGGATGGGTGGTAGGACCAGGGGGTCGAATTCCACAAAGACAGGCAGTGACGTGAAATATGGCCGATACGGCCACAAGTGAAGCTTATAGGCCTGTCGTCTGGAGTACGCCATTCGGCCGGGTTGCGATACCGCGTTGGGGCATTCAGGCTGCGGGTGGGTATGACATTGCTGGACGGAGTGTAGTCAGGCAGATTAACTGAGCAGACGTTGGTCAAGCCAACGTTGGCCAATTGTTGGCGCACGACGGACTGTATCAATGACACGGTCGCCTGGCAATTGTCGGGGCCATGGGTTGGGGTCGTGACAGGAGATGCGGCTTCTATTTCACGTCGGATGACATGGAGGATGCCATCAGAGCGATCGGGTAGGGGCGGACTGCGGAGGTCTTCGCAGGTGGATGTAGCAGCCGTGTTGGGAAGGCGGGGAAATGGCTGAGCAATGCGGCGACTCTTGGCTTCTTCAAACCGCCGGCATTCGGCAAAGATGGCTTGCACAGTGGAAGAATTCTCGAAGACAAGGATATGGAAGGCATCATCTGCTATGCCCTTAATGACATGTGCAACCTTATCTGGTTCGGACACCTTCGGATCCACTTTGCGGCACAAAGCTAGCACGTCCTGGATGTAAGTGAGATAGGATTCTTTGCACGTCTGGACAAGCGAAGCGAGGTCTTTTTCAGCGGCGCGCTGACGTCCAACTGGCTTGCCAAACAAATCTTTGAGTTTCTGTTTACAGCTGTCCCAGCTGGTAAGTTCCTCCTCGTGGGTCTGAAACCAGAGGCGTGCCGTGCCCACGAGGTAAAATATCAGATTCGCGAACATGATGGTCTGGTCCCAGTATAGTGGCTGGCGCTCACCCGCTCATATAGTTGAAGCCAGTCTTCAACATCGTCGTCGGTGCCAGAAAAGGTTCCTGGGTCGCGGGGTTGTGCTAGAATGGCGGTGCTAGAGTGACGGACCCGAAGCATCCTCTCCTTGAGCTGGCATTGTAAATGCAGCCAAGGAGTGCCCGCTGCGTAAATTCGTCTTGATAATGATCTCGCAACCTCCACCAAAAATGTTACGGGGTTTAAAACAGTCAGGCGTGTATTTACAGAATATTTACAATAATTATATCAGCTGACAAGATGGTAGTGAGCGCGCGAAACCCAGAACATCGTCTTCTTCCGACGATAATTAAAACATCTTCGTCAGCGTGTCAACAATATATATATATATATATATATATATATATATATACAGATTATATATACAGGCTGGCTACAGATTCAGAAGGTTAAGCGCTACAGATAAGGACAAAGCGTCAATCAATGCAGGTAACTTCCAGCTTCTGTAGAAACGGGCAGGCATTTTGCATATGGGAAGAATGCGTAAGTTATAAGATCTGAACTTGTCGTTCTTTCGTGCTGGACATGATGATAAAACACAGCGAATGAGACTTTTTAAAAATGAGTGTATCGCGTACACGCGGCTTCCTTCCCGTCTCATCGTAATGACTTTTTTGAGTTATTAGTATGTCTTGCGCATGATAATGAAGCACAATAACCTTCGTCATACGTTGGTGAGGCGAGAAAGTATTAAAAAGACACTGAAAAGATAAATTATTTTGCCTCTATATGTGAACTGCGCTTCTACAATATCGAAAACGCCACTCTTATCACGAGAAGAGGCCTGGATCGCCAGAAATGGCGCAGATAGCACAAACGCGTGGCGCCGCCTCTTTGAATTTCCGGCACCAGCTCGCGGTGACGTCAAAAATTTTGACGGCGTGTGCTAGGGCCTAGTTAATTCTTCTTCTTCTTCTTCTTCTTCTTCGAGAGAGAGATAACGGGAAGGAAAGACAGGGAGGTTAGCCAGTGTAAGTACCGGCTGGCTAAAGGGGATAAAATGAATTACACATGATGGAAGAAACAAATAAAAAAAGATCGAGAAAATTTTTCACACAATAACGCGATGCTACGCGCTACAACTTTCAAAGTCGGTCGCACAATTAACAAAACCTTAAGAACTTGAGCAGATAACTTAAGGCCTAAAGTGCCGAAACCCGTCTGGACCAGTGTCTTAGAACTGTTTCCTCTGTCAAGGGAGCGATCGTCCGCTTTTTCGAGCGTGGTCGCGAGCACTTTTCTTGCCACATTGTAAAGGGGACAGTCACCAAAGAGGTGCTTGGTCGTCTCCTCGCAGCCGCAGTTGTCGCAAGCAGTGCTTTCGGCCATTCCAATGCGGAAGGAATAAGCGTTCGTAAATGCCACGCCGAGCCACGGGAGACACAGGGGGGTTCCTTCCGCTTGGCACCACCAAGGTGACAGATTGGAATGCCTTCAGGAAGGAATGCAAAACTATAGAGGGAAACATCGAGTCGCTAGAAGGCTGGGGAAACAAGCTCAGGGAGGTGCTCGACAAGTACACCAAAGAAATAGACAGAACAGAGGAAACACCTGAGGTGGACTCGCGACTACTCAAGCTATGGGAGGCAAGACGCCGGCTCACTAAAAGATGGAAAAAACAAAGGCTAAACAGGAAGCTCAAAAAGAAAATCGCAGAGATAACCAAGGAGGCGGAGGAGTATGCGGCTCAGCTGACTAGGCAAAACTGGCAACAGTTTAGCGAGTCCCTAAACGGAACGCTTAGCACGGCAAAAACATGGCACATACTCAAGGCGCTCCTGGACCCAACAAAAACAAAATCTGAAAACAATAAGGCCATACACCGCCTGGTACACCAATTCGAGGGACCGGACTCGGAACTGCTAGAGCAGGTCAGAGTCAAATGTTTCGGACATGACCACCCGGCGTCCTACACACAACAATACAAAGGGAAAGAAAACGAGCTGCTGGACAGGCCAATCACAAAAGAAGAGGTGTACGCGGCCATAAGAAGCGTAAAAAAGAATACAGCAGCGGGCGCGGACAAAATCAGAAATTCACTTATTCGAAACCTAGGGGACGAACAGGTGGAACAACTCACCGCCTTCCTCAACCAACACTGGGCTGCGGAAACGGTACCAGAGGAATGGAAACACGCCGAGATTGTAATGATTCCCAAACCAGGTAAAAAGCTACAGGTAACAAACTTACGACCAATCTCCCTGACATCATGCTTAGGCAAATTATATGAGAGGATAGTAACAAAAAGACTACAGCATTGCATGGAGGAAAACGAGCTATACCCCCATAGTATGTTCGGTTTCCGATCCAAGCTTTCGACACAGGATGTCCTTCTCCAAATTAAACATGAGGTTCTCAGCAACATACCATACAACGGAGAACACATTTTAATGGCGCTAGACATAAAAGGAGCTTTTGACAACGTAAGCCACGCGGCAATCCTGGAGGGCCTTAACAGCGTAGACTGCGGGAAGAAAGTACACGGATACGTCAAAGCTTTCCTCTCCAATAGAACAGCAACAATAGGTTTGGGAGAGATTCGATCACAAAAATTCCCCACACCAAACAAGGGGACACCCCAAGGTTCAGTAATTTCCCCGATACTCTTTAACATCGCTATGATTGGCCTAGGGCATAAACTAAGCAAAATCGAAGGCATAAAACACGCCATTTATGCAGATGACATCACTATCTGGGCCACTAAAGGCTCGCTGTGCCAAAAAGAAAGCTATCTGCAAGAAGCAGCCACTTGCGTGGAAGAATACGTCGGGGAAAGAGGCCTTGAGTGCTCCACGGAGAAATCCGAGCTTCTGAGAATTACACGGGGCACGAAAAACAAAGAAAGCCTTAACATATGGCTAAAGGGGCAGCCGATACCCGAAAGCCAACAAATCAGGATCCTTGGAATGTGGGTGCAATCCAACCAGCGCTGCACCCACACGCTGAAAACACTCAAGCAGTCAACAACCCAAATAGCACGCATGATCACGCGGGTGTCACAAAAGAGATATGGGATGAAAGAAGGAGACACACTTAAGCTGGTTGGCAACCTGGTGGTCAGCAGGGTCGCATACTCACTCCCGTACTTCAACTGCACCAAACAGGAAATACAAGAAGCGGACACAATTTTACGCAAAGCGTACAAAACAGCACTTCACCTGCCGAACAATACATCGACAGAGAAACTAATGGCACTTGGTTTAAGCAACACCTTCGAAGAATTAAAAGAAGCCCAAAGTATCGCACAGCTCATGAGACTCCAGCAGACCAAAACGGGAAGGGAACTGCTAATAAGGCTAGGCTTCGCGGAATCAATCAAAGAAACCCAAAGAACGGAGGGGATTCCTGATGAATATCGGAAAACATACACTGTTAGCCCCCTACCCAAAAACATGGACCCAAACCTCCACACGGCGCGAAGGGACGCAAGGGCGAAATACGTCGAAAAGTACCTGGCCACAAAAAACACAACAGTATACACAGATGCTGCAGTATACGCCAAGCAAAGAGGCACAAACATAGTAAAGACAGCTGCGATAGTAATAAGCCAGGACTACAAAGAGATCAGCAGCGCGTCAATGAAGGACTGCTCGGTAACGGAAGCTGAGGAAATAGCCGTAGCTCTAGCGGCAGTGGTGGGCTACCGATCCGAAAGGTCTTTAACAATACTCACCGACTCGCAAACTACGTGTCGGAATTACATGAACGGCAGAATAGGACGCAGAGCGCTTCACATCCTCCGCTCCTGCAGGGCTAACAACAAAGTCAGGCATACAATTTTCTGGGTACCGGGACACGCTGGAATAGAAGGGAACCTAAGGGCGGACAAGGCAGCTCGAGAGCACACAAACCGAGCGGCCACAAGCACCGACCCTGAGGAACCCATACCAGTCAACCCAAGCTACTCAGACATTTTGAATTACTATAAGGGGGTCCGAATCAAATACCCTCCACCCCACAACAGCCTAAATCAGCATGAAGCAACCTCTTGGAGGAGGCTGCAGACAGGAACATATCCAAACCTAAACACACTAAGCAAGATGTTTCCCACCCAGTATAGAGACATTTGCCCCTGGTGCGGCGCCAAGCCCACCTTATATCACATTACATGGGAATGCGTTCAGAATCAACAATTCCTTCAAATAAAAGACCCGAGTGCGGAGCAGTGGGAGAGGGTGCTCTCCAGCAGCGACCCGAAAGTCCAGCATGGACTAGTAAGGCACGCTCGCCGAGTAGCCACCCTCAGTGGTGCCCTGGAATAGGGGCGTCGACCCTGCGCAGATGGGGAAGAAGACCGTGAAGACGGCCGACCGCATCTGCCACCGCTAATTTCTAACCAATTAGAGCAAATAAAGTTTTTCCTCCTCCTCCGCTTGTGTTATTCGTGCTGGAAGACGAAGTTGGGGACCTACATCCACATCGGTATAAATGTACTACATTGTGTTGTAAATGAGCCAAATATTGAGCATGGCAAGTTCCGGGAATCTTTACCTGGGAAAATGCGGCTATAATACAGAAAAATACTCTGAAATCTGTAACGTCACACGGAGGTGTCAACGCTGAGCTTCTGGCGGAAAAATCGACAAATTGAACTTTCACCTTACCTTTCTGTTCTAACAGTCTATCCATCATTGCGAAATTAACGAAAATATAGGTTTTGAACCGTACGTTATCAGCATCGTAAACTTATTTGTTGTTTCTACTTAGTGTTCCTTTAAGACACCGCGATACCTGTGTTTTATAGCACTTGAAAAAAAGAAAAAGAAAAGAGACGTCAGGAATTTGAACTGGCGTCCAAGAACCATTCGTGCATTCACAATTGTATATAAAGCATACCTCCATGTTAAAACGACAAATTTATGTAATTTCGGATCACCTGGACACGCTTTAAGAAGCATTATACCAAGCGCCATATGATGATGCACAAGTCTGGTGTAAGGTATGCTGATTTATGTATACAACAGCCATCTTGAATTACGAAAGTTATCGTGCGTGCACCCTTTGATCTCACAGCTATGTTTTATTCTCTCTGAGGCCAGACAATGCGTCTACAAAGACTTAGCTAAAACGATTTTCCCGCATCCCCGTACTTATTTGTTATATTTCTTACGCATTACTGACGCTGCAGGTGAGCAGATGAATGCTTCCATTGCATCCACAATTGTATCTTCTACGTTGCGTGAAAGGCTTTCCCGACATGTTTGTGTCAAAGATACGCGGACCATGGACACATCTGTCTTTGACGCAAAAAGCTATTCGCGTGCTAGTGCCGTTCTGGATGTGCATGTTTGTAGTCCTGCTATGCACCTTGTGGAATTCACGCGGTGTTCACTCTCTCCTTCTTTTTCTACGCCGCTTTTTTCTTAACGTGTAACGTAGCAAACCGGACGATCGTCTGGTTGACCTTCCGGCCTTTCCTATATTTCATTTCTCTCAGTATTTCTCTCTGCTTCTATGTAAATAGGTTACCTATATACCTAAATGACATTTCAGGGACAGTAATAGGGCCAGGCCAAATCAAAAGGGATCAAAGAAATGTTTTCATAGCTGATTATCGACGCACCGATGTGTGGCAAAGTGACGTAAAAAACGTAGCAGAGTGTTGACAGAAACAGAACCGACGAAAACACAGCCCTGCAGGTGCGCTCACTTGCACAAAGAAGCAACAAAAACAGCTCACATTAAAAAGAAGGAAAAAAAAACTGTCCACGTGATCAAAAGAAAACAGAAACAGCAGAAAAGAACTAGCTATTCGTAAATGTCACTAGACTGAACTCCATTCACTTATGCTTGAAGACTTGAATCACACTGCAAGTTGACAAAACTGTTCTTTTATTTCCTTCCTTTACTTTGTTTTTATTTTGCCTCAGACGTTAAGCGTCGAGGCACTCGCAAGCTCCCTCTCAACACTTTTAATCCCTTATCACGGTTCCCGCTACAGGAGCAGACAATCAGATTTCTTCCTACCTACTAACACCTCAGTAACTTGCCTCCTGTTCCAAAGAGCAGACGAAACGGGGAACAAACGCATCGAATTAGAGAACGAATACCAGACGGCTGTCGAGCAGCTTGCAAGGAAACTTGCGTGCGCTACCTTAATCCCAAGAATAAATGGAACATAGGCATTTAAAACAGGCGTGCGAAGAGGACGTTGAAGTAATCTACCAGAACCTTCACGTACCGTCGCGTGCATGCTGACGCACGTTTGTTCAGGCAGGTAGTCTTAACCGTGCAACGACGCGCAAGTTGGGCGTGCCGTCGCGCATAAACAAGCTGAAGCAATCGAGACGCTCCTCCCATTGCTGTGACGTTTTGTGCTCGCTCAGCTTTAAGTATACATACCGTTCTGTCTATTTCGCCAGAAAGGGCGAAGGACGTGTACATATGCACATTCGTGCGCGTTCCATGCGCCCTCGCCTCGGTACTTTTCTCGCACAAAAGCAAAGACGTTGAACCAACGGCGTAGGGTTTCAGGAATCGTTCAAGTAGTTCTCCATCTTTTCGCACTCCATCTTAAAAACGAGACCGCTCTTATCCCCATACACCCCGCACGACTCTGAGTTCGAGCGTGCGTGGCAAGAGGAATCGAGGTGTGTCATCTTTCTTCGAGGGATTATTACGGCCCTTTATATATACGGACCGGGGATTTCACACGCCGACGCCACCGCCTCCCCCCCCCCCCCCAATCCCTCCCACGTTTTGTTTTGTCCCGCTCTTCAGCAAAAGCTGTCTATGCAGCACTATTGTTCTTCTGTTTCTTTTGTTTTACGTAGAGAAAGAGACAGATGAGAAGGCGAAAGGAACAAAGACAAACGGTGCAATGAAGGTGGAAGCCAACTCTATCGAATATACGAAGAACACATCGGTATAACTACCCGGCACTGTGAACGATTCAGCCCCCGTATATCCTCCCTCAAGTGTTACACACAATCACGCCGTTTTCGACGAATTATCGAGGGGAATTCCGAGAAGAGCCCTTACTCGAGCTTTTATGAGGCGATACGTTTTGCCGGAAAGAATATAGCTTGGACTGTCAGAATGTAAACAGACGTATTAGCGAGGCCAAAGGTGTACTGATGGATATTCAAGAGACATTCGGCGTGATTTATCGTTATTTCAAAATATCTGAAGCACGCTTCTAAAAGTTTTCCACCTTGCTTTGAAGTCCATTTTAAGACATTATAACTGTCTCGAGAAAGGTTTTGCACCGTCATCGTGTATTTTGTGTACACAGGCGGGTGTAGAGAATCTGCACATGACTTCAGGCGTGCACTATGCGCGCCCTATTGTTGTCCTATTCGCAGATTCCATGGCGCTGCTGTTCGATAAGCCGATCGCGATAACACTTTGCCTTCCACCGGCTGTGCGCCACTAAGACGTCCTTAATGACGTCACTGCCTGTAGACTCGAAAAATACTCAGGCGTGATTTACCGTTGAATTAAATCTAAATTAGACACCCGAATATCGAAGATGACGACATGGTTAAAGTTGACCGCATCATGTTTGTCGAGCTCCACAGCATGAGGATGTCGCGTATGGATGGGTCGGGCTACAGAACACATATGGTTGAAATTAATAATATTTGGGGTTTTACGTGCCAAAACCACTTTCTGATTATGAGGCACGCCGTAGTGGAGGACTCCGGAAATTTTGACCACCTGGGGTTGTTTAACGTGCACCTAAATCTAAGCACACGGGTGTTTTCGCATTTCGCCCCCATCGAAATGCGGCCGCCGTGGCCGGGCTGGTTGAAATGGGGAGTAGCCGGAGGCGTACGGCTACTCCCCTTTCCCTGACCAGTTAAATCCCTTAAACCCTACGTAATCACTGACATGTGGTCGATGCGCTTGTATTTTCGCCAGGGCACATCTGTTTATTGATGCACCGCAGATGCAGGATGGTGCAGCCAAGTGATGGCCAAAGGCAAATTCGCTGCCAGTGCTAAATAATTCTTAATTACACAAGGTCATTCCTAGTATTACCGACGGTTACTGTGATGCCTAATTTCTTGCATTGAAAGACTTGCGATCGTTTTGTTATGCACACAAAATATTGAAGTCTGGTAATGAATACACACATTTATGATTTCTTCTTGTCTATAAAAGGTATATTGATTTAACATTGGTGTCTTCAAAAATATTTTAATTGCTTAATCTCTGAAAAGACACTTACTTGTCTTCTTTGGCCGTTCATGTTATTCTTAGTTAGGCATTTCTGTCACTGCCTTGTACGCTTTGCTTGCAGTGAATCATCCGGTGCCTCACGCCATCCGATCAACCTGCGCAACGAACGTTGCATTTTCCACTTCAATCTTGAACCCTGCGGCCTTGATGCAGAAAGTCATACGCAGATCTAACTTGCCAAGCACGGTGTCTTAGCGCACTGCTAGAAAAACTGTCGCCCGTAGACACGGACGCGTACGTCGCTATATATATTCATATATATAGTCACGCTATGCCTCGAGAATGTGGAAGCTTAAGAATATCTCGGAAAGTGATCACTCGAGAATACGGTCACAGATTAGCTAAGCCCACGCGCGTTATTATGACGTCACTGACACCATCGTTCATGGAAGCCCTGACTGTGCTACGAACCCTTTTTGCGGCTGTGTGTTCGCTTTTGAAATCGTTACAATTAATTAATTAAATTCAGGTGTATCCAGAAGTACGATCTACCCGCCGCGGTGGTTTAGCGGCTATGATGTTGCGCTGCTAAGCACAAGGTAACAGGATCAAATATAGAAGCCGCGGTGGACGCATTTCGGTGGCGGCGAAATGCAAGAACATACCTATGTCGTGCATTGGAGGCACGTTCAAGATCCCCTGGTGCTCAAAATTAATCAGGAGTCATCCAATACGGAGTGCCTCATAATCAAATTTTGCTTTTGGCAGGTAAAACCCGGAATTTCAATGCAAAAGTGCGATCTGGTTATGACGCACACCGTAGTGCGGGGACCTCGGATTAATTTTGACCCCCTTGAGTTTCCTTAACGTGCGCAATGTACGTGACAATATTTCCATTTCGTCCTCATCAAGTTAGTATCGTCATGCATTGTCTCTTCACTTATTCACTTATTTTTTGTTTAAAGATACCTTACAGGCCCCTAGAGGCATTGTGTAACGGGGGAGAGTACATTCAAACATTATACAACAATTAGAATACATATGTGAATACATATACAAATTATACAGTGTAAGAAATGCGTTAACATGTAGTAATGTGGTGTTAAAAATTGTACAAAAGACAAACCGAATGCTTTTGAACGCGAGAGGTCAGTGAACAAGAAATTTTCAGAAAGTAAAATATAACCAATAGAATTACAGAGCGAGAGGGACGATATTTGGCGATAACAAAACAGTATGTGAGGGGTAGTAGCGCAATAATAAAGGGAAACTCAATTAAAGAAATAACATGTTAGGTTATGTAGAGTTTGAAAAATGCGTTGTTAGAAGGTGCCGAAATTTTTGCTGGTCACTCACATAAGCGATGGCGTTAGGAAGATTGTTTCATGGATTAACTCAGTATGCTATGAATAGATGAAAGCATGATGCCAATTACGTGTTGTGAGCCAAGTTATTTTAGTAGTTATCTGACGTTTTATACAGTAAACCATCAACAATAATGAAAGGTGAGCCTCGTGCTGATGACCGAGCGGCGTCAAGAATAGGTCTATTGGAAGGGTCATGCTGTTGTTCACTCTCGAAGGCGGTGGCATCAGGAAACTGTCCGGAGATGGGTAAGGAGGTGTTCATTTAAATCATCGTCCATATCTCACATGCTTGCTGATGGAAGGCGAGATAAGCAGCCAGCATCGGTGTGACAGCGACCACTCTTGTACGTGATAGAAAAGTAGTATTCATGAAGCCTTAATGACCACCGAGCTAATCTGCTAGATGGATCGCGTAGTCCAACCAACCACCAAAGAGAGTGGTGATCTGTCACTATCGTGAAGTGGCGGGCGTACAAGCATGGTCGAAACATGTGGGTAGCGAAGACTACCGCGAGGGATTCCAATTCGGTTAATGGTATAATTCCGCTCAGCCTTGGTGAGAGGGCGGCTTGCGTATGCAAATACTTTCATTCCCGAAAGGTGAGGGCACTCGGAACCAATGAATTCACGCCATTATTCGACAAGATTTTGTCACGGCGTCAGAACACCAAGGCATGTCTTTTTTAAATGCGTTTCATTCTGTGTTCTATGTTTCATTCTAATCATTTCTATGTCAACTCGCTGAAGAAAACCGTAGCTGACGCATGACGCATTCACAGCATAACGAAAATGTTGTTGTAATAAAAAAAATTATGAGAAAGCCCACTCTGTGAAGGTGGGTGACCCGCGAAGCTGTACACGCGACAAAGAGGTGACAGAATTTGGAACAAAGGTAGGAACACATTTGTTGTCATAATCGGTGGTCATCGTTACGAAAGATGCGCACGTACAATTATTTTCGCACATCCGCGTTCATTCGTGTTTTACATTCGTTATCTATATTGGTATTTTCATTTCGCGATATACTGAGGCCAAGAATTTGAGACCGAAATCACCGCGCTGACTGCCAAAGGGCCAGTGCCGTCAGCGCCTTCGCAGAGGGAGGGGCAGTATGGGAGCGCTAGCATGATGATGATGATGATGATGATGATGATGATGATTATGATGATGATTATGAGCGGCAACGGAGCCAGCTGCGGAAGAAGACGATGATTAAAGGGACACTAAAGTGAAAAATTATTTCTTCTACATCAGTAAATTACCGTTCTACAACACCGAAAACACCACTCTTGCAACAATAAGACGTTTGGTATGCCAGAAAAAGCGCAAGAACGACATACGGGTGGCGACGCCTACTTAAGTTCCCGCACCTGAGGGCTGTGACGCCTTGGATTTTGACGGCATCTTCTAGGGCCTACTAATTATATATAGCGATACAGATTGACTACATTGTGGAACCAAATAATAAACATGGAAAGTTTCGGGAACCTTTATTCAGCCAACGCGGCCCAAATGCGAAAACATACTTTGGAATCCCTGAGGTCACGCTGACGTACCGGCCCTGGGGTTTCGGCGCGAAATTCAAATGCTGATACTTGGATCTCCATTTTCTCATCTAATAATCAAACTAGTTTTTTGAAATTACTGCCTGCAGGGTTTTCAAACAATGCTTCATTAGTCTAAACTGATTTATTGTTTCGCTTTGGTGTCCCTTTAACGTGCGAGCAGTGGCACGAGCTCGTTCGTGCGGTTACGCCGAGGATCGCCAACGAGCCAGCTGTGGTAGAAGGTGACGACGAACGCGCGAGCAGTGGCAGGAACCACTGCTGATGATAGTAGTGTTTGCTCACAGATTTGTCGGCGGACACGAAAAATTCGGGTCACCCTAGCCATGAACAGCTTCGCTGTAAAATAAAGCAACGAAACAGCAACAAAACAGTGGTGAGCTTCGAACCTAGGACCGCGCGCCCAGAAGCTGCGCGTCTTACTAACTTGACTAACACCGACGCTTGCAGATGTTGAGTGAGTGAATGAGTAAAAGCGTTATTGAATATAAATAAAATTAGGCACGGTGGTTAGGGCCCCAATTCCAGGGTCCCACTGGCACGAGCGGCTCGCTGGGCTTGGTCCAGAAGAGGCAATTCGCTCTCCCGACCCTCGTCCTCAAGCCGTGACTCCCACTGCCTATTCCTCATTAGTGCATGTTGGTGTTATATGGGGCTGTCTATGTGCACAGGCCTCTTGGGGCACTCCCTTGTGATGTGTTTTAGTGTATATATCTGAATCATATTAATGTGTTGTACAGGGTGTACAAAACAAATGTCAAAGGAGAACAGTTTCTATGAAGGTTTTCTGTAAAGATTCTGTGATAGTGGAATGAAAGGCATTTCTAGGACCACATGTAGAGCCGACTCATAGCCTTGTAAACATCAGGATGATTTCGGTTTTGCCAAAATTTAAGGCCAAACACGCAACATCGGATGCGTTTCGGTGGTCGCAAAATGCACCTTCCGTTGGAGCGTTCCTTCACCGATAGAAATGCAACCGATCTCTGAGGGCTCATGGGCGTCGTGTCGCGCAACACAAGCGGATAAGCAGTCTATCAGTTGATAAGAAGGATAAGGAGTTACACGGGTCTCATCAGAGTTGATAATGAGGTAATAGTTCTGCGAAAGCCCGCAAGGTGGATGGAAGTAATTAATAAATGGAAAATGAGACATCCACCCAATCGTAACAATTGCTACAAAGGAAACCCATACAGGTTCTTCGAAAGAAAAGCCTCGCAGTTAAAGAAAAATTCATCCTGGTCTGGGACTCGAACCCGGGACCACCGCCTTTCCGGGGCAGCCACTCTACCATCTGGGCTAACGAGGCCTTTTTTTTTTGTTTCTTTCATGGTATTTATTATAGTAGCAGTAAACCCGACATTCACCAGTTCTGCATAGTCAGAGAATGGAGAGCACAATGAAAGTCACACACAGAAAACACACCGTTCATACTGTGAGTAGAAACGTTGGTTTCACTTTAGAAGGGTGGTAAGGATAAGCACCTCACCAAAATAGGGTACCAGTCCGGTTGTATACCGAGTCCACCACAAACATGTTTTCTGAGCTAACCAGGTCGCTAGCAGATGGCAGGGCGAAGTCGAATTTATCGACAACTTGAAGCAAAGGCAAGAGTTTGACGTAATAGTTCTGCGGAAGCCCGCAAGGGGGAGGGAAGTAATTGATAAAGGAAGAAATTAATAAAGTAATTATTAATAATACATAAAATTAATTAATAATATGTCGGAACTATGATCCACTTATTTCCGGCAGCAGATATTGTGAATGGGCTCAAAAGGTAGATCCCAATTTGGGCAAATGGCGTTTCCGGCACTGGAACGGGATGTAACAGTGCGGCAGGTTTCTTAGGTGGCACTTTTCGTCGCTGGCAGTCAAGGCACGTTCGAGCGTAGGGCTTCACCTGTGCTGCGAGCCGTCGTCGGTAGTACTTCTCTTTGATCCGTACTAATGTTCTTGTGCAGCCTAGGTGGCCCGAGGTAGCTCCATCGTGACAGGCCTGCAAGATTTCACTGTGGATAATTTTAGGGACGACCAGTAGATATCTCTTCCCTGTTGAAGAGAAGTTCCTCCCAAAAAGATCACTGTTGCGTATGCAGAATGATGACAGGTGCCTAGAGGAACAATCCGGCCTTGTTTGTGGTGCGGCCTTCTAAGAAGTCAATTAGCGAAGCGAGCTCCTGGTCCTCTTGCTATTGTTGACATATGGTGGCCGCATCAACGACTCCTAAAAAACCTGTGCAGACGTCATCATCTCCGCCTGACGACTCGATCGGTGACCTGGAAAGCCAGTCAGCGTCTAAATGCTGCCTTCCCGATTTATAGACCACGGTCATGTCATATTCTTGAAGCCGTAGGCTCCAGCGTGCCAAACATGCAGATGGATCTTTCATGCTGGTCAACCAACAGAGAATGGGGGTCACTTATGACTTGAAATGGGCGGCCGTATATGTACGGGCAGAACTTGGTAACTGCCCATACTACAGCCAAACATTCCTTCTCAGTGGTGGAGTAGTTCGACTCGGCACGTGACAGTGTTCTACTCGCGTAAGCGATGACTCGCTCAGCGCCGTCTTGCCGCTGAACAAGGACGGCACCTAGACCCCCATTGCTGGCGTCGGTGTGGATCATTGTCGGCGCATCCACGTCAAAGTGGGAAAGAACAGGCGGAGTTTGTAGACGGTGCCGCAACTTGTTAAATGCCGCCTCCTGCTCCTCGCCCCACACAAACGTGACATCTTCTCTCGTTAGGCAGGTGAGCGGTGAGGCGATGCGTGCAAAACCCGCAATAAATCACCGGTAATATGAGCATAGGCCCAGGAAGCGTCTGACTGCCTTCTTGTCCATAGGCCTTGAAAGCTTTGCGATGGCTGCGATTTTCTCAGGATCAGGTCTGACACCTGTGTGACTTACAACATGGCCCAAAACTGTAGTTATCCATAGCTAAAGTGGCACTTTTCAGGTTTTAAGGTAAGCCCAGCGGATCGTATGACTTGAGGAACTGACCGTAGCCGTCTGAGATGTTCATCAAATGTGGCAGAATAAACAATTACCTCGTCTAGGTACACTAAGCAAGTCTTCCACTTAAGGTCTGAGAGAACAGTATCCATTAGCCTTTGGAACGTGGCTGGGGCAGAGCACAAACCAAAAGGAAGAACTTTGAATTCATAGAGCCCATCAATCGTCACAAAAGCGGTCTTTTCGCGATTCCGCTCATCGACCTCTATTTGCCAGTATCCACTTTTTAAGCCCATCGATGGGAAGTAACGCACATGCCATAGCCTGTCGAGGGAATCGTCGATGCGTGGTAAGAGATACGCATCTTTTTTCGTAACCCGACTGAGCTTGCGATAATCGACACAGAACGGCAGGCTACCATCCTTCTTAACGAGTACCACGGGCGATGCCCGAGGGCTTTTTGACGGCTGGATGACATCATCTTCTAGCATTTTCTCGACTTGCTCCTCTATTGCTTCACGCTCTTTCTCAGCCACGCCATACGGTGCTGTCGGATGGGTATCGCTATTTCCTCCGTAATGATGCGGTGTTTCGTCAGTGGCCTTTGGCGCACTCGGGACGTTGTAGAGAAGCAGTCCTTAAAATGGTCAAGCAGTTCCCTGAGCTTTCGTTTCTGTTGCGGCGCTAAACTTGGGTCAACGTCGACGACGGGTGCATGTGGCATCGTATCGGTGGTTGATTCCTCTTTTACAACAAAGCAGTGTTGGACGTGGTCAATTTCGTCAAAGTATGACACAGCGGTGCCTTTACTGATGTGCCGGCGTTCATTGGTAAAATTTGTCAGTAGAAACTCGGTGGGACCACCGATTAGGCTGACAATACCCCGAGTGGTGGCAACACCTTGATAGAACAGAAGTGCAGTTAGTTGTTCGGCCATACCGTCCGTTTTAAACTGTTCTCCGACCCTGACGGAGACAAGACCGCATGATAGTGGTGGTATGCAGACGTCGTCGTCGGCGGCGACACGTAACGATGTACGTTGGCGCTCTTCGTCATGGCTCGTGTCTGTACTAGTTGACAAGGTTATCTCGACGTCCCGTATGTTAACCATGGCGCCGTACACCCGCAAGAAGTCCATTCCAAGGATGAGGGGTCTGCGACACCATTTTAATATCATAAAAGTGGCGACAAACGTTGCATTTCCTATCTGGAGCCATGCAGTAGATTTTCCTGTACATATCATTATCTGGCCCCCGGCATTTCGAACATAAGGGCCCGTCCATTGCATTTTGACTTTCTTAAGCCGGTCTGCCAACTGCTCACTCATTATCGAAAAGTCTGCGTCAATATCAACTAAAGCTGTCACGTTGTGCCCATCAATCTTTAAGAGTAGGTCGGCACACACAAATTCGTCAGCGTTCCGTTTTTCCGGGTTACTCTGCTCGTTTCTCTGTAATGGGGGATTTTCGACGATTCGACGACTTGCAACCTTTCCCCCGGAGGTCGCTGATTTCAGTTTCCCCGCCGTGGGCTTGGAGAGCCGCCTCTTACCACGTCGGCGAAACTGCGATGGTTCGGCGAAGAATACCGTAACGGAGATGGCGAGCGCGACCGAAGATTAGCTGAGTTGCGTTGTTCCCGAGGAACGCTGTCGTCTAAGTGTGGATGACTCTCTGGAAACTGTCACGGAGTGGCAGGTGACATTTCCTGGGTGTCACCCTGGCAATGTGGGCAAAAACGATAAATGTGCCCTGGTTCGCCACAGTGAAGACACAGTGGTCGGCGATCAGCGGTGCGCCATACGTCGGTCCCGCGAAGCTGGGGTCGCCTGAAATGCTCCCTCTGTATCCAGGCAGCAATAGGTGGCCGCGGGTGGTACTGCTGTACTGGCACGGTAGAAAGCGGGTGACGGACAGCGTCTGCGCAGCTAATGCGCGTGGCTCGAAGCGCGGCTCGGGACATGATTCAGGGAGCGGCTGAGGAGATGCAAATGCTTGCCGAATTTCTGGCGAACAACTTCAGCAACTGAAGCAACAGCAAACTCCTTCGGTGTCGCAGTTTGTTTCGCAATCTCCTCGCGCACAATGTATCTTATCATCTGACGCAGCGAGGTCTCGTCTGTCACTGTCAGTACTGCGGCTCCTGCAGGCGCATCGTTAGTCAGGCGTTCGTATTACTGGCAACGCTGCTGGAGCGCCCGCACGATTGCTGTGGCTTCCTTAATTAACTCTTCCACTGTTGTAGGCGGGGACCAACGGATAGCTGTTTTTTGACGCCGCGCATGAGATGGCTCAGCTTCTTCGAATCAGGCGTGTTGGGATCCGCGCGGCGAAACAAACGAGACATGGCCTCGGCAAACATGGAGACACTTTGGTTATGCTTCTGAATGCGCAACTCGTGAAGGCGTTGTGCATTATCCCGGCGATCAGTGCTTTCGAAGGTATCAAGTAGCCGACGGCAAAATTTGTCCCACGTTGTCAAATGTGCCTCGCGGTTTTGGAACCCCGTATTTGCGCTACCTTCAAGAGCGAAGTACATATTGCAAAGCTTGTGGTCCGGACGCCACTGACTGACCTTAGCTACGCTTTCGTACTAGTACAGCAAGTCTTCCGCGTCTTCATATGTGTCACCGTGGTAGCTTGTGGGGACTAGATTGTTTTCAACAGTCACCTGTGTTGGACTTGCAAGCGTCATTTCCTGAGTCACTGAGGTTGCTGACAAAGTTTCTTGCAAGAGACCGAATTCCGGGCACAGGCCTTGCAGGTGGCGACTTGCGAGATGCCCAGGTGTCTCGACGCGTCGATGATGTCTTGAAGAGCTGGATGCAGGGCTACTCGCAGGAGTCGTCCCTATCATTAGGCGATGATGCGATACCCAGCACCTCCACCAGTGTCACGGCTCACTTGAGAGAAGAGCGGGGAGCGGTATTTAATTTAGGAAATTAGAACAAGCGTTCAGTTCAGGCTTCTTCTTTAGGACCTCACTTGCACACTCGAGGTCGTCGTCTTCGTCCTCAGCGTGGTTGGGCACAGATGGCGTCGCGGCAATAATATATATATATATATATATATATATATATATATATATATATATATATATATATATATATATATATATATATATATATATGCGCGCGCGCGTGTGTGTGTGTGTATGTACTTTTCTGTTAGCAAATTCATTCATTTATTTTAGTATTATCATTTAGTTGCTCACTGTTTGCTCTACAACAACGGAGTAACTGAGGTACCCTCTGCCTAAATCTTTCCACACTAATCAATGTATAACGGAAAGCAAGGACAACAATCATAGAACAATTCTAAAGTGTTGAGTGAGAACAAAGCAAATAAAACAGCCGACAATTGCCAAAGCAGATTTCGTATATGTCCTAAGTCCTATTGCGTCCTTTCGCACACATAATGAAATCGGTGAGAATTTTGAGAGACTTTTTTTATTATTCTTTTTCCTTACTTCAGTTTGCAGCACTTACCTGTACCTCATAACGTCCTGGTATTCGAGCCACTACGCACTTGTGAAAGAAAGAAAGAAAGAAAGAAAGAAAGAAAGAAAGAAAGAAAGAAAGAAAGAAAGAAAGAAAGAAAAGAAGAAAGGACACTCACGCACCAATACAAACACAGACAGGACATTTTCAATCAGAAGGCTGAAATGCACTGATATTTTTTATTAGATTTCTCCGTTTTTTTTCTTTTTGTAAGATACACACACGCGGTGTTTTCAGAGTGGTTGGGTAAACAGCGATGTGGTGCGTCCATAAAAGCCCATTGTGTACATTCATGTATTTGCGCAGACATTCACACAACACCTTCGCGCCAACATTTTTTTTTTTTTTTGACAGATGCTCTTCGTTCGCGTGGAGCTACAGAACAGTAGCATAATATGTCCCCCATGAGACTTTACTGTAGTAGACCTTCAGTGACGAGCTTTTTCTTTTTATTCCTTTTTATTCGTTGACACGGTGTCTTCGGTCCTGCATGAATAAGTGGTGCCCGAGCGCATGTCAACGTTTGCACGCGCAGGCGAAATAGTTACAGTTTAGCTAACTTGAACGACACGGAGTGCGCATTCCGCGAGCCCAATGGTAATGACTTTATCCCAAGACACTTGATGACGTTTTCATGCAGCCGGTAATTGTTAAATGCGAAAAGAAACTCTAAGTAAGTACCGGCGTCGGTTAACTTCTTTCCCGATAGGCAGTTTTCACGCTTCTATAAATCGCAGTAAGTGAATATCCTCAGCCTAGAGACTGAATCGGTGCCAGTATGCTCAGAGGAATCTGCAGGACACCCGTAGCACGTCAAAATGCAAGAAACTAATCTCTCATACGCTTTCAACAGGCAACGGCAAAGCTTGTACGAAACAACGTTCTTATTCTCTCGAAAACGAGAACACTGTACATGTTGGATTGCAGAATCATAACAGCATAATCTACGCTATAAGCTTGTGATTGCATCAAGGTCACACTCTATGTATGTGGCACAGTTGAACGCCGAGCAGTTTTGGTCATTAGCGATGGTGCGCCGGCTTTGTTTGTTCAATAATTAAACTAGAACTGTTCTTCATACGTTAAGGGATGCCTCCGCTGTAGCTCGGCCTTCCCATCATCATCGGCAGCAGCAGTGCTTTTAACCTCGGCTTCGCGCCAACCATCGAACGTGCGAAAATGGTGAAGTCAGTATATAGGAAGTTATGTCACGGCGTACGTACTCAACAAACTGCGGTCATTAACAAATTCATCACACGCCGCGCGCTCTGCGCAAGGGTTGTGCACAGCGGATTTGTCAGGCAGCCTTTTATATATATGTATATATAACAAGCACCGTGAGAAGCTAAACGCAAAACATAACTTTTTTGCTTCCTGCACTACCCGCTTCACGAAACAGCAGATCGTTTGTTATCAACGCATCTACAACGAAAAAAAAAAAAAGAAACATACATTCATGTCGCCGCTTAGTTATTCGCGGTGCGACCGAATTCCCGAGGAGCCCCGTTTTATGGATGAGCATAGATTAATTTTATTGACTAGACTATCGATCCGCGCTCGAAGCTTTCCCTTTCCGTTCCGAGCACAGTACGCAACCTTATGCAAGTTGCATTCAGCGTACTGCTTCTTGTTTTGTTTGCGTGTGCGTGCACCATCAACGGCTGGCTAAATTTTCATATTATGCAGTCGCAAATACGGCGGGCGTGACTCGTTGCCCGTGCGTAAGCGTGACAAAAACACGCGTTCGTGGCATGCATCAATGACTAAACCATGCGCAGTTCTTTCGAACCGCTGTGGATTGACTAGATAGGGATGTTTTGACCCGAGACAGGGCACCTAGCTGTGACGTGAATCAACGATAAAGAAAGACGATTAAGGAGGGAATTACGAGACGATTGGCCACGCTGTTATACCTTGTTGTGAGGTGGGGATAGGGTGGGGGCTCTAAAGAATGAAACAGCTTATGTACGCGCACGGAGGGTAAACTCTTGAGTGCAACGAATATAAGAAAGAAAGAAAAGCAACCGAACGGGTGATAACCGTCCCGAAGAACGCGATGATGTCCAAGCACTTGCCTGTGTGGTTCGTGCGTGCGTTTCGCCTGGCTTATCTTTTCCTTTCTTTATTCATTCACGGTTATACACATGTGCAGCAGCAGCGCACAGTGCTCTTGAGCGTACGCAGATTGTACCACGTCACTAGAGGACTCCGATATCACACACACTCAGCATGCGAACACTTCAGCGTATAAGAGACTTTCGATCACACCGGACGAGACGATGATATCGGGCGCTTGACGCCATTGCTCTATACACGGACGAGACGTACGCTGCGAGGCGGCCCTCGCTCGGTTATGAATAATAAAAATAACACGAAATAGTAGGACTAGCGTTGATATTTCCATATTGTTCCCATAAGAATACAAATGAGAATGGAAACACAAGCATCTTCTGGCACTCTTTTATCAACATGTTTCTTGTGTGAAGCAACATGTGAATCAAAGCAGGGGGTCAAATGAGACTAGATAACATCTGAGCGAACGCTCCAACATTTGAGTCGCCATTTGCTATAGGTCGCTGGCTCGTTGATTTAGTAGTTTGGAAAACTAGTTTCAGCTATATCTAACTGCTTTCTCCCTCTTTCTTTCTTTTTTTTTTTTGATGATCGGTCACGTAGCCTAATTCTTTTTTTTTTTCTTTGGCGCATCCAGTCGCTTCTTACAGCTGGTCCAACTGTTTGATTGTTCAGTTTTTTAGGCACATTTACAACATGCTGTTATGATCGACCTAAGTTTTCCAAGAAGCCGTCGACTACCATGCCTGGCGACGGAGGGATGCCCCACCAGCAACACGCAGCTGTCACGGTTGATGTTCACGCCTCGTCATTCACTTGGCTTCAAGACAGCAGCGTCGCCCTCCTGACCGTCGCGAAGTGGCCAATTATCGATGAAACGGTCCTTGTCGAAAACTGCCGGGGGAATAGCATCGACGACCGGTGGTTCCCTCCTATTTGTGACATGTTGGAGACAGGTGCGCCAAGTACACGAGCAGCTCGTTGAGGACATGAGCACCGCGAACAGCAGCGTGACAACCAGCGATGGACACAGAGGTGGTGAACGATTCGGCGTTTGCGATTGGCCAGTGGATTCGCTCAACGAAAGAAAGAGGGGTTATACAAGGCCGTCCTGGCCCCCGCGTTTGATCAGAACCAATCAGATGAGATCGGATGAGAGTCACAACCACGTACCAATGAAGTGAATACATTATTTTCTATTTTTTTTCCTCATCACGATGCTCGGCTTCGTCCTCGTTTCCCGATTCTTGCGGCGAAGGCCCACCTCACCCGATAGAGATCGTATCAATGCCCAAGTACTGTAACAAATGGAGGCAACGGGATAACACTCGATTTATACATATCCTGTCATTATCAGGAAGATGCCACGGCACGGCTTTCGATGAAAATGTCTTGTATGACTAAGACGAATTCACCATGCGCTTGAAACTCTACCTCAAATGGGAAGAGTCACACGTTGTCATCGCCATTAGAGAGATCAAACCACAGTTTGGTTAGGCAACATTAATTATACACTTTACATTTACCGTGTTATATACATTGAGTCGCTTTGGCTCCATTAAAATATAGTCTCTATTATTATACGATCACGCTATGATGGTGCCGAAAACTAAGTAAAATGTTCAGAAACGTGTTTTATGTTGTAGACACGTTGGGGTAATTTAAACTCAGTGAAGAGCTGTCCTGATTGAATTTGCACCCCTCCCACAATTAAAACAGCTTTCTATCGGAAAAATAAAATGTCATTGCTTCAATAAGAAGAGGAGGTGGTCCGCTGAAACTGTTGGTGGGAGCTCTTGCTTGCTTGTGCTCCTTCACGCGAGGTTAGCTGAAAACATCGAAGCTTCAAATGAATAGCGCACATATTTTTTTCTTTTTTGCTAGCTAGTCATTTGTATGCAACTCGAGCGCCCTTGCTGAAGCTCAAATTTTGATTACTACTCAACATTTAGAACCCACGATTAGCTCTGCAAGGCTTCGTACAGCGTGCAGACCGGCTCGCAGCGCACGAATGCCAGAACTGTCAGCGATTGCGCTGTATTCCAGATTGTAGCTAACCAACAAGTCCAGTCAGACCCGGGTACAACCAGTAGACGTACGGAGAAAAATCTGCCGAAGGCTGCGCAGAACCACTTTCAACGTCAATTATTTCTGCCGAGAAACGCAGGCGCCGCCTCACCGCAGCCTGAGGCGGTGCCCTCTGTTTCACGCCGCTTCGCTACACATCGCATCCAATTACCGCTACAAACACCACGGTGCCACTTCCATCCACTCGCCCTGGGCACTCGCAATAGAGAGAGAGAGAGAAAAAAAAAAGAGGAGCAACGAAAACGGGGATGACGGAGCAGCGCACACACACATACACCGCCAGGTCCGCACCAATCACAGCGCGGCGTCCTCCGAACCACGTATAAGGCACACACAACACAGTTCTGAGGCGGCGTCGAGCGTTCTGGTCACGGGCTTGCGCTAGGCACGGGTCACCATCGCCAGTGTGTGTCACCGTTTCCCTATACTATCTATACGGGCTCAGCGAACGACGCTTGATACACGTCGAACGGTGGCTGGCGGTGTCGTCATGATGGGCAATGCGCTCGCTCCTTCTTTGTTCCTTGGCTTGGTTCCTTTTCGCTAGAGGCGCTTCGCGACGTCGCTTATCCGGGCCGATGTCGATCACCTGATGTCCAGGCAGCTGTAGTCTGCGAGAAGGAGAAACGTGCAAAGGGTGGACGTAAGTAATGAGTTTTGCAGAAACGAGTTGCTCAGCAGCGTCAGCAGTATAGCCGTCATGAAACACAGTTGAACTGCTGCGGAGGGGTCATGTCCTTCTTCTGCTAAGCTTTATATAGGCTGCATATTTGATCCTTCGTCGCGGCGACAGCTCCCGTCGGCAGCGGAATGTTACCCGAAGTGCATGTTGGACTATCTGAGGTGGTTAAAGCTCATCTGAAGTTCTCCCCTACAACTTTTATTTGCAATCAGGAGGGCGAAAAATGAAGGTTAGGCCGGCAGGTTAGCAAAGAAAAAAGTTCGGTTTGCTACCTTGCATGGAAGAACATGGCCTTAAGCAGAAAAGAATCAATCAATCAATCAATCAATCAATCAATCAATCAATCAATCAATCAATCAATCAATCAATCAATCAATCAATCAATCAATTCTAAAATCATGAAGCCCTCTTCCTAACTGAGTACAGTATCCGTGTTCACTGTTCACTCAGCCTCTTTCTTTCTTTCTTTCTTTCTTTCCTTCTTTCTTTCTTTCTTTCTTTCTATCTTTCTTTATTTCTTTCTGTCGTTCTTTCCCTAAGTAATGTTTTAGCGTTTCATTTTGTAACTCGGAACAAGTCGCAAGTCTGTCTGCTGACTTCATATGACTGCCTTGGAAGACTGCACAGATTCTAAGACATTTTCCAACTATCACGGCTAACGTATTGTGATGCATATCAGGCACCCAGGTGCACCCCACCATCAGTGCTTTCTCTGCGAGGCACTGATTAGCACACATTACGTTGAGGGAAAAAAAAGTGTGTTTCACGGCTTCGGCGTGGAACAGGAGACAGTAATAGTTACAGTTACACACGGCAATAATATTTTTTTTTTCACAGTTTCGGGCATTGTGCTACGGTGAAGCGCGGCCGGTGGACCGCGCTTCACTGCGTTCCAGGCGAAATAGAGGATCCCATATTTTGAGGTAAGCCTCGACGTTACAGTGAGGGCATGAAGAAAAAAGCGATAGAAAGTCGGGCATGCAGAGATCAGGTACCGCTATTTGTCAAAGTATGCGATAGCATGACGTATTTCAAGACTCCAGGTGCCCCACACGACCACTTCTCCTTTGCCTTTGTGTGGCACTGATTAACACGCATTACTATGGCTAAAAAAGCATAAGCTTGAGGGATAGGGTACAGTGACGGCACATCCAATGCACATGCTGGAATTCATTTAAAGCGAAGTTCTCGCTGATGCGGTTAATTAAATGCCATGAAACTAAGCTTCTCCGGCACATTTTGCAGCCTGGGCAACTGTCGGTCCCATCGTAGTATGACTGTGGCACAGTCTACTATGCTGCACAAAACTCCGGGACTGGTCCGCTTCTTCCGCTGCGCACTAGACGACGCGACATCACCGCCCGCCTGCGTAATGGGCGACCTTCCACACTCTGGTTTGTGAAAGTACCTTTCCATGTCTCGTACCTTTTACAAACTTGCGCTTTCGCGCATAATTTGACGCGCTCGGGTGCGTTCCACATTCCTCGGGTTGTTTCGTCCTACGGATACCTACAAAGTGGGTGAAGTGCACTTATAGTGCTACCGCATTAGAAAGCATAAAGTGAAGAAAGTATGGACAGGTTAACCAGATTATCGTCTAGTTGGCTAGCCTACACAGAGTTAAGGACAAAGGGGACAGGAAGCGTAACGAAAACGAGAGGTTAGCCTCTATCACGGCTGCGTCAATGTTAAGGGTAAAATTCAGTCAGTGCGCGCACCCGGACAGCACACAAATGTTCACTAATAAAGTTCAGATTACGGCATGCCGTCTGAAAGCTTTTATGTAATCTTCTTTTTATTTTCTATTCTTGCAAAGTTACGAAGCCATCAACACTTGGCCTTCATGGACATATAGTGCATACCTAGCTTAGACAGGTCCGCTGAGACCTGACAGCTAAATCCAAGTTAATTTTGTGATACTTATCGGAAGTGCTTCCTGATCGAGCAACTGTAGCAGAATGACACGAGCAATTTCCTGCCAGCCATCCCATAAGACCAAAACTAAAACTTTCTTCTTAAGAGGCTTGCATGAGTGAGTCTCCCACAAGGCAAAATAAGCGACGAAAACAATACCTGTACTACCAACATGACCTACACCTCATACAGAATATTTTGAAATGAGATTCAATTGACCTGCTTACATGCGTTTAGAAATAGTTAAAAATTAAGTTTCCGTTTAACCGTCTTCATTACGAAAGTTGCGCGATGTGCAGATTCTGCTCTCCGATCTACAATCAGGTCGACAAATATAATCCTCTCGAGTTTTTGGTATTTTATGCAAACGTAAAACACACACGCTCACTCATTCACGCGCGAATAAAGTAATGCTGTACGGAACGGCACGGTGCAGGAAATCCCGCCAGGCATACATATATGAGGAGCGAGACTCTGCGAAATTTTGTGCATGTTGCTCTATTGTCCTCAATTTTGTCACGCACACCCTGTCCTAACGATGGCGCGTCGCGATAATCCTTTTTACGACCTAATCCTGTCTCCGCTTAGTTGCGGTTCTTTCGTTTCTTCGTGGCAGCTTTGAGTGGCAAAGTAGGCGAGCTTGATTTATGCGTTAGCTTCCGTGCGACGATCTAATCCTTCAGTCGATGGGTGGTTTGTTGTTCTCTGACTGCGAACGGTAAGAAACGGGATGTGCCACGCTTCTAACGAATCGGCTTATACAGGGCTCGCAGCTAAATTTAGCCCATGTTTAAAGATATGCGAAAGCCACGTAGCTGAGCAGAACCAAGGTAATGTTGTTTGCCGTCCCTTGGAGATACTGAGATTATGTTTTTTTTAAATTCTATCTCATTGCATAATTCGTCCTAACTAATTTGTCAACTTCTCAAATATTATATTTAGATGAAGAGTATCAATGAGAAAATTGTACAGCAACATGAAAAACTCCCAATACATAAAAGTGTTTTTCCGAGTCTGAAAGGAGCCCGCAAATGCACGCAAAGTGCCTTGGTTCTTTCCAGCTACGCTGCATTCGCATATTTTAAACTCTGCTAAAGTTAGTTGCCACACCCTGTGTGACCATCTATACGACCCCTAGAAATTTCTTCCTAGAAACGGTTCTTTCCAGCTACGTGGCATTCGCATATTTTTAAACTCTGGCTAAAGTTAGCTGGGACACCCTGCATAGCCACCTGTACCAACCCTACAACCTTGGTTCTGCCCAGCTACGTGGAATTCGCATATTTTTTTAGCTCTGGCTAAAGTTAGCTGGGACACCCTATATAGCCATCTGTACTCCCCCCCCCCCCCTCCTCCAAACACGCCGGTGACCGGCTCTGTTCTTTACGAAATTTCGCAGGGCAACAGCGTGTTGCCTCATTGCAACAAGTATACACGAGCACTCAACTTGCGTAAATATTTTACTTAAGCGTAGCTCTCTTTGGCTTTCGTCCCCGGAGATTGGCGCGTGTGCTCGGTCGATGACTGGCCGAATAACGTCGGTCGATCCCGGAGTCAGCCTGAATGTAAAGTGAACCGATCCCAGAGATGGTGTCGAATCAAACCGTGGCCTGTTACGAATACCCTGTAATCCGCCGTCGCGTGAGTCACGTGAGTGACATGGTGGAGTCGCAGCGTGCGTCACTGCGTTTAGCGCCACTCTATTCCCGAATGTGCGGCCCGCTTGTATTTGTTTCGTTCATAAGGTGGCTTAAATAAAATGGCGCTCAACTAAATCCCAGCGAGTTTCACAGAAGCTAACAGTGTCTTTGGTAATCATTATCGATGGCTTCTACTGGAATTTTTAATGGCGGAGATAAAGGTTTTCTTGCATTTGAACGGAAAGAAATCTTAATTACGCAAGTCGTCACACAGGCAACATTCAGTGAGCGACCAGCAACAAATGAAAAAAAAAAAGAAACACAGCGAGGACTATAGTAGACTTTGTGCTGAACAGCTGAACAATTTATGCGGCCACTTCAGGAAAGAAACATACTACTGCGCATGGCTGTCGCATGGTAATATTTTTACTTTTGATCGCGGTGACACTTTTCTCGGTATTACTGCCGTTACAGTGTGATCGCTTCATGCAGTTAAAGCACGCCTTCTGTCTCTGAAATTTCGAGCACATTGTTCCCGATTCCACATCGAAATCAGCTTTTCTAATACGATCACACGCACGAAGAGAATAAGGTTGTAGAATCTCGAATCTACGCAAACACCATGGATGGCTCGGGGAACGTGCGGTGACACATGAATAGCCGGCGTTCTTGAAATGGGGGGCTGAGAGTCGACGAGCGCCGTCTGACTCATGCTTGACGCTTTTTTATCATTTAGTGTTGCTTTTCTTTCTGCGCACAGGCTCCCCAAATAAAGACTACCGCCATTTCATCGATTCCCTGATATATACCTCCTCACTATTACCAAACCGCGACAATATCTCGTTCTATATTTCTCGCGTAATCCTAAAATTTACTTTAATGTGCCAATTCATAAAAAACGTTTGGTACGTCGAGATAAATCACATAGTATAAATTGACATTGCTAACAGCTGAAGACTGCTGCTGACAGTATAGTCGTATCTGGTATAGATGTCTATATGATAGCTATAGAACAGCAAACAATAAAATTAAGTTGCTCGGTCTTGCGCGCCAAGGCTACTTTATGATTATGAGGCACGCCGTATGGTGGGGGACGCAGGAATAATTTGGACCACCTGGGGTTCTTTAACGTGCACCTAAGTCTAAGTACCACCAGCGTTCTTGCATTTCGCCCCCATCGAAATGCAACCGCCACAGCCGGCATCAAACGTGCGACCTCGAGCTAAGCAGCGCAATCCCATAGCCAGTAAACTACGATCGGTGAGGTATATAAAAAAATTAACCCGAGCGACAGGGCACTTCACAGCTTTAAAGCAGTGTTGTTCAAGAAAAAGATATATATATATATATATATATGTCTCACAACAAGGGACCCTCCGGGGAGCGGTGCGTCATAATAACCCCACGACGTGACGCGACAAGCGGCCTGCTGCTCCTCTGACCCCAATCGGCTCAAATGTTACGACCTCGCGTTCATCCCCAGCAAGCTCTTTCCAGTGGCGCCCGCTAAATAGGCGAGCGTCGACGTCACTGCAGCAGCGTGGCTCTCCGAGGCAAAAGAACGAGCCTCGTCTTTTCACAAATTTTTCGATCGCGGCGCCATCTCCCTCTGACGTTCTCACAACTGGCCCACATTCTCTTCAGTTTCGTCTTCCTCCTCTCCTCCGCTCACCATTTGTAGCTGCGGTGGCCATGCTTGCATAAACCGCGCCGAGTAAGTCATCGTAGACTCTCTCTCGCCATCTTTCGTTTCCTCAAGAAAAAAAAAAGAAAAAAATAAAGAAAAGGAGAAAGAAGGAAAACCGTCCTCTCTTCTTCTAAATCCCGTTTAACAACAAGCCCCGTCGCCTTCCGGGACGGCGTGATTTATCGCCTGCAAAACTTTGAGCCGCAGACGACGACGCGACGCGTTTGTCCGTTTTGTGCGCGTGGCGTTGGAAGCGCGGTGTCGGTGCACGCTCGCGCCAAGCGAGCATGCAGTCCCGTTGTTCCCCTTCCAGTCTTCCTTTATCTTCCTTCTTCCCTCCCCGCCCTTCCCTTTCTTTTTTTAACTTCCCGCTCCTCTTCCTTCCTGCCTTGCATTTACCCCGTTTTGTTCTACGCTTCCTCCTACCTCGCTGCCTTCTGTTCGCCAGCCCGTCTTCCTCGAGGGCCATCTTTCCCTTCCCTTGTAGGGAGAGCGGAAGCTTCCCTTTTATCGCCCCCGCTCGGCTCTTGCTCGCAGCGAAAGTTTAGGCCAGCAGCAGATCAGGCGCGCAAGCGAAAACGTCGCCTTCGTAGTCGTCGGTTAGCTTGTTCTCCCGCTCGGCAGGAGCCAGTTCTTCCAGCCGTAACGGCGAGATGGCGCTAGCTTCGCCGCCGCCGCCAGCGTCATGCTGCGGTTGATGGGTGACGAGCCCTTCGGAAGGGGCTTAACTTTTCTTTCCCCTTTTTTTACCACCCCTTCGCTCCATTCCTATCTGTCTGTCTCCTTTTTTCCCTTCAAGCGGTTATTTGTTTCGTTCATTTTTTTCACCCTTCAGCGGAGGAAAATGCGAAAGGGTTCCGCCCAGAATAGGAGAAAGCATGGAAGCTCGGGGGATATCTCTCGTCGACCGACTTTGTGCGAGCGAACGGAGAAAAACGCGCGCTGTTAGGGAGGGGAGAACTTGTGAACGAAAATAGGGGTGGGCGAGGTGTCGTATCCACTCGATTATACGTCGCCTCCGCCTTTTTCCTTTAAGGTCACAGCCATGTTGACCAAAGAAAGAGGGGGCAGATTCATTCATTAATTCATTCATTCATTCATCTGTTATAGGTGCAACCTTCTGTGCTGGCTCAGTGGCTGTGTCGTTATACTCCTGAGCACGAGGTCGCCGGCTCGATTCCTGGCTGCAGCTGTCGCACTTCGATGAGGCCGGAAAGCAAAAAACAAGAAAAAGAAACGAGTGTGTACTTCTAGATTTAGGCGCACGTTATAGAACCTCAGGCGGTCGACTATAATCCGGAGCCCTCCCCTACAGCATCTCTCATAGCCCCAGTGGTGTTCTCTGGACGTTGAAATCCACGAGTCAATCGATCATCAGTGTGACGAACGCCGGCACCTTTCTTGACAAGCGAAATGTATAGCAGTCGTAAACGTGCTACTTTCAACATCTTCTCACCCACCTCTTATATAGAAGAAAGGAGGCTGAAAGGAAGTTGCCGTCTGCTATGGAATATCTGAAAGTAAAAACTTAGAGCACTAAAAACACAAAGGACGTGGAACAATAAACACACACACAGCACACGCGCGTGTGGTATGTTTTTCTTCTTCTACGTCCTTTGTGTTTTTAGTGCTCTAAGTTTTTATTACAACGCATTACCATCTAGCCCACGTATCCATCCTTTTTGTAATATTTGGAAGCTTGCGCAAATGGGTAGTTCACTGCGATGGTATCCATAACGTACTAATGGTTGAAGAAATAAAGGAAATTCGTACGCTGCACATATCGCCTGCTATGGAGCCTAGTGCAGCTCACTGTGACAGTAGTCGTAGCGGCCCTGATGCTGTGTTGCAGCGGCGCGGCTGTAGCCGGTTTTAGCCTGTAATCATTCTCCGTATACCATGCACACAATCACGGACGTACTTCGTGAAGACGTAAACGGGTGCGTGAATGCAGCGTCGCCATAAAGCCACACGCTCGTTCCGGGCAACGTTCGCAGGAATGCGGCATTCTTCGTTATTAGAACCGGCGCCACTTTGAACTTTGCTGACCTCAAATCTGCCGTCTCCGTCGCTGGCGCGCGAAACCCTGCATCAGGAAAGAATACCAAGAATGCGGCAATTGCGCTCCCACTTCAACGTTCTTCAGTCCACGACGTCAGGTGTATTAAGCGTTACTGTGCTCTGTCATGACTCCCGTGCGCGTGCATGCAGGAAAAGTGTCTGTGCGGTGTACGTGTACGGTGGCGCTTCTTAGGCCAACATCCGCCTAGCATGGAGTCTTATCTCCTTGCCTCTCTCTCTCTCTCTCTCTCTCTCTCTCTCTCTCTCTCTCTCTACCTTATTCAGCTCTCCCGCAGCGTGCGATAGCAAACTGGGCTCTTTTGGGCCATATAGCGTCTAATCCCTTTTCTTGCTTCCTCCCTTCTTGCGTTGCTTCTTGTGGGAAAAAAGTAGGGCAAGCAGGTAAAAACGAGAAAATGCGGTAGGTGTAGTCGGCGGGAACTGAGATGGAGGAGTCGCGAGGAAAGTTGGCGTTATTCACGGTCGGCTTGCGCTGTTTCCGAGAACAGCCCCCATAACCATTCTTCTACCCTTTCCTGCCTCATTCGCCCCGACTGTGCCCAACACGCATGGTTTACTGCTGTGTGGTGGATCGAGATGTAGTAAATCTGGTTGCTCATAAATATTTCGATACCCGAGAGCTTAAATACCTCGCGTAACCTGGCGTTGCTTGATGGCTTGTGGAGGCAAGCTCACGTGAGAGAGAAGCCGACGCGAAGGAAGTTGAAGGCCGTGGCACATTAGTTGCGTGCACTTTCTATAATGGTGCTAATTACCGAAAATTTTCGTGTGAGTATGAATGTTCAGAAAATGAGGCATTCGCACATACAATCAAATATAAAATCAGTTAATAGACTTTAAATCTGTAAAAAAGGCGCGCGTAGAGAAAGTGGCAAAATAATACTAGAGCCGTATTTTGTAAGGATTCCTTTTTCGTTTCCATTCCGATTTGCCCTTCGTCACTGGCTCGCACGAAACCACGCCCTCGATATTACCAGGACCGGGCACACGTCGAGACGCATGATAACAAAAAAAAAATAATAAAATAGCATCGAGGGAAAATAATTATTGTGAAAGCTGACGTCCGACAGTCAAATGCAGTGCTGCTGTAGCGATGCGGAAGTCGCTTGAAACGTGACAGCATTTAAACACAACACGACATCTGGCTGGCTTGCAACAGACCCCTGAAGCACCACGTGGGTCGCCCTTCCACAAATCGTGCATTACATTCACTTGTATCGCAACAGAAATCACACTGAACACTACGGAAGCTCGTAAACACTTCTGTAGAATTTCAACAAGGATATCTTGTGGGGGTGTATATGTGCCGCTTTCTTTCGAATGCAGACAAACTCGATAACAGCGTAGGCTGCATTGCTTATATTCGGCCATGATTAGATATTCGAAGTATCCGGACTTCACATACTCGTGCCGATCGATTTAAAATCGAAGTGTTTGATTGGTATCAGACATTTCCGATAATCGCGCTCGACTAAGTGTCAAGTATACCCCGCCGCGGTGCATTAGTGGTTAGTGTGTTCAATGCCCGGCCACGGCGGCTGAGTTTCCAGAGAGGCAAAATGCGAAAATGGTCGTGCACTCGAATTTAGGTGCACATTAGAGCACGTGACCACCATAAAATCATGGTGGTAACGATGAGAAAGCGGGATTTCCTTCATCACCATCATCATCATCATCATCATTGTTACACCCACTGCAGGGCAAAGGCCTCTCCCATACTTCTCCCATTACCCCGGTCATGTACTAATTGTGGCCATGTTGTCGCTGCAAACTTCTTAATCTCATCCGCCCACATAACTTTCTGCCGCCCCATGCTACGCTTCCCTTCCCTTGGAATCCAGTCCGTAACCCTTAATGACCATCGGTTATCTTCCCTCCTCATTACATGTCCATTACAGTACATGTCTTTCAGCATAATTTCTCCGAAAGCTCGCAGAAGGAAACGAGCTGTGATAAACTATTGTGAAAATAAGAACATATCTAGTTGATCTAATTGCAGTTACAACATAGCAGCTATAGGCAGGGTGTGTCTGTAAAGTAATAATGCTTTGTTTGTTTCCGATGAGGAGAACTGCTGCGTGGCGGCGCCGGTGTCGCAGGGAGAAAAAAATCTATTGCTAAACGTACTATCTTCTTTTTTAACCTCGGATAGAGTTCGAGATGGATCTCACCATCGAGCAAAGGAATCTCAACCAACTGGACAAACTCCATGTTCAAGAAATTTGGACACTACCACTTCAGCAGTCTGTCGAACTTCCCCACAATACGCCAGCGTAACTCGATGGGTAATACTTAAAAAAAGATATGTTTCGAGAGATTGGCCGAATTTCAAAAAGTTTCAAATAGCAACGTCGAAAGTACACTTCTTCCTACAGATAGCACGCGCATTTATGGCACTTAGTGCTAACTTCGTCTTTCATTCATTGCGTCGTTTTAATCATGACGGCAACACTGATATAACGCAGCACTAATTGCCGACTCAGTGTTATAAATGCGCATGTTATTAGACAGAAGTACTCTATCGGCGTTGCTAACGAAAAATTATTCAAACTAGATCGATCATTTGAAATATAAATTTTAAAAAGTGTTTCCCATTGAGTTCCCATTGATGTTCAACAGATTGCCGAAGGGACAATGTCCGACATTCTTGGCTATGTGGGCGCTACATTTTACACGGAAGTACTCGATCACTTCAGAAATAGGGCTTTCCGCGCCCGCAATCGAGATCACCACTATCCGGGTGCTCCATCCCGACAAAGCGATATCGCCGAAAGTGAAGGCGATTTTGGCCAAGAACAACGCGGCAACGCTCACGCAGCCTCACCCCCCCCCCCCCCCCCCCTAAAGTCTCGGCCTGTCTCCGGCAAACTTCTTTTTCTTCTCTCGTATTCAATGCGGCTTGAAAGGACACAATTTTGAGGCCGCAAACAAAGTCAATGCAGCCATGGCGCGGTCTCTAAAGGGTGTTCCGGTTGCCGCCTATCAGGCAGCGTACCAGTCTTGGCAGAAACTCCAGCAGAACTTTTTGTTGAGCTAGCTGGTGCATGTCACTGAAGTACTAAAGCACCAAACAGACGACTTCAGTAACTTGGCAGAAACGCTGGCAACGGTGTATCGAAGTCCAAGCAGCCTATTTTGGAGATTCTTAAGTGTTTTGTTGGTAAGACAAAATAAATGTGTTTCCTGACAATAGTCTTATTAGGCGCGTCTAGTCGTGGGTGGATACAAACAGCCAACCAACAAACGGGTCTGCCATTTCATTCAGTTTGACAACTGTAAAATATATATATATGTAAACAAGCCGCTGGCACTAAAGTGGACAAACAGTCTCTATTCAGCTTCATTTTCGCGACAACATTGTCCGCGAACGGCGACTAATTAAATTGCTTTTCTCAAAACGGGAAAGTTTGTATCTTACGTTGCCGGCACTTCCGCAACTTTTGCTTGTACTATGAGGGGACAGAAATAACACGAGACCCAGAAAAAGTACTTGAAAAAGATAGGAAAAACAATGGAGAGCATTACAGCATCGATAGATCTGAGTTGATGACGAATGTGGCAGCGTTCGTGAAAGTGTTTTAGCGCCAGACGACGCAGTGCGCGACTTGTCACGCATAATATTGAGCTAACTAGCACGTCATATACTTCGTATTATCGGCAAAACCGCAGCTTTTTTGTAGCTGGAGTAGCATACCAGTGATCAGCGAGCGCAACACCTCCAGCTTCTTACAAAGCTAGCACCTCTGTCTACATACGCCACAAATACTAAAAAACTTCAGAAACTCCCTCCTACTCACCTCCATAACATAGCACGCTTGTAATGCGTGTCAAAAAAAAAAACGATCAGCTGGCTCAGCGGCATTTCAATTCATACAAGTTCTGCCGTAGCGCATATCATCGCACATCGGCTCGATGCCGCACGCCTCTAACGTGAGTCCGACGAAAACACCGAAAGTGAAATTAAAAACACGCGCGCACCGTCATGCGACGCGCATCTTCCATCGCCGTATTTGCGCTTCGCATTTGCACACGTCCGCATGCATGTTTCCGGCGCAGACTGCGTGAGGACCAGCTGGCACGGGATACGTGCTTTCGCTTCTCTCTTTTGTTTTCGCGGGTGAATTTCGACACACACATATCGACCTGGGTGGCGATGCAACGAGAGCGGCAGGCGGCCAACGAGAGTTTAGCTTTGCAAGTTTCATTCCTCGAGTGTCTTCGAGGTTCAGTTTACTGACTGCATACAGCAGCGGTATGTGAGAGGAACACAGAAGGAACAAAAAAAGAAAAGGAAGGGAGGTCAACCAGACGCGTGTCTGGCTTGCTACGCTACACAGGGGAAGGGGGTTAAGGGGTAAAAAAAAGAGAAGAGACAGAAAGGAGAGAGCCCTGAGGGAAGAGGGGGGGTACCGCTTCCTACGGATGTGCGCATCGCCATTACACTCGGTCATTGAGGTCTGTAGAGGTTGGTTTCTGAACTAAAACTGTTGGTTCTCTTCATGGGGCCGCACTCCGTGCAGAACATATGTGAGGTCGGACGCTTCGGCGTAGTTGAGTACCTAAGCCGCTAGTATACACTCAGCATTAAAGCGCGTGCTAATAACCGGCTCTGGAGATTGCTTCTTTGAATGGTGGCACACTGAGAAGGCACCCGTGTGCACCTTCGCACAGGTTATCGATTCCCAAAAGGGGTAAACTTTCCCGTAGACATCCACTGCGGTGTCCAAGCGACGTAAGACGACTATTGGCTAGAGAACTTCCACCACATGTAAGGTCAGTGCAGATATAAACAGGTAGCTAGCGTGGTTACGGGGAGAGGCAGGGACGAGCCTAGCGGTGGTCACTACATACACTTTGTCGAAAAGATTATCAGTTCATTGACTGAGGTAAGAGTTGATGAAAGAGGTGGTACGTAACTGCCTGCTGCCTTCTATAGGAAAGCCTTTCCTACCGCAGCTATGACCTGTCGCGTGGTGACTCAGGGGCTATAACGTTCTGCAGCTCAGTACGAAGTTGCGGGTTCGATCACCGACCGCTGCTGCCGCATATCGATGGGAGTGAAATGAAAAAGAAAAGTTCATTTAGGCTTAGGTAGCGGTTGAAAAACCCCAGGCGGTAAAAATTATACCGGAGCTCTCTTCGGCGACCATGACACAAACTGCAGGTTTCGGAGGTTGAACCGCACAATTCAATTTTCGCAGCTCTCTCTCTCTCTCACTCTCTCTCTCTTCTGTAAACAAAAATCAGCATTCTCTTTTATGGTGCTTTCTTTCGTCCTCTCTACGCATTTTATTTTTTGTAATTTACCTCTCTTGTAGCAACTTAGTCAATATAGGGAGTAGCAGAAAGTAAACGCTTCCAACTTTTCCACATTACCTCCCATCTAACAGGTTGGCTTCATGAAGGGATATTCTAGAATGAATCACACCCATGTCATCAATCGGGTAATTGATAAATGTGCAGAGTACAATCAACCTCTCTATATGGCTTTCATAGATTTGCTTCAGTAGAGATAACAACAGTCATAGAGGCATTATGTACTCAAGGAATACAGGCATGCGTGAATATCTTGGAAACTATCTACAAAGATTCCACAACTACCTTGATTGTCCGCAGGAAAAGTAGAAATTTACCTATCAAGAAAATGGTCAGGCAGGAGACCCTATCTCTCCAATGCTATGCACTGCATGCTTGGAAGAAGTATTCAAGCTATTAAACAGAGAAGGCTTAGGAGTGAGGATCCACGGCGAATGCCTCAGCAACCTTCGATTTGCAGACGATATTGTCCTGTTCAGCAACACTGGGGACGCATTACAACAAATGATTGAGGAACTTAATAGAGAAAGTGTGAGAGTGGGGTTGAAGATTAATATGCAGAAGACAAATATAATATTCAATAGCCTGGCAAGAGAACAAGAGTTCAGGATCGCCAGTCAGCCTCTAGAGTCTGTGAAGAGGTACGTTTACCTAGGTCAATTACTCACAGGGGACCAAAATCATGAGAAGGAAATTTACAGGGTTGGAGTGCATACAGCAGGCGTTGCCAAATCCTGACTGGGAGATAACTACTATCATTGAAAAGAAAGGTATAAAATCATTGCATTCTACTGGTGCTAAAATATGGGGAAGACACTTGGAGGTCGACAAAGAAGCTCGAGAATAAGCTAAGGAGCGCGCAAAGAGCGATGAAACAAAAAATGTTAGGCGTAACGTTAAGAGACAGGAAGAGAGCGGGATGAATCAAAGAGCAAACGGGATAGCCGATATTCTAATTCACATTAAGGGAAACGAATGGAGCTGGGTAGGTCATGTAGGGCGTAGGATGGATAACCGGCGGCCCATTAGAGTTACAGAATGGGTGCCAAGAAAAAGGAAGTGCAGTGGAGGTCGGCAGAAAACTAGGCGGGGTGATGAAATTACGAAATTTGCAGGCGCAAGTTCGAATCAGTTGCCGCAAGACATGTAGGAAAAATGAAAGATTGCTAGGAGAGGCCTTTATCCTGCAGTGGACATGAACAAAAAATAGACTGATGATAATGATGATCTTGGAACAGAAGCTCTGCAGGAGAATCAACCAAAGTGAAGTTGTCTTCAAATACCATTGTTAAATTAAGTTGTCTTACGTGCCAAGACTACGAACTGATTATGAGGCACACCGTAGATCACAGGGAGATGCAAGATGCTCGTCCTGCAAGATGATGATGATGATGATTCTAACTAGCTCTGAGAATAATAGGTGACGAAAACTAGAGCGGACTACTTGACTAGTGTAAAAAGGTCTTATGGTAGAGCAAAGCTCGTGGCGAGGTTGTCAGCTCTAGGCTAAAGCTCGTCCTGTATGCATCTCTCCTTTCGTCTGCTCTTGTTTTGTGCTTCCGCCTTCATGACAATGAATTAAAAAAAGAATTAAAAAAAATAAAGTTAGTTTTTGAGTCGAAGCTCGACAAAACGGGGCTCTCGGTCTGTTCCTCGTCCCGGGAAATTTTTCCTCTTGCAAACAAACGGGTCCAAGAGAGCCTTAGAAATGTGCCAAATAAAGCCATACAAGGCGGTAGTGGCGTATACAGACAGGGCAAGGTTGATATCTGAAGCATGTGACAGGATAAACAAGCGAAACGTAGCTCTGTGGGCAGCGTACGTACACGAAGGGGGCCAGGGGAAGTAAACAGGAGGACGCAGCGAACGGGGGAAGTAAACAATCATTTGAAGTGCCGCACCCATTGCCCCTACAGTTCGTTCGCGCCAGGAAAAAAGAATAACCTGAGGAACAGAGGTTCCCGAGAGTGTATACTTTCGATTACAGTGTTTATTTTCTTTCTGTTTAAGGATCCGTCTCAGGCTAGATGGCGGACGTGATTGGACAGACAATTGTTCCCTGTGCGGAGGGCTCTCCGGCCCGCCTCGTAAATTTTCTCACTTTCTCCGCCTTGCGCAAGCGAGCGAACGTTAAATTTACCCCCCCCCCCCCCCTACAACCGCTCCAAGCTTTCAACCTCCAGACGTTTCACTGTTGGCACATTTCTTGTTTGCGGGAAGACAAACCTAGCGACAGGAATCGCGCCTTTACACGACAACAAATCGCTGCGTTACTTGAGAACAAACTGCAGGCGTTGTTCGGTGCTACGAGAAAAAGAGACTTCTGCACGGTGCAGGCCGCCACTCGGCTGCAGTGATGAACTGTTGTGACTTGAGCAGGTCTACACGCTAGATCGAGCACTGGAGAACATGAAAAAAATTATGTCGGCACAAAGAAATCCTCAAATTGCGACGTTACCCTGTGATACAGTCGTCGACGTTTCTGTCTATAGGCTGCGATACAAAGAAATTAATGTCTGCACTTTACTGGGTTTGAGAGAGGATACTTGCGAAAAGAAATAACCATAAGCGCGGGCCACACAGCACACAGCTTTGTACCATGAACTCAGCAGCTACTGTGTACATGGTACATTTTAATGCGTAAGCATTCTTTGTCGAGCTCCCCAGCCCTGTCACGCGAAAAGTGCAATGCCTTGAATATGCACAAAAATGCGTAATTTCCAAAGTTTAGAAATTTAATCGTTATGATAGGGAAAATGTGCGTGATCGGAAGCTTTTAAGCGATAAGGAACAATTAAAAGCAAAAACAAATGAAAGGAGAATACCCACGGGGATACATAGGGCTCCTTAGAATATGCATAGGGAAGCTTATAATAGGAGTGTGCCTAGTTGAAATTTGGGGATGGTTCAACTGAAATTTAGGGGTAGGCCAACTTAAGTTAGGGGTGGGCCAACTTGAAATATGAGGGTGGCTCAACCTGAATTTGGGAGTGGGCCAACTGAAATTTGTAGATGGGCCAGCTGAAGTTTGTGGGTGGGCCAACTTGAAATTTCGGGGTGGGTCAACTTAAGTTTGGGGTAGGCCAAATATGAAATTTGGGAATGGTTCAACTTCAATTTGGGGGTGCGCTAACAGGACATTTCCATGTGGACCAACGTAAACTTATGGGTGGGTCAACTTGAAGTTTGCTGGTGGGGTTGGCCCAACTTACATTTGGGGGTGGACAAACTTCAATTTCGGGATGGGCCTACTTGAAATTTGAGGTTGGAACAACTGTATGTACGGTTGGGCGAACTTGAAATTCGCGACGATGCAGTCTCCCTTCACGCAACGCCTCACGCGATACTGCGACAGCTGGTGTTCCTATTCTGCCACTTTGCGCTGCCGAGGCGCGCTCGTTCCCGGCTTTCCGGCTCAGTGGGTACGATCACATTGAAGAGGCCGGATGCGGCAAGCAAATATGACAGTTGCCCACTAAAGCTTAACCATTCTTTGCCAACGGAAAGGCCATGGGTAGACGCGCATAAGCTAGAAAAAGAATATAAGCAATACTAAGCAAAAAGCGAAGTCACAGCCGAGCCAAACAATGCTTCCGCGTTGGTAGACAATGCTCGGAATTTCTGTAGCTTTTTCGTTACTCTGCTGGGCGGTGAACGACTGCTCTTGGCAGAAGTGTGCGCCTTTGTACAACACATGGACACGAAGACACCTTCCCCGACCCATCTGACGGTTGTTGCATTGTAAACGTGTGTACCAGAATATGACGTCGTTATAAAGTTATAATACGCATGCACATATCGTGATAATGCTTCACCATGTTAGCGTAAGTGCGGGGCCTCAAAAGCACGGCACGCGCTGTGCTGCGTGTTTTTCAAGCGAAGCTTGTATCGGCTCACAAGTGGCGTTGTCGTGGTCACGCAAAACCCAGTTGCTCCCAGAGCAGAGCAGCTGCGGGAAAGGGCGATTTGACGAGTCGACAGCTGCGCCGACGCCAGAGCGTGAGTCATTAGCAAGGATTCCAACTGCATAGGCTCGCGCTCACGCCAAGCGCGCAACCAGTCAGATCAATTTCGCTTCCGCCTGGGAAGGAAAGGGCAGGAAAGGGTTTCGCGTGGCTGCCGCCGCCTTAGTTTCCGTTCAATGCCGTTTCGGAAAACGAATGGGACGGCCACGCGCTGTGCGTTCCCCCGAGGAAAGAGCAGCGTTCGACGAGCGGCGGCGAGAACTCGCCCTTGAAAGGGCTCGCCGCCGGCGTGCAAATCCAGCCATTAGAGCCGCCCAAGCCTACGAAATCCGTCAGCAACGAGAAGAAAACCTCGAGCTAAGGGCGCGCGAGGCCGAAACAATCCGGCACCGTTTACTTGTGGGTTACTTAACCATGACGAAGGTCAGGTGCATGCAGCACAAGCTTCACTTACTTCCATTTCCCTATAGGGAAGAGTCGCTCATTCTTCTATATATACTGGGTGTTTCAGTGAACACTTTCGAAAAATATTTAAAGGTTGTCTGTGGCAGATAGCAATTCTAGTTCATGAACTGGTCTACTCGAAGAGGTCGACTTTACCTGCACAAAAAAAAATTTAATGCATAACCGACTAATAACGAAAATTCACTCATTAATTTTGAACTAATTACCTTATGCACCATATTGCAATTTACATAACCTAGCCGTGGAGTTCGCAAGGCGAATCCTCTTGGAGCGAGTTCTCAGGATGACATCAGTTTCGAGATATCAATTCCTGAACTTTGCGGAGGAATGCATTGGCATTCCGGCTACTTTCTTAACAAAACATCGTTTTATGCATTGAAGCGCCAACGTAACTGGAACGCCATGCATTTCTCCGCAAAGTTAGGGAATTAATACCTCGATGCTGGTGTCATCCTAAGAATTCATTACAAGTGTATCCGCCTTGCGAACTCTACGGCTAGAATTTGTAACCCGCAATGGTTGTTTAGTGGCTGTGGTGTTGGGCTGCTAAGCACGAGGTCGCGGAATCAAATCCCGGTCAAGGCGGCCGCATTTCAATGGGGAAGAAATGCGAAAATATCCGTGTACTTAGATTTAGGTGCACGTTAAAAAAACCCAGGTGTTCCAAATTTCCGGAGTTTCTCACTACGGCGTGCCTCATAATCAAACTGTGGTTTTGGCACCTAAAACCTCATAATTTCTTTTAGATCTTGTAAATTGCAATATGGCTATGAGGTAATAAGGTAAAAACCTAATTAGTGAACTTTAGTTAATTAGTCGATTATGCATTTCAATTTTTAGCGCAAGTAATGTCGGCCTCTTTGAGTAGACCAGCTCATGAACTAGAATCGTGCTACCCGCCACAGGCAACGTTTAAAAATTTTTGAAAGTGTTCGCTGAAACACCCTGTGTAGTCTAGCGTGCTGAATAAACTGTTTAAGTCTTTAGGCTTCCGGCAGCCTCGTCTCCACCGCTACAACTGCTTATTTCTATCGTTAACATGCGTTGCCTCCTTGATCGGCATCAAGGTGCGGCTTCACTTTCATTAACAGTTTCGCTTTTTGCCAGTAAAAATACGTGGTAATTACAGAAAGTTCAGCCTCGTATTACACTAAGCAATTAGCGCGTGACCAAGTTTGCGAAGATTAAAAGAAAAAAGATAAACAGACCCGCAATCAATCATCACCGACAATTCCTATCGATGTCAATACACACATGTAAATCAGAGGTGTTCAGCACTCAGTTGCTTTTCCCTGAAATCTTAGCCATTCTAAAGATGTTTCAGTGTGCTGGTGCCCCTAGAGAAAAAAAAAAGCGGGAAGTTCAAGAAAACTTTTACTGAAGGAAGATTACCGTTGGAATATGTACGGCAGTCGATATATTTCCAGAAAACGAACTTGGAAAGTACATTTAGCTTTCCAAATGGCAATGCGAGAAAACTAAGTTACAGCAGAAGAAAGGAATGCGTGCAATGAATCTTGCCATGCCCGGCGTTATTCAAGAGTTGGGCAAACAGGAGAATGCGATGTAATCATTGCCATAGAGCAACTCTTTTGAGGCACCGCTACATTCTGACAGCCAAGCGAAAGAAGGCTGGCAACGTACTCCGCGTATCAATCCCGCATATACGCCACTGTGCGCGTCCGCTTTGCTGCTTACTAGGCGTGCAGTGCGGGAAAGTTAAAAAGAAGAAAAATAAAGAAGAAAAGCGCGGTTGAGCAGTGAGCTCAATCCGCTGCATGGTTCTTAACATGTCCGCTATTGCACTGGTATTCTTTCCGAAAAGCCGCACATAGCGCTTGTTCAGGCCACTCGACTGTGGGCACCGTCGTCAAAGGTCGCTTTCCCATTCTGCTACATGCTTTGGGGAGAAGCCTGCTTTAATAATGTACTTTGTTGCGAACGTCAATAATGGAAGTATTTGAGCGTGTGACGCCACTCAGGGCGTTGCCATGACAATGTTCGGGGTGCACTCTCAATGTTGTGCCCTGCAATCGACCATCTGCGTCATCTCTAAATTGGTATTCCTAGATGCAAGAATCTCTGGCGCGCGAATCGCGAGCAGAATGCCGGTGATGATTGCGGCATCTAGTAGCCGGGCAACGAGCTGAAACATATGGCTTGGTGGCAGTGGTGAGAGAAGGCACTCTTATAAACGTGGAGTGCTTATAAACTACGCGAGCCTTATAGGCTACACAAGTGTCTTGACAAGGTCACCCGATGTCACTTCGAACAACTTGGGAGACGTTGTTACGCTGTACACGGCAGCACTCTGGCTCACGGCTTACTGAAGTTGAAGTGCGGAAAAAACGCCTACTTGCGCAACACTATGGGGTTATGTGTCTGTAGAGAGAGGGAAGAGGGAAGGTACGAAGGCGCCACCAACCCTGAACTTGTAATGCTTCAATCTCACGGTCGGGAGGAAAATCGGGCTGCTCCACATTAAATATGAGTCACTCCAGCACGCTTTCCGAAGGTAGATAGCCAACTCTTAATGCAAAATCTCGCATAACATTGAGTTCACGATGCCTTTATAGCTGACCTTAAAACAAGTGTTTTGTGTAATTTGCGGGGCCGTATACCTCCAGTGCCATCTGAACCAGTGCTTTTCAAGGCCGCAAAGTAAACTCTGCAAGCATGGGGCTTTCCAAATTGTGCAAAGTGCTGGTTTCGTCTAGTTGGTAACTTATTGTAACACAGTAAAAAAGGAGGACAGTAGGGCAAGCACTGACTTATAAGTGGATTTTTTTCAGATTTACGGTAAATATATTTACAGGAGCATGAACTCGTTTAGAGGGCCATTTTGCCACGCATTACAAAGAGTTTGGCTGCGAAATCCACTATGAGTGCTGCTCCATTGTTGGTAGGAACGAAAACAGGCTCACGAGGGAGATTATAGAAGCTGACGAAATGGGGCGCTATGACACATTATCAGTTAGTGTTCCCTAAGTGAGCTTATCGAGAACAGAACTACACTTTCTTTCTAATGCCAGACGTGGATACCGTGTAAAATAGACTAACGTTTTTGTTTTGCTTGTTTCTTCGCTGGTTCAGCTTGTTCGATTGCCTGTGGTTCTTGTATCTTGTCTTTCATCCTTCTTATGCAACTACAGGGTGCTTTACGCAACTGGAACCTAACCTTAAAACTATATAGTGGTATACCTTAAACGAATGAGGCCAACAGCATGTTGCTTGTAGTCATCCTACGTTACTCGAACATCTTATTTAATTACCTAGCTAACTAGTCGCATTTTATTATGCAAAATTTCCAATATTTGTTTGACGGTCTAAGTCGTACTTGAAAAGTTGCGGAGCGTGCTCAGAAATACCTAACAGAGTTGTTTCGATGACGTTATCTTTTACGTGGCGATTTTTTTTCTGAGCTCCGAAGAAACCCTGCGAAATATGAAAAACGACGCTAGTGCGTCGCTTGCACGTATGGATTGCCGAACTATCGATACTGTATCGAACGAAAGCAGCCTGCATTCGAATTACAAAAGAAGAAAATCGATCGGCCACGGCGTCCAGAGTGTATCGGCATCTTTGTTACGAATCTCTCCTTCAGCCACGGTCCCAAATGACAAGCGAATATAGCATAAATAAACGCAGCTAATTAGCCTACTTATCGCACTTCCCGAAATTGTCTCCATAGCTCAAGATGACTGCGAATATGCCGTTCGTTTCATTTGTTTAATGTGTAGCACTCTATATTTTAAGGTTGGTTCTACTGTGCGTCAAAAACACGCTATACCCTCGTCACTCTGAAACATAAAGTAGCTTCAAGTCGGTGCTTGCGCTGTCGATTACATTTTGTCCTCGTCCTTTACTTCCTTTTATTTTGTGCGAGGGTAAATGCCTCGTTTACTTCCACTGTCGAACTGTTTGCAGATTGATCGCGTAACTTGAAAAGTTTCCATAATGTTCTGCACCTTTTCTATATGTCACAGTTCTTGAAGACTCGTTATGCCACCCTCGAGGTGTGCTGCATAACGCATTAGTTGCCATTAAAACGTAGCTAGTTATAGTGTCTGCATACGGGAGGTCGGAGGAAAAAGCCCGTGTTAATCCACATTCATTCGAAAAGTGAACATATCTGAAAGCACTAAGGCTGATATTTGTCAGAACGGAATATTTTTTTTTTTAATATTCAATCGAGGTAATGCAAGTAACTCGCCTCCATGCTTGGCGATTTCGTCAGCTTGTTTTAGCCGTCACTGCTGCCACTTACCGGCCACCTTGTCGTACTCAAAAAAAAAAAAAAAAAACCGACCGTTTGACCGCAATGCGTGCAGTTTGGAACTTTCTCATCGATTATTTACGCTCTTTGCAGTTTATCGCCTTAGTGGCGTATAAGTTCGGGGCATTAGTGTCCAAGTGACACTATAGTGGATTGAACCAGCTTACGTATGCGCCGCTTTAGCATGTTGAACGTTTCTAGAGCAACGCGTTTGTTGACGAAATTTTGATTCTTTAGGAAACATCGAGAGCTCGCGTGATGCTGTGAAAGATTAAACTTGAATCGGACGCATGTAATCCTTACCAGGATAATGCTCACCGCTTAGAATGATGTACTTGGTTGCCAGTAAACGGTCGCGTCGCATCGTGCTTGAGCCGAAATGGTGGAAGAAAAAAATGAGGTTTACCAAATACTGAGGGCTATATTTCAGCCTGAAATGCGTGGTCAATATATCAGGCTGGCATTAAATAGAAGTGCATTCTTTCCTTAAAATTGTAGCAAAAAGATCTCGCACCGCATACCGCTTCTCTGTACCTGCTCAAAATTCGCAGACCACGAAATCAACAATTGTGCACAAAAGTGGCGACAAAAATAGCCTAAATAATTATGAGTCAATCTCTCTATAGCCTATATTTCTTCAAAGGGCGTGAAGTAAGATATATTTATTATGATCTTTGAATTTTCCGATTTTCATTCCATGATAACGCCATCACAATATGACTTGAGGCGGGGTCTTTAAACCGAACCGCTTTACTTCACAATAAAGGAATAACTGATTTTAACAAATATAGATTCTAGAAAGCTTACATTAGGCATATACATGGTATATTCAAAAGCCTTCAATAGAATAAATCATGAAACATTATTACAAAAATTACGTTCCTATGGCACTCGAAGCATTCTTTTATCTTTAATTTAACGTCGTTTAACAGATCGACATTAAGTGTGTGTCTATGAAACAAGAATTATATGCATTGAGACGAAATAGGTATGGCGTGCCTAAATTAAGTGCATTAGGTCCCTTTTCCTTTAATATTTTGTATTAGTGACATCATAAAAGTGATCATTTGGGTATAATATGTAATCTTCTACGCCGACGATACAAGGTGATTTTTCTCAGGAACAAACGCAGAAAGCCTCATTGACTGCGCGAATGATATATTATACAAAATGTACCATTAAACTGTACGGAATTCTTTACACAGTGATTGTTCAAAAAACAAAAGTCGCCCCTTTTCGTGCCAAGTCAACATTTACGATCAGTCTCATTCATTAAACCTTAACAATGGTAATATGGAACTTTCTTCATACACAGAATATTTGGTGTTTCGTTTCATGAACACATATCATCGGCATACCATACTGTATATATTGTTTGCAAATTCCGTAAAGTCGTGGGATCGTTGAAAAATACCAGTCTATATATACATTGCCCGTTTTACAAAAGCTCATGCGTTACAGTGCACTTTTTTCTTCCCATTTACTTTCGTGCTTTTTCGTGCGGGCTACTGCTCTAGAAAATCGTTGAATATATTAGCAGTTAGGAAAAAAAAAGAAAGCCTTGCGTTCTGTTGCTGGTTTACCGTACGATACACACACATCCGATCAATTTGAGAAATGTAAAGTACTAGAGATTGTGACTCTTTATGAGTACAGGATTTTTACAGCTCTTAGATCCGAAGTTATTAAACACCATATACAAATACGAACCTTAGCTACTTGAAAACCAAATCCGTCTTCTCATTTAAAAAGACACCCTAACCACTGACCTAATACACGAACCTGAACGAATTACGGTCCCCAGCTACTGCAATATTTCCTAACCAGCCTAACAAATAGGATTGAACAAACTGAAGAACGTTTACGTGATTTATCAAGCAACGATATAATAAATATAATCTATTGAACATACACTTTAGTAACATTCCTGTATACTGTACAGAAATGGCTGTTTGTAGTTTACCTTTCTAAACTTTTGTAGATGTTCTCATTGTAGATGTTTGTAGAACTTTGTAAATGCTATAGATGTTTATTATAGGGTGCTGTATATTTATTTGAGTCGAATTTTTAAAAATTGCCTGTGGCAGTTTGAGTCCTTGATCTAAATTACTCGATGAGGCCGCCATTACTACTGCGAGAAATGAAAATGTTTAATTGAATAACTAACATGATTACGCTAGTAGCTGTTTAATTAACTCACTTACTGCACATATTTCAATCTACAAATTGCAGCCAGTGATTTCGCAAGGCGTATTCACTTGGAACGAATTTTCAGGACTGCACCAGTTTCGAGATATTAACGTTCAAAGTGTCCGACGATATGCATTGGTCTTCCATTTACTTTTCTTTTTAAAGAAGCCGCTGTTTTAAGCATCGAAGCATATAAGTAACAGGAACATAAATATATACATGTCGTCGGACGCATTGAAAATTAATATCTTGAAACTGCTGCCGTCCAGAGAATTTGTTCTAAGCCTTGCGAATTTCCTAGCTACAATTCGTAGATTAAGGCATGCGCCGTCTAACAGTTAATAAGAAAGTGAATTAACGCAAATGTAATACTTAATGAAATAAGCGTTTTGATTTCTCGTAGAAGTAATGGCCGTCTCATCGAGTGATTTAGATCACGGCTTAGAATTGTGCTACATGCCGCAGGCAATTTTCGAAAAGTTGGTGCCGCTAAAAAATAAAGAAACACACCCTGTATATTGAAATTCTTTAAAGGCGTTCCACGTAAAAGCTTGTACCGTTGCTTGTTGTACCCTAGTGTTTTCGAGGTGTGGTGGGGCCTTAACACTGCTTTCCCCCGCCCGTTATCCTTACCACTCATGTACAATTTGTCACGTACCCCCTCCCCGATGTCGTAAAACAAAGGAACTTCAAACTGGCGCAAGAACTGAGCAGCGCTATGCATGAAATATTTTCTACAACTTAGAGATAAGACAAATGCACGTGTTTGCATAGGTGATGTCTAATATAGGCCGACCACGACTTGTTTCCTGCTCTGCAATTGTTTTTGCCGCACGCAGCCCGCAAAAGCATAGCCTTCGAGATATGCTTTTGTTAATCAGAGGAAACCGTCTCTGGGGCGTCGATTTAGATACCACCTAACATCGGACTAGAGTTCGTCCGCTCATACCGCTGACCGAACAAAAATATTTGCCTAAGCGTTTATCAAAACACGACGGATAGTTGAATGTCTATTGACATAAAAGCCATTCCGCATATATTAATTGAATATGGTGTTATCGATTGTACATTACTCTCCTTCGGGGAAAGGGAGACGTTGGAAACATGTTTATGTTACAATGAGCAAAATGAGGCTCGCGGAAATCCGCAAGGCGAACGAAATTTATGGAATTTAGAGAGAAGGGAGTTGGGGTGGCTTTCACTTAAACGTAGCGTGAAGGGACAAATAAATTCAATACGCGCTCGTCACCCAGACCCAGCAGCTCAGTGACTACTATACTGAACATGAAGTCCAGGGTGAGATTCTCCGCAGGGGTGGCCGCAATGACGGGGACAAAATGCAAAAACTTTGGCCTACTTAGATATCGGTGTACATTAAAGAACCCAAGCTAATCTAAAGAATCCTATTATTTGATTTTTAATATGTGTTCCTTCATCAGCGTACATGTCGTGTTTATAAGAAAACCTATAAAAAAAGAAAAAGAACACATCGTCTTATCTCTGTATACACGATAGCGCTTCAGCTTCCGTGATCTTTGCAACGTATGTACTGAAGAGCCTTTCAAATGCATGGCCGGCACATGGGGCTGCCTATATTTTAGGCCGCACGCACGCATTCTGCTTCATGTCTGACGCGAACGGTGCCGCTGTAGAATAATGGCAGTTTGCCTGGTCCGTACTGTGCAGATCTTTAAAAATTAAATGGTGCGGTGGCGCCGGCAGTGAATCATTCATACATGTTTTCACAACGTAGCTTGATTGCCTAATGTCGAGGGTGAGTTAGCAAAGCAAGCCAACAAACGTATTCTTAAGTCTGTTCAAAGGCATAAAACCAGCACCTTAATGGAGCCATCGTAACATAGGTTTTGCAATGCAAAAGCACGCAGTAGCCGCTAAAAAAGCCATTGAGTAACGAAATCGATCGATCGAACGGTCGATCGACTAACTGATTTGATTGATTGATTGATTGATTGATTGATTGATTGATTGATTGATTGATTGATTGATTGATTGATTGATTGATTGATTGATTGATTGATTGATTGATTGATTGAGAATAACATCCTAAAGTAAGAAGCAGGCATAAGAGACGCCATGGTGGAAGCCTCCGGACTGGTTCCAACCACCGGGTGTTTCTTAACGGGAATTCAAAACTAGATGCACAAGCAGTATTTATTTATTTATTTATTTATTTATTTATTTCTGCACCTGTCTCTTATCAGAATTCGGCCTCCGTCGTCTGGAATCGAATAAGTATAACCTGGCGCTCAGGTAACGTGACGCTATGCAACGCTACCTATAGGCAACCCTCACTGCGGATGGAATCGTAACTAGTGTGTTACTATGACGACGCCCGCACATACTTCATTGTTTTCTTAAATGTATTTCCCGAGTCTATGGCAATGTATTCAACATGCTACTCACACGGCTTTCAACTGTTTGAACTGATATTGCGCGTTGCGCCGCCAGAAAAAAAAAAGAAAAAAAGCACCACTGTCGTTATGGGTACCGTTGTGCTTGTCCAATAAACCTAACCTGATGTTCTGACCAGAGCAAACTATAGCGACGCTTGGAGATTGACCACAGTTGCGCTGGCTCGAAATGCGTCGTAGGTGCAGTGCGTTTTACCAGCGAGGCCAGGTCCCGAGGAACGGTAACACGTACATTTTCCGAGCTAGGGACAAAATGACCGGCAATAACGGAGAGAGAGAGAAAAAAAAAAAAGAAACGAATTCGGAACCTCTTGGGATCAGATAGCGCATGTCCGCGCATCAAATGGGATATTGATCTGCTGCGCGAAATGCGAAGATAGCCCACGTTTAAGCGCCTTAGTCTACCGACCTATTTTGCGTTTGCTTCTCCGCAACTGATCTCATCGTCGTCCGCTGCGAGCACGAATTCCACCGTAATCTGCATAATTCGGAACATTATACGCATCGAGTAATGCATTCATTTAAGGTGCCTTCGCCGTTGTCAAAATAAACAAGGCTGCACCGTCTTCTGCAGCAATGTTTCGTGTACTGCTCGCATTTAGTGCTCTGCTTCAGGGCATTCTTAGAAGGGGCGATGTATTCCTGTATTGCAGGCAAAATAAAACTGTCTAGTGGCCATCTTTAGATGCTTCTGTAAGGATTATCACACTATGCACGAAGACTATAGAGTATTCACGAGAAAATTCTTGAAACACGGGACCTGCATCGCTAGAAGGAATCGTTATTGAACTAGCAAACGCCGAATAAAAGCATGGCGAAAAGAAGGATCATATTCTGTGATAGCAGAGTGCGTTTTTTGACAACGCCCATTGTACACGCGCTCAACGCGAAGAAAGGACTCATATGGGTCCACACAGATCAATGTTCAGCTTACCTTTCCTAGTGGAGTTGCGAATTTTCACATCAAAAGTTCATGCCTTGTTAAAACTGCCAAGTTGTCTGCAACCTTCGACGTACCTTCGATTACAAGCACTAACTAAACCTACGTTATTTTCATTCTTACGAATTTGTTATTTGTTCTATTGTACATTGGGCAGCAGCGGAGGGATTAAAGTACGAGCTATCTCTGCAGTGTAATTCCAGTCAAAGAGCATGTGAATAACCTCAATGAGCACAGGTCGACCTATTTAATTGCCACAATGATAAAAAGAGCAATTACCAAAACCTAACCACATGTCTTCTTTTGAAAACAATGTCTTTAATTTGGGACATGATTGAGTCTTTGTTGCAATAATCTGTATCTGGTATTGTAAAAACCTGGAGCCCATATTCACAAACACTTCCATACGCTATGAAGCGGTTCCTAAGAAGGCGCTGGTCGATGCTGATTAGCCACATAAGATTCGCAAAGAAAGCAGTTCAAACACAAGCAGCCTTTACGAAAGGAAAGCTTTAAGACAAACTTTTGTTCGCAAGTGCTCTTTGCCATTTAGTGGCCGCCTTCACTAATGATATGTTCGACATCACAATTGGCTGGAATATAATATCACGAACAGCTTTAGCGCACGAACGTTTTTACGAACACTGGCCCTGTTTCCTAGGCTGAGTGCCCTGCTCTGCTCACGCATCTGGCTGTAGCGAATACTGCTAAGTGATTACAAGTCCGAGGGGGCCCTGCTTCGTAACCATTAATTTAATTTTACGTAATTTTTTTTTCCATTGCCTTACGTCGTTGACTCAGATACCGCCCCGTCTCCGCTATCGCCGGGATGCTGACCCGACGAATTACAAGAAATTGATCGAATCGGAGATGAGTATACTCCCAGGTATGCCCCCGCACTCGCTCCCCCCTAAAAAAGCGCATAAATATTTTCCTCGTTGAGAGCGAAGTCTCGTGTCCTCTCGCCAAGGCGGAAACCAGTGGCGCTCGAGTTAAGAACACGCACGTTAGCGCCAAAACGCGATCACTAACGAGTCGCCATAAATCGCGCTTCAAAGAGTCTGCGCGAGGGGGTAGACCAAAGTGCGCCTCCGTCGCCCACCCACCACTTCTGGGCACTGGGAGGAGTAACGAGGCATTTCGGTTATGCGGTGGTTTTTCACGCCCCGGGGCCAACGCTTTCCGCCACCTCTTCTTCGTGGGGCCAGGGGCGTAACCCTCAGGAGGGTGGTGATAGAGCGTACTCCCGCTTTCGACGCCACCGACGCTCTCCTTTCCATCCGGTCGGCGAAGATAGCAGCGTTCGAATATCTAATTAAATTCTCCGCATTCCTCAACACCGTGACTGTAACGATCGTCGCCTCTTCGGCCTCGAGAGCGTCTGCTTCGATCTCCGCTCGCCTGAGGCGAATTAAAAGCTTTTTGCTGCCGCGCCGTGTTGCCGGAATTGGGTGGTCCCATAATGAACCCACTCTCCGACCCCAATCCACGGCACTGTATTTTGCCCGCCTCTCTAACGTTTTTTCTCCCTGCGGGGAACGGCATCTCATTCTTATGCTAGAAGCATTTGCTCCGCTACTAACAGAAACCGAAATAGTACAGGAGTGCGCGCACACAAGCAAATATATTGAACCAGACGTCAATTTTATCTTCACAATTAATAAGTTGTGTCTTGTAGACGAGAACTTAACTTCATCACTGGGAATAACTTTGGCCAACTATCGGCTGCGGGGAATCAACAAGGAATCGGTGCTTATGATACTCTTTTTCTAAGCTCAATATCCCGGGTTCGATACTAGGCCGAGACGAACGCATTATCGTGGGGCAGGATAGCCGAACTGCTTGTGTACCAAGATGACGGCGCACGCGCATGCGACGTTATCTGCGGCGTCACTGAATCACGTCAATAATTTGTTTATTTTTGTTTGTTTCTTTTGTTGTTTACGTGCGCTCAACCATCTCCAAACGTATTCTTCTTGTTTACTTTCATCCGTGATCTCCTTTCATATGAAATTGGGCCGCATTTAAATGCTGTCGGAATGGTTCAGCAGTATTGAAACAGTGTTCCCTACCATACGAATAAAATGTACGGGCAAGCTTCATGTTTACAAACAAGAACCCCATTATGTCTCTAGCAAGTATGCGCTTGGGGATGGGGAAAAAAAGCTTTTTATTTATGATCGAGTCACTTCAATCTTTGGCCACACTTATTTGCTGCGCAGGCAGTTTTTCTATACGGAAATAAAAAAACTCAGGACCAATTAAATCTCGCATCCGTGCCACAATCCGCAGATGCGCGGTATAGTTAACGGTACAGGAGCATATATCTGAACGACGTCATGACCTGGAGGAAGTCATGTTGTACAAAGAATACAGCGCATTGCCTATTCCGCAGCGATACCGTATGCTACAGCATACATGCACGCGCGCACACACACGCACACACAAAGAGAGAAAGAGAAACGGGCGTCCATCCCTCGCAGTTACAGCAGTAGTTGAACAGACCTTAATGTCGCTCGATATTTCATTGAAAGTTATCGTTACCTTAGACTACTAATTGTTTGTAATAAAGTCTGCATCTACTTCTCAAGTCTTCTGTAGAATCAGATCTGCAGCAAATGCAGGAACCAATGGCGTACTAGAAATATAAAATACAACAAACAGCTTCCTTAGAAATTTGTAGACTGATGATTACTCGCTAATATCAACTGCACTAGGTTTGCGCATAATTTCAACTTTCTGCTACCTAAATGTAACGCCAACTATGGAAAAATGACATCCGCTTTTTCAGCGTTATAAATATGGAATTACTTTCCACATTACTTAAGGAATCATGCAATTTGAATGCATTCAAACATGAATTTAAATGTTTTATTTCTTGTGAATATTTTCATGCCCGATAATACGTTCTGCTGTATAGTTCTGCATTCTTATATCTGTATTTCATTGTTTATTTTCGCTTACCAATGTATTGAATTTTGCGCGTTCATTTGTTTTCCCTGCGCTTTTCTCATTTTGCTGCGTTTACCCACGTGTTCTATGGAATTTGATTTTTCTTTTTTAACCGAGCTGCAGTCACTGACTTTGGGACCCTGGTCTGCTTGCTATTTGCACGTAATGACTGCTTTCCGAGTGAATAATAAAGTGAAATTGGGAACTCGAACTGAGAAACTGAAACTAGTGTAAAGTTGTTGCTTTCGCGAGTCTCCCGCAAAACCCGTCACAGAGAGACGAAAACTGACCAACTTGCCCCTTGAATCACGCTGCTTCTCCTGCGGTTACGTTTACTCCGAGAGAGGAGGCAGACTCACGGCATTTGGATGAACATCCAGAGGTGCACGATAGCAAGGCCCGCCTTAGGAGCAGCAGTAGGACGGTGAGCGCCAGCAGGTGCGCCGTGTTCTTCGCTTCGGACGGCACGGCTCCTAAATGAAAAAGAAAGAAAGAAAGTGACGATTATGAGACCGCTTGCAGATGAGACAAGGTGACGATGCAGGCTGTTAATAAAGTTTACTCTCAAGCAAAGGAGCCAATATAACAACATGAGGAACGGCGAGAGTACTTAGTACACGCTTTAGAGGTGCTTCTTTCGTTTGGAGTAGTGCGGCGAAAAAGAGAAGTTAAATAAATAGCGAACAGAAGTCATAACTTTGGTCTCGTACTGCGGCGAACAATTCTAGCGCCGCTAACATCCATTTACGAATGCCACCAGTTTCGCTACAGTTTTAGCTTAAGTGGGTCTCCTATTGTGCACCGTTTGCGCTATGCTATCCTGTACTGGAATGGGGAAAAATTGGGATTCGGAAGAAAGAGAGGGAAGTAAGAACAAATGCTTGTAATCGGAATGCGCTTCCTGTTTCTTTTTCTTCCTTCTTTTCGCCTTTTTTGTACACAGAAAAATCTACAAAGACTTTACATGGTCGACGTTTTCGTTCATCCTGAAATACAATCTTTGTTATCAGAGTAAAGATCCAGTGTTGATCTTCCTCCCTCTCGAGGGTATACGGGTATCCCTTGTCCACTTGGGCGCCCGAAACGCACCGCAAGAGACGGTCTCCGCAAGTCAACAATACTGCCGCTACGAATAGCAGCGCTAGGTTCGGTGGAGGCTTCGTATAGATAGAAGCCGACACAGACGAAACTTGAAGGAGCTTTGTGTATACATCGTTTTACACTAGACGCACATAGAAATACAAGCGGACACTGGAACACATAGGGTGATCCTGTACCGGCAGAGCCGATAGTGCAAAGCCCCGCAGGTATCATGATCCCAGAACGCTTGGTCGGGTTAACGGGCCACGTTTTCTACGCCTCAGTGCCCCGCTTCGAACATTTACAATGCAATCGTCACCGAGTGGCTTTTAGGACAGTCCGCCGGCACACCAATCAACAATCCTGTGCTAGAATCGTCCTGTGAGTGTCCGCCAGCTATTCAAGCATTGGGCCTCGTCTACGCCCCCTTTGTTCTACTATGGCTTAAGGAGTTTGCTCCTCCCCCTAAAAACAACATAAAGAATGCAACAAGGGAGACCGTTACAAACGCAAAGCAATCGTACGTTCCGCGAAAGCAAATCGTACCTCGCGTACCGCAACAGGGTTCAGCTAATGGGTGCAATTAAAAGACTAATAAGCAGACAGCGCCTGCAGACTAAAACGGCAGGGCGATTGACTTCTGCTGCGTCGCCTCATCTCAACCTCGTTTACCAACCTACGACCTTCGGATAAAAAAAAATCTGTAGCATAGTAATTGCTGGCCACATGTCAACAAAAATTGTCAACGCGGCACTTTAGGCTTGCGTATACACCTGTCGAGTAAACGATAGCCCGGAAAAAGTTTTCCAAGACGGTCGATCGGCCACGGTCTGAGAAATGGATTCCCACAATGGACACGTGGCGTGCAGTGCACGAGTAATACGGCGTTTGCGCCTTCTGGTGACGTCACCACGATAGTCACCCATCGCTGACGACCAACTGTCCCGTTGTGCCTCCCTCGTCAAGCAAGGGTCATCGGCTACGTACATCCCGCTAGCCGCGTCTTTGCCCTTTCTTTGCAGCCTTTCCCTTCGACGGGACCAAAATGGAGGGAAATTCCCATTTCAAGCTTCCGAAACTCAAATTAAAGAAATAACTCGCTCTTTTCCAGCAGCAAGCTTACGAATAGCAGGCGCAAGCTTCGTCCGAACATTATTTACCGCCATCGCGGACATTACATCATCATGCCATCGCACAAAGCAGTGTAACTATGAACCTCGCCATGCCAAAAGAAAGCAAGCGCTTTAAGTCATTACGTCACGCGGACGAAACTTAGCACATTTTTTTTAATGTCCATTGTACATATAACGCTGAGTCACTTGAATTTTTGGCTGTGTAATGTAACTGGCGTAATGTAGCTACTCTGCCAATCCAACGTATAATTAGTCCTTTGTTTTCGGGTAAATTCCCGCTTCTTTCACCATGTACAAAATTTATGAAAATTAAACCCGATTGCTTCCCGAAGCTTGCCTTTTTAAACAAGGTAATAATAAATTCAATTGTTAAAAAAAAACTATGAACAGTGCTCAACTTTTATGAGCAAGTGGACAATATATTATTATTATTATTATTATTATTATTATTATTATTATTATTATTATTATTATTATTATTATTATTATTATTATTATTATTATTATTATTATATGAATATGGCTTATGCCTCGTTTGCGGTTGACAAACAGGCGAAACGTGCCCTTATAAATATATACCATATTCTATGCCTGTAAGCCTTGACTGAACGAAATCTTGTTGCATTTTTAGTAGCCGCGTATTGGCGCATTGGCACAATGGCGCATTGCCCCGCATTTCTTGCGCGTCGCATACGTCTAAACGGCGGTAATGCGCTAGAATACGAATTAACAAACCATTAACGTTGCTCTGCAATGCTAACGGTAGACGTTACGTTGAGAGGACGGTTGCCCAAATATATTTCATGTTCAAAGAAGGATCGCCAAACCCATGTCTGTTTGTTCGTCTCTTTTAAGTGTGTTAATAATACCTGATAACGGGGCTTTGTATATATGTGTGCGTCACATGATTTGTCTTCATAACTACATGTTCCTGTGAGTGATTTCGGTTATTTAAGGAGAACGGTTGTGTCCAAAATAAGACCATTGCTTGAGATATTTGCTTACAAAGGTTACCAGGAAAATCTCGAACTTTCGACTGCCAGACAACAAAGTCTCCTATTTGTACCAGGTTTTCGTGCCAGGAAACAAAAACCCCAATTTGTCCCTGCTTTCCCGAAAACGAAGCAACCTACGTATAATTACTGTAAGTTACCATGCTTAACTGAACGTTTTCTTGTATTTTTTTTTTTTTACAGCGAAGATGTATGTGGCTAGCCGATTCTCCGTCCGTCCATCCATCCGCCTGTCTCCTGTACGCCGAAAGCTCCTCTGACGTAACTGAATGCGCATGCGCGAGAAAAGAAAGAGAAAAAGAAGCGCGCAATTGGCCGAGCCGGTAGTGACGTCATTGCTCTCCGTCGCAGCCGAGCGCGCGCAGCAGTTTTTCTCCGGCCCTGAAATGGACAGGCCACGCCCCATACGTACTCCTGAGGAGCAGGCAGCTTTCGATCAGCAACGCCGCGAGCAGAACAGGGAACGAGCTCGTCTACGCCGTGCCGATGCTGCAGCCCGGACACAAGAACAGGCTCGTTCAGACGAGCGCAAGCAGCAACTGCGTACCGAGGATGCCGCTGCCTACCAAGGCGTCGTTTAACAAACACCGGGGCCGCACGTTTCAGCTTCGTTGGTTAACCATCTGAACGGAGAGCTTGGGAGGTGATTTTTTTTTTATTTAACGTAGCCGGTGCTACCTTGGTTTCATAACACCTTTTCCACTTTCATTTGCTCTTAGGTTCTACAAAACCGGCGGCTATATCGGCAAGCACTGTATTTGTAACTAAACACGAACGTAAACTACGGCATTTAAATTTACTCGTTAAGCTGAACTCGGTTCTCCTATTTTGCACCTCCCCGATACGACTCTTCGGTGCGCTAGATTTTTGCTCCGCAGCTCGGTATGTCACTATAACCAAACTCTTACTTTCCTTCTGTCACATAAGAACAGAAAAGCAAAATAATATAGATCGGTTTAGTAAACGAAATGAAAAAAAAAGAGAGACAAAGAAGGACAACTCTCAAACCGCACATCGAGCCAAACAGGCATGCTGACCCGGCCATTCGGTCCAGCGTTTATCCCGGTCTTCCCATCTTGCGGGCGCCGTCTTATGCGGAAATGACCGTTTCTGTCCCGTTTTACGGTTTTTTTCCGGAACAATTCCATACGCGCCGACGGCGCAAGTGAAGTAAGTCGGTGGCGCGGAAAAGAGCTGTTCTGGCTCTACTTCACTAATTCTGTGCATGCTGGTGGAAACTGCAGCTCGCGAAGTATTGGAAGCTCGACGAAGTTGCAGTGGTTCTTAATGGAAACAACACGCAAGTAATGGTTACAAAGAAAGTCGACATCAAGGCAGCACCTAAATTATCAACTTAAATATTTATTGAGCACTTCGACAAATTGAGCCCGCGTACATACAAGAACAAAGAAAAGTTATTCTGTTCTGCTTGAAATATTCATAAGGGCACACGCCAGCCAATCGCAACTTTCGACAAATTAGCCAAGGAGGCCGTTAAATGGAGAACAACCGTTACTAAGAGCTTTAAAGTTTCGGTCCCTGCTGTTTGTTTTTTGATAAATAATATGCGAGGGCAAACAAATATGAAATTGGGTTATGATAATGAGGGGTCGGCATGCGCAGAAGCAGTTACATTCAGCGAGGTATAAACCATGCAGGGTAGGCCGGCAGTCGTTCACTGGCTATCATAATAAAACCACGCGTGGCCAATCAGGGGTCGCTCTTGCGGGGCACCAGATATCTAATTCACAAGGCCTTTCGGTCGCAAGCGCCATTTGCTATTTGCCACCTGCCTACTCCAATAATGGGTTCAACATCACGCCTCGCTAGCATGACTTTTACGAACGGTTCTAGCGCAAGAAATTTCTTACGAATACGGGCCCGGATTTGCGATCACGACCTCCCGTCTTTCTCGGGCTCAATCCAGCTCTCTGAGTACTGCACAGCGCCCAACAGCCAGACTATGGCTCCCCTTTTATTGCGTGTCCTATTAACGCAGACCACGTAATAGCGTGGGGACTGGTCCGTGGCCTCATCTTGTTCCCGCAGAATATGATAAAGGCAATCGATATATATATATATATATATATATATATATATATATATATATATATATATATATATATATATATATATATATATATATATATATATATATAATTGTGAAGATTTCACGTGGATAAACCAAATTGCGGTCCCCAGGGAACTGCTCCGCTGTTCTTCCGCAATTACGCACTTGTAGGGCAGAGCAAATCTCAAGCATGAACTCGACATCGCTTCTTTCCTGCTTATCCGGGATAGATCATTATTTCCTTGTTTGAAATTGCGAGTAAGAAAGAAAGAATGAAAAAAAAGGGAAAGCGAAGATGAACTAACGTAAAAAAGAAAAACAAGTTGGAGCAATAAACTCGGAAATGATAATTTCGGATAGCAGCAGACCATTTCTGGCATTGATGTATTAAAAGAGAAGAAGACAGCGAGCGAAGGTACCAGTAAAATGTGAAATGAGGGAGGCCGCCCGTACTGTCTGGTTCTCAGAAACGCCAAACGAAAGAAGAAAACAAAATAGTTTAGACGGGACAGAACCACGCACGATTTAATTTCCAGAGTCAATCTGAGTTCTCTACATCGACCACGGCTTTTTAGCGAAAGCTTTCTCCCTGGGGGATGTGCAAAGGGCAGAACCCGACCGCTAGGAATACCTAACACACTCGTAGCGTCAAAGATGAACACCGTTGGTAATTTCGGTTTTGGCGAACCATTGTAAATAACGCTACTGGAAAAAAAACGAAAAGAAGAACGTTTCGCGCTGTAGTTTTAATGTTATAGCGTACACATCACGCCGTTTTTCATGGTAGAGAAAAAACGGACATGTTGTGGAACATTTAAGTCGCGAAGTGCAAACTGGAGTGGGACGTGTTAAAAACAGCGCTTATCATGTGCGTTATAATCACGTCCACTTCCGGGTCAGCCCTTTCGGACAGTGCTTACATTGTTTTACCTTGTATTATCCGTTCCCCAATATAATTGAACAATCTGCGTTCTTTTTTTTTCTTTATTTGCTGCAAGAGACGTACTACTGCGGCTGGATGTTGAAGACGCAAGGATTAACGAAAGACGACGGGGCCTCTTTCAGATGTATCCAAACCCAATGATCAGGGCCTGCGACCTGAATTTCAACCTAAAACTGAATTTAACAAGAGTAAAACGTAGGCTTAGACAAATCAAATGCGAATTTGAGTCCAATATGTTTCTCTCGTACAGCAAACGATCGTTATAGCAAACACCCCTGCGGCAGCCCTACTGGCGCAGAAACAAAGCTGTATGTTCGCCTTGATCGACCTGGCTTACCATCCGAAATTAATCCTTTCTCAAGAGACTCAACAGAGACAGGATATTGCAGAAGGCACACTATTGCATTTGGTGCTGTTGTTTAAGAGAAGGAACGCGTTTTACTTCAGCCGTTGCCGCAAACTAATACTGGTCTGGTAACTAACCTGCTTTGCTCGAGCTCGGTTAAGTCGAGTCTATAGTGGAGCAATGAGCGCAATTCCGGCCATTCGAAAGCAGCCCAAGCCATATCGTCGTCTCGGCGACGGAAATGGCATTCCGCGTGTCCGCCGCACCACGAAGCCACGAATTCTATTCAAAACGCGGTGGAGTTTATACTTTGCGGCTTGGTGAATGCATTGCGAGGGCGGTTCTTCTCCATGGTTTAGTGAACGCCTGCCAACATTTTAGAGACACAGTAGTTCGAGTCAGGACTAAAACGAGGCGATATCATGTATGAAATAAAGCGGCAAGGCAAGACTTTACGGTAGACGGTAGAAACACGTGCGCTGAATAACAAGTCAGAGTTTGGTTTGTGAACCACGACATAGCAGCCGAGAAACACAAAAAAAGAGTCGTAGAGCAAAAGGATAAACGGAATCGCTAGAACTGCTGATAGGAGCACAAAACAACAACACAGCGTTTAAGGAATCCAAAGGCGTGCGGTAATAGTAAACACGATGGGTGAATATTATCGAGGAAGAGGAAGCAATAACACTAATCACATCCTGGAAGGCGCACAATAATGCGAGACCGCGCAGTTCAAGTACAGCCGCATGTTGGCTTTTGGAATTCTCCTCGCAACATCAGATGGTTCCTAAATAAGGGCATTACGTTGTTGAGGCTGGCGATCATAATGGCTTCATAATACTAGTTGGTTCAATTTTGATCTTGAGTTTGTTTTTGATTACGCGCTTCGCATTATTCCCTTAACTCATTTTCGCCGCGTTTGCAATGACGCTGTACGAAAGACTTGGACTTGTAATCATTGTTTCTCTTTGTGTACGTCTTTAATTTTTTGCTGTTATATTGCGCTCTTCGCGCTGCATACGTTTACATATCAGTATACGACGACTAGCTGGCGCCTGCGAATGTTAACTTCAATAAAAAGTGCACGAAACAGTCTAAGGCTTACTGCACATTATATTTCGCCAGCTATAGCGTGACCGCTTCGCGTTATGGGAGAAACCGTAATTTCTTATCTTAACAACGCGCGTACTATTGTACCAAATGCAGTTATCAATTTGCTTGACTCACGGAGTCCATGTGCTGCGCAGATGTTTATTCGAAGGTACCAAAGTTTCCATTGTCGTAAATGTTAAACTTGGCGATTAGTAAGCACTAATATTCATCATCATCATCATGATGAATAGTAAGCACCAATATTACTGATGAGCAAAAAACACCCTGGGGCCTACTTGGTTCTACTATTCTCTCTGCCTTTCCTCTGCCATAACATTTACGGCAACAGTGTCGTTGCTGCATGGCATACATACGAATAATACACACACACAAAAAAAGAATCTAACCAAATTACGAGCATTATCTAATGCTCGTTCCCATACGCGTGAGAACTTCAAAGATTTTTAGAGCGGCGCAGCTACGGCGAATATACCACGAAGCTCGTGCTTCAGAAAAAAAAAACTTGCATTATAACTGTTTGTAAGAGCAATGTTTTACGACCTAATTGCGAGATGGAATTGGCTCCTACAAGAACGAATTCCGGCCATTCCTCATACTGGGCATATTACTAGCGAAGGCAGCCAGCCAAATTGCTAAGAACACTAACGAACGAGAAGCTTTTGCGAATTCGGCAGGATTCGCCTCTGCCTTAAGCATACATGTAGCTTCTCCTCCTCGTTTTCTCAGTATCTGGGCCGGTATTAACTAAAAGCTCTTACCCTAAAATTGTTTTGAGGAGGAAATGCCAGCCAATACTGATGCTCGACATCTAATTAATGAAGACGGCCAGCCAATGACCTACATCACTTGCGAACGAAATGCTTCGCGAATTTGGCCTCTGGGCTCATATTCACGAAAAATCTCTTACGCATAGCACTGTTCATAAGAGCAAATTCCAGCCAATCCTAATACTGGGCATATCATTAGCAAAGGCAGCCAGCCAGTGGCAAAAGAGCGCTTACGAACGAATAGCTATATTAAATTCAGCCCCTAATGCGTACTGGCTTCTGTGTTCCCATCATTCCTTAATGGCCGAACTGGTGCTGCGTATACCTATAACACAGAAACAACCTGCTGCTTATACCTATAACACAGAAACAAGCTTTTTCGTTAGCCTTCTTCTAAGCACCTTCATCACGGCACACGTTTTAATTGTCTACCTCCTTTAGAGCGGCACCCTGAAAAGACTGCACACCTGGGTCGGCAGCAGGTAGGCGCTGTCTTCGTCAGAACACACTCATCAGGAGGGCTACCAGTGTCACTTGCGATATGTGCGGCGACAAAGCCAACGTCCGCCGTCTATTGTGCTGCTGTTCCCGATTTGCATTGGTAAAACAACGCCTATAACGGATTGAGGCGATTGGACAGTTGACTACTCTCCGTTCCTGAAGACACTCGAGGATCAACATGGTGACCATTCGTCAGTCCACAAGACATTGAATAGACTTATGGCCTCATTTATGATTCATGAGCACGAACACCTTTGACTACTCGAGGTCGTTTTTGCGCCTTCAAGAACACCGTCGTGCAAGAACAGCGTGCAATGGCTTTCTCTGCTATTGTTTTATTATCTTGTTCCCCTCGCCCCAACGCAAGGTAGGAGACCAGACGCTAGTCCGGTCTCGTACTTCTGCCTTAGGTATATTATCACATTATCTTTTTTCTCCTTTTCTAGGTTTCAAACGATAATAACAGTACTTTGCAGCAGTTCGTGCTTTCTCTCCCCGTTTTTTCAGCTGTTTGGGCACTGATAGAAGAGGAAAAAAGTTCCATAATCAAGTCCCTCTTCATTACTCACTTCTTAAAACGCGGAGTAGAACATGACACTGCCATTCGTTGCGAGGACAAATGTAGAGATTTTCGAAAGAATCATACAACCTACAACAAAATTTTAACATACATTGTAAACATGCACTAAAACGTACATTTTATATAAAAAAATTTGCCAGATCTCATATCACGATGATTGTCGGCGGTAATTCCCTAGCATGTAGTCGATACAGCCACACAACGTATTGCCACCGTCGATACGAGTTATGCATCACATGTGTAGTGCAGCGAGGCTCCTCTTTCGCGCTTCCGTAAGAGCACTTGGCGCCATCTAGCGCCGCCGCCACGAAGCCTGCGGTGGCATCCGAAATGCATGGCGCACCGGTGCGTGCGAACGCTGAGAAACACGTCATGCGGCAACCAGACTCCTTTCTCGCGCTCCTTTCTGGACACGCCGCGCGATCTACACTGTTAAAAGAAAGCCGCAAAATTACAGGAACATCCTACGGGACCGTAGCCACACGAACGCCGTAATACCTGCCACGTCCTGTAACGGTCTTCAACGGCTCCGAATCCGTTTTACAATGGAAACTTATTTTGGGGTATGATAAGTAGTTATGTTTAGTGTGGCTGATGTGGTCAGTACCGTTACTGTCTGCCATGACCAGGAAGCCCATCCCATGTCCATTTGACTAATACAGCATTAAAGCTTCAATCAAACTAACTTTTCGCTCGGAACTTGCGCGACGACGCCACCGCGCGGAAGAACACAGCCAGACGAACGTAGGCCTGGGCCGCTATCTTGTACACGTTCGAAAAGCCGACGTTCGATTTCGCCTCACGCGTGGACTAAATTGGCCTAGGCCGCGATATGGGCGCAGCATGGACAATCGCGCTAGGCGAAATCGAACGTCGGCTTTTCGAACGTGTACAAGATAGCGGCCCTGATTTCTAATTCTGTGGTGGTGTCGGATGTGCGAGCAGCGGTGGCTTCCTCCCGGCTTTCATCATTTCCCGCGTTTTTCGCTGCTGCAAGGTCCAACCGCGCAGCATTGTGGATTCTCCGGCTCCTGTCAAAGGATTACATGGTAAGTTGGAATGAACTTGAATGCTTTGTTGTGTCAGGAAAATGATCACCTACGAATCAGTGATCCACCGCCTGCCCGCGCGCCTGCCTTTCTATGTGGCACGCTTCCCTGCTTCAGCGTTAATATTCTGGGTCTCGTGGGAGTGCTTTTGTGACATTCAGCCGTCGCCGTTCTTTCTGGACATGCAAATGAACGGCGTACCTTGCTTTGTTGGCCTTGGGAACTTAAAATTTGTCACCGAATCGCCGGCCGGTGCTTGCTTGTCACTTCATGTAGCCGCTCACAAAGCCGATATATGTAGTGTGTCTTTGCATGAGTTTGTATCGGCATTGACGGCGTGCTCGTGCCTCCTGCGTATACCTCACAAATACTCGTAATAACGCCATAGAGAAAGACATTCAACTATGATAACGCGCGAAATAGGGGCCGGAGATGCCACCCGTGCCTTACACTGGCGCACCGGCGTTAGATTAGGCGCCGCCGCTCAGGACGAGTTCGACTAACGCTGGCAAGAAATTCGCAAGTCAGCTGCGGTTATCGCCGCGCGGTTATCTTTCGTAGGCATCGCGCGCCGTTTTCGACGCTGGCGGCAAACGAGGCGCTGGTATGACTGCGCTACTTCGACAAACACCCCATGCGTAGACGCGCGCCAGCCCGCACGGATCAGATATCTGTTTTTCGGGTTTACCTTCATTTTTGTTTCACACATACGCCTGCGGGCGTCGTTAGCGCACAAGGCTAGGCGTAAGGCAGGAGTGACTAGGCGGCACAGCACGTGTGCGCGTTTTATCGGGAGCACGGTTGAGTTTGAGGACGTCACGCGCGAGCTGCCACAAGTAAATAAAAAAAATTAAATTATGGGGTTTTTACGTGCCAAAACCACTTTCTGATTATGAGGCACGCCGTAGTGAAGGTCTCCTGAAATTTTGACAACCTGGGGTTCTTTAACGTGCACCTAAAGCTACGCACACGGGTGTTTTCGCATTTCGCCCACATCTAAATGCGGCCGCCGTGGCCGGGATTCGATCCCGCGACCTTGTGGTCAGCAGCCCAACACCATAGCTACTGAGCAACCACGGCGGGTGGTGCCACAAAGAAAGATAAGGAAATAATACAGGGTGTGCACGCCGAGCGTTTCGAAGAGCTGGCTGGCTTTGGAACGAGAGAAGTATCCAGGGTATCGTGGACTAATGGTTAGAGCACGAGGCTGCTATGTTCGATGGCTGAAGTTCGATTCCTACCGTCGGACTCACGTTATTTTCATTTTGCGCGCGGCATTGCAAGGAGGCTCTATACAGACAGAGGCGAAATCCAGGTTGGTGGGCTGGTAGTTCTTTCGCACTAAAATATGCAAGGAAGCTAACTGCGTTCTTGATTACTTGCGTCCTTACTAGCATACTCGACAAAAATACGACCAAGAATAAATTACTTCTGTCCATTCCGACACACACACACACACACACACAGAGAGAGAGAGAGAGACCCCAGAAAGTGCGTGAAGTACCCTAAGAATGCTAAGGCATTAGAAGAAGCATTCTGCTTGAATTTGCACCTGTCGCATCAACTGCAGAAATTCCGCGCCTCTATGGACTCGAGAACGTTCTCGTTGACGGAGGCATTTGGACCACCGTCAGATCAGAATGCCAAACTACTTTGCTGCAGTTTTTGACAGCCCTCAATGTAGTGCTAACGTGCAGCTTCGGACGCGCGCACGCTCAGTGCTCTCTCTTCTTTCTTTCCCCCTTTTTTTACAGCTTTCTTTCCCTTTACCTTCTGCCTTTTTCTTCCATTTTCATTCTCTCTCTCTCCATTCTTATGACACCGGACGCTAGTCGAGGAGCTCGGCACACTCACCGCTGGTGAGCAGCTTGGAAGGCGGCGGTATCGCCTGCACGACGACGCGCGCCGGCTCGGAGCGCCCTCCGCGTTCATTCACGGCGTACGCGAGGGCCAGGCACTCGGTGGCCGGCGGGATGTCGTCCACGTGGAACACGGGCCGGCCGCGGGCGCTCACGTTGCCCAGTGGGGCGCCCGTGTCCGCGTGGAACACCTCGAGCAGGTACCACTCCTGGCCCACGGGCCGGTCCTCGGAGTCGTCCTCGGAGCAGCGCACGAAGAACCACGTCATCGCCTGGTTCACCACCTCGCAGCCGGACAGCGCCTTCGGGGCACCTGCGCACGTGACCGCGTGGTCCAGTTCAAAAGAAAAGGACATCGCTCATAAAAAAACAAACAAAAGAAAACGGTGGCTGTAGTACTGCAAGCCCTTTATGTTAACAGCCTACACTTGTTGCGATTTTACGGGTTGGTCAAGAGGCTTCACTTGTCTCCTGTCTGCACCTTTCTAGCGTTTATGCATTGTTTCGCCCGGGCACCTGTTCTACATATCGTTACACATATAACCTGTCAGAAGAGCGCGCGATGCTTTTTCGGCCATCAACTTTGTGTTTGGGGCGCAAGATGTGGGGACGCATTTTGTAACGATGTTTTTTTCCGTAGCCGGCCACCGTGACGCAGTGGCTATAGCGTTGCGCTGCTGAGCACGCGGTCGCGGGTTCGACTCCCGCCTTGATGGCCGCGTTCCCATGGTGACGGAATGCAAAAAAAAAATGCTCATGGTCAAAATTAATCCAGAGCCCCCTCCACCCCCTTTTATCTTGATGCTTAAGCATTGACAGCGGTGCTAAAACACCGATAAGATGAAAACAAAGCTCAGTCTCATATTGTTATGTCATGTAGACCAGCAGCCGACATGGTCTCGACCAGAGCAGTTTCCGTCATGTGTTCCCACATTATTTATTTAATATACTTTCATCATATCATCATACCAGCAAGGTATGATGATACTTTCAGGGCCAGAAGTGATTAATAAAAGGAGCATAGTGGAAGTAACCAAAGACGTGCAGGTAGCAACAGCACTAAAAATTACCGAGACATTTTGCAAGGCTAGCTTTAATGTTTGAGCATCTTTTATGACAGTAATGGTGACCTGTAGGTGATTCGGTGCAACCTTTGTTTTACAAACAAAGGATTCGTTGTACAGTTTCGCGCGACCGGATAACTGGCATACATTGCGACAGTGATCGGTTTTAGCTACCCCTGCGTTACTGCCCGTGCATGCAGTTACAATTTTCTACACTCCATCGCTATCGGCGCCGGAGGTAGGAAAAAGTGAGAATTGGTTGGCGCGCGTATCTGTTGTTGCCAAACTTGCGCACACGGATTGCAATGATTGCATTGACACCCTAACAAGACTGCGCGTTGCGTACCGTGTGGCTCGACGAAGTACGTGCAGGGTTGCCTCTGCGATCCCACCGAGTTGTTGGCCCAGCAGACGAGCGACACGAACTCTGTGGCGACGGCCGGCTTGTATCGAGCCACGCTCCGGCTACCATTGGTCGTGAATGTCAAAAGGTCTCGCACCTACAACGAAAAGAAAAAGAAAAAAAAAGAACTTTATTTTCTCTGCTGTTTGCTTAAAAATGGAGGCGCTTAGGGAAAAAAAGAACACAGAAGCGGCCTGAAAGACATCTAACCCCTCGTCGACTTAGAGTCAATAACAAAGAAGCGAAAAGCCACGTTACGCTGCGTTAATTTATGTTCGTCAGCCGTGTAAATAGGGCGCTATTATGTGCGCCCAGGCACACATCTATAGACGAACAATATTGCTGTGGCGAAGTGCAACGCGACAGAATGAAGGATGCGACTTCAGGTTGCACAAGATTGCCTTTAACATCAAGGTGAGTCGCAGGCTTTGGCGTAATAATATACTGCAAAACTCTGCGTATACATGTGTGCATGTGTGCATGCGTGCGCGCCAATACAATCCTGTTGTCCGGCGCACCCATGTGTTGCCTACGCTCGCTGTGTGTTTAGATTTCCACGCTGTGCCATGCAATTTGGTCACACATAGGATGGTCCTTGAGGCAATTTCTCTCACCTCTGAGTTGTTCTTCATAATCCAGTGGAAAGTGAGGTCTTCTGGGTCGGCGTCCATTTCGCACGGGATGGAGAGCTCCTCACGAGAGGTCGAGTACCGAAACACTTCCTGCATCCCTTTCCTGCAGCGTGGTGCATCTGTCGAAGTGCAAATCACGCAAGGACACGTGAGAGATGCTCTTCAGATAAAACTCCATAAGTTTGCCTAACCCAAAGTCCTAAAGCTATGTACTGTACGAAAACAGAGATTACTGGTTCGGTCTCATTTCTCCTCTGCAGTTGGAAACACTCTTTAAACACGGATCTGACTGGCTGAAGAATGCAATCACTTACAGGCCATTAGGTTATCGAGGACTCTCTGTATGGCTGTCACACTTTGGATATTTGTGCTAAATTGACGATAGAAATTCTAAAAAAAAATAGTAAATAAGAATGTAGAACGACTCCCGTATTTTGCAGCATACATACACAGAACGTCTGTGTTATCAGCTTACTGAAGGCCAGAGCCCATTTGCGAAAAAGCGGTTCGTATGCTAGTGCAGTTCATAAGAACAGGAGTCGACCAGTCGTAGTTGCCAACATATCTTTAGCAGAAGCGGCCCGTCAATGATAAACAATGGGTACGAGTGAAGATATCTGTAAATTCAGTCCCATACTGATTGCGCTTATGCCAGGAACGTTTTAGACCGCAGCTCTTAGGCACCGTTCCTGCGTTGAGCATCGGCGTGCCTCGGCGTTGTTATACCTCGGAACCGAACGAACGGGCACAGCGAAAGGTGAAAGCGAACGTGGAGCGCAGCGGTAGATAAAAGAAGTGCGGGCGAGGAGGAAAGCGGAGCATGAGGTGGAAAGCGGTGGAGGAGAGAAGGGGAGGCGGCCTGCGCATGCGCTGATTTGTCGGCGGCTAAGGCATCTGCAGCCACGTGGGTGATCTCATCTGCGCTTCCGAGGGGAAGGGGTGAGGTGAGGTGGAGGGCTACGCTTGTCCGCGGCGTCAGCTCCTGAGGTCAGTCCACGGTACCAGCGTGTATCACGGGATTCAATGCTCCTGCAAGGGGGCTGTTGCGAGCGGCCATGAGTAAGGCTCGGAGTAACACTCTGGTGTTGTCGCCGCTGCTACTAGTGTCACGACTTCCCCACGACGAAGGCCCGCTCTCAGCGAGTGGAACGAAAGTGTGTGAAGAAAAGCATAGTCCCGCGCAAGCCGGGCTGTGCGGCGACGATGGCTATGATATGGCGCCAGCAGGGTGTCTACGAACCAAAAAAACCGGGATTTCTCAGGCATTTGGACAGTCTGGAAATACACAGGGAATTTCGGCTCCTATCAGGGAAAATTAGCTGTCATTTTATTGAAAGGGAACGAAAGTCGCCCTAATGCTGGCTGGAGCAAAATGGAAGAATCGTAACCAATTGTCTTTGATGCCAAGCCTTCGGCTGCAGGAGTTCTTAGTTTACAGTCAACGACCCATTTTCCGGACGCCCGATTTTGGGGACATGCCCGATAATGCGGACGGCTGCGCGGCGCCACCACGTACCTGATACAGTCAATGTATATAAGAAGGTATGAAATTTCGGACGTGAGCACCCTTCGCCGTCCGATTTTCTTAACTTTTTGCCGCGACCGCAAGGCCGAAACAGTATTAATCAAAGCCAACACCGCAGTTTTTATTATCTCCCTGCCTCGAACCGGCTCTCTCGCACACACATTCACTGGCAGCCGTAGCCACCACCGCGCCAACACGAGGCCTAGCTGCTTCGACGTTCGCTATTAAGGTTATTACCGTTCGGTGCCAAGATTTCCATTGAAAGAATTTGCTGCTGTCAGCAATGGCACCGACTCTGCCTCTGTAATCATCGCGCTTGGCTTCGAAGTTTAGGAAGCACGACGCGTTGAATAATGCCGGTTCGCGAAAAGCAGCTTCGCCTTAGCATAGTAATGTTGCACGGTGAAGCATAAGTAAAGTATTGCGGTGAAGCTTAACAAACGTGGGATAGGGCAATTGTCACCGGGACACCCCCCCTCGATGCATACTCCATAACTATACAGGCGTGCATCCGCCGTTTCCTATCACAGTGCGAGCACCGATATGCATAATAAGTGTACTGGCAGGCCTTCAGAGTTTTTTTCGGACGTGCCTGAGGCGATTTAATCTCATAAGGGCAGTAAAAGACATGCATTCATTTTTTCGGACGTTTTCGCGGCCCCTATAGGGAGTGCGAAACATCGGACGTTGACTGTACAACTGACCAGGAGGATGCTTCACATCTTCCGTGGAGCGAACGCGCGGCGGAACGAGGATGAGAACAGAAAGGACCGCCCCATTGAGGAATGATCGGGAAAAGAACTGTGCCGCCTCTTCTTTGAGGGAGCTTGAGCTTGAAAAAGCAGTGTTGGCTGACGCCGTGATGAAGGTGTCCGTCGTTCAAACAAAAATGAACTTTTTAAAGCAGTGAACCGCAACACTGAGGGATTCTGCGTGGGCTGAGAGTGTGTCAGGACAGTTAAGGTTGACTTTCCAGTTGCTGAGAGAATCTCACTTGCGACAAAGTTCGGGCCTAATACCAATGAAGTTGCTATCAATTGATAGAAATAGCTCATTTTTGAAAATATTTGCTTCTGTATGCATCTCTTTTTATTCGTATTTGAAAATGTTCGGCACGATTTAGAATGTTCTTTACCATTTTTTTTTCGAAGATATCTTATTGGCTGTGAATTTTACTAAACCTTCCCTTCAGTTTTCTATATTGAATAAAATAAACACTACTCTTTACTATTCAAACTGAATTAAGTTGTATTTAATTTTGAACATGCTTACTAGACAGTGACAGCATCGGGCGACATAGTGTCACCCCGTCTTGACCTAAAACAAAGTTCTGTGTCACTCAGTAAATTTTGTAACGACACTCAGAGAAAACCGGAAAAAACTCAAGGAATTCGAAAATTTCAACTCGGTAGACACCCTGCGCGGGAGTAGCACGCGTCGTCTGTATGAAAAAAAAAACTACAAACCTAAAAAGAAGTAGGAAGAGGGGGAGGGGGGAGCTGTGAAGGTCGGTGAAGTGGACTGATGGTTTAGCTGGTTAACCATTGTAAAAAGGTGCAGAAAGAATCGTAAAGAAAAGAACGCAATCGAAGAATATGAACGCGTCTTTGAAGTGGCGGGTTTATTAAAAACATTTCTCTTAGTGTCGTAGTAGTTAAGTGAGAAGCATGCGAGCACCCATTTCTTTTCTGCCGCGTCTATCTTCCTTCCACACGCCTTTCTTTCACACTATACTCTCTTTAAGGCGCCAAAGTGCCGCAATCGAAGAGCGAAAGCGCATTTATAAAGGCTCGGCACAAAATCTAAATGAGCGTGCATTTGTCAAAACAATCCTGGCGCATACCTGCAAAAAACGCACGATGATCCATGCTCATTGAGATATGGCACTTAATGAAGTATACAGGGTGCCCCAACTATCATGCACCAAGATTTAAAAATGTGCAAACGCCACGTAGCTAGAGATAACCCAAGTAATGTTGTTTGCTGTCGCTTGGAGATACTCAGAATATTTCTTTTGCATTGCGGCTAATTACATAGTGAGACTTAATAAATCAATTTCTGAGACATTATAGTAAGATGAAAAGTGTCATTGAGAAAGTTATAGAGAAACATGAGAAACTCCCGATACAACTTTCTGTTGCTCAATACGTGCTACATAAGTGTTTTTCTGAGCGTGAAATAACACCGCTTATATTGAGCCTGACTGCGCGTTTTTTCTGTCCAGTTTTGCTGTCAGTCTTTACTTATAAAACTGCTCATGTCACGTGTGAACACACACATGAACACCAACAATAGGGTTTCAGATTTAAAATAAATTAAGTGACCGTCTATTTTTCTTCATTGTTACCTTCCTCAAGCTTTGTTATGCAAAACATACAGACACGAGTACGGCCTTAGTGCCAAAATGAAGATTAATGTGTTCTTCCCGAATGATGGTGCTGTCGGAAGGGGAACTTCTGAACTTATACACTAGGGCGATGCGTAACTTCTATTATTGGAACGGCGGGGTAACAAATGTAGAATACCATTCGCGAACAACTTTTCTAAAGAGTTTCAGGACTATATGTAACCATGTCAACTAGTTTCATATTTTGCACAGAGAGTTCAAGATACTAAAGAGCGGATAATAAAATTCGGGCGCCGGTTGACAGTGAGGCCACAGACCTTAGAGAAATCAGTTCAGTGTGTTATTTAGTAACTGTTCCATTCTTCCAGCCTTGTTGTGTATTAAGCTATAGGAAGCATAAACTTGGGTACGTCTTGAATTCTGGATTCCTTTGCACTTCCTGTAGGATGATATATGGTGTTGCCGAAAGTGGAATACCTTTAACTTGTACGACAAGGCGGTTCGCCAAACTTAACGAACGCACCAGACGCTCGCGAAGAACTTTTCTTGAGTGTCTTAGGACTACACGTAAACATACCGTTAGTTTTATGTTTTGCGTATACCGAGTTGAAGGTATCGAAGAATGAATAAAGATCGAACACGAAAGCTACAGTACTACAGGAAGTGGAATGCTTCAAGTCCAGCGCATTCCGATAGACGCAGCGCCGGCTTAAAATATCGCTGAGGCAAAGTATACTTTGCCTATGAATGTATTTGCGAGAAAAGACGGTAGACTTTACAAGCGCCGCCTAGACAGAGGAAACGTTTTTACCATCGCGCGTTGCTTTTCGTTACCTTTGATGGCAATATCCGTCCGCTCTTTACTTGCCTGCCTTTGCATTATGTTTAGTGCTACAAAGAGAGGCCACTGAAACCTGTGAAAAGCCAAGGAGAACTGCGAATTCTGCGTGGAACTGAATGACACTTCCTTACACTCCTTCATGCAGTGTCTCACAAGAAATAAATGAATGTAGAAATGACAAATGACAGACCACAGAGTAGCTATGTGCGGCTTCAATCGAGCTCGGAAATAATAAAAAAAAATTAAAAACGAGACATAGCAGGAAAACGAACAAAAGTAAAACCCACAATATAAAAGCGAGAAAGGAACGTAAAAGAGAAGACATAGACGAATGTGCTGATGACGTTCAGGAACAGCGTCTGAAAGAGGGGAATAGGAAAATAGCGCAGGTGGTTTGGCAACGCGAACATCTCGGACCCCCCCAGCTTTACGCCTTTTGATTAGATTCCGTCGCGCGGTTGCTTCCGCACCGCCGAGTGGCTGGCTTCGACAAAGGAGCGTGACCACGGCTCAAACGCGGGTCTTTGGTCTGCGGCTGCTATATAGCATGGCACGTGAGCTCGGTAGCAGGGCATCGGAAACGGGAGAAAAAGGTGCACCGCGATCGATTCACTCTCAGGGTACAACGTGCGACGGGAATGACACAGGCAGCGAATGAGTCACGGGAGGTGCTGTCCTAAATGGAAAGCCGTATATATCGTGGGGTTATAAGAAACACCCAACCCCGTATCACAAACGCAAAATGGATGCAAGAACGCAAGCAACTTGGCACGTTCGGCAAATATATATTGTTTGCTTCTCTCGCAGCTACTGGAAAGCAAGCTGCTAAACCACCGATTAAAGGTGATTAAATCTCATTATTTTACAGTCCTTTCTATTGAATAAAAATTTTGGAGGACATTTAACCTTCGCCTTTAAGATCTCTGACTGCGTGTCACGCTTCCCGGGAACTGCAGCTTTCTTGCGCATGTGCGCAGACGAGCGCGATGGTGTTGCAAGGAACCGAGCGGGCCGCGCCGCTCTATGAATTCGTAGAAACGCTGGAACACGGGCTTGTGTTTGAGTTCCCGGGTAAAAGAAATATGTTTTCTGGTATATTCAAATTAATATGTGACGCTATCGTGTCTGTAGATTGTGTTTAGGTCCTACTTTACGATTTTTCTGACGCATTAAACTTTGAGGAATTCAGTTAGTTCAGCAACGCCTCTGCGCCACGCGGAGGGCCTGCGTGGTTGCAATTCGTAACGATTTTTCGCGAAACAACGTCCCGTGGCAACAACGAATTTTTTTTTTCGATACGGGGCCCAAGAAAGGAAGCACAGAAGTAAAGATCGTAGGGGGCTTAGACTGTATGAAAGGAGATGGAGTAAGAAGAACCGAGTGAGACTCGGGAGGCGATGAGCTTCGGAAGTAGCACTCACACTGGACACGGAGGTCGAGCGAGTTGCTGACAGCTTCGCCCCTCGCGCTGCGGACGTGACAGGCGTAGCTGCCGGTGAACTTGGACGTGACGTTGCGCAGCACCAGGTACTGCTCCTGCAGGAGCACGTGCGTTTGGGGCTGCGGGGTGAAGCCCGGGCCTCCGGGTGCCGCCAGCACGGTCGCGGACGCCGAGGAGGAGCCGTTCTGCATGGCGGCGGCGAGGGCGACGTCTTCAAGCGGCTCGCCGTCTAGCGTCCACAGCACGTCGCTGATCCACGGGTTGGCCCGGATGGCGCACTCCAGGTACACGTCCTGCCCTTCGTGGATGCGCTCCAGGTGCAGCCCTTGGCCCAGCGATAGGCTCGCGTGGGGCGCGTCTGAGAGGAGAACGAAAGAGGGACAGTAAAAAGGAAGAGAGAGGCAAATTTGCTTACGGGCACCCACAGAGACTTTAACTTCAGCTTGGCTGTTTTGAGATTACAACTCGAGAGGCAAATTTGCTTACGGACACCCACAGAGACTTCAACTTCAGCTTGGCTGTTTTGAGATTACAACTCGACGCTATAGTAGGGGAAGGGGCAAGAAAAACGGTCGTTGTTGCTGCTGAAGATGATGATGGCGACGATAGGGCGGCCACATATATGCAAGAGTTTAGCACTGTGGCCTTACTAAATGCGCATGTCCAGACAGACGTCTGGAATAATGTTTACAATGGCCCTCTTGTGTACTTACAACTGTTGTTGTATGGTTAATCGGGAGTAATGTTCACGTGTCATGCGGGTGTTTTGGCTTTCACTGCCGCCGGCGGCAAGTTGTCTTTTGTTCCACACCTATTTTTTTACTTTTTTTGGGATTACAACGGGGAAAGGAAACTAAATTTAGCCTTCCGCACAAATCCTGGATATATTAAAAAACAAACGCAGTTCATGCCCTTACGGTTTCTTTGGCATAGCACGTTATTTACCGGACTAAATGTCAGGCTGATTCGTGACGTTTAGTGATTAGTGATGTCATGCTGATGAGTGATTAGTGAATTAGTGATGCGTGCGTAACAGTCCACTATGGCGTGAGTTTCACTGTGGCAATGATTGCAGACAGGCAAGAATTGCGATCCATAGCTGCATTCTCAGCAAAACGGTTCATTTATTAGAAGGCGTAGTAATTTCTATATACGCAACAAAATTGCCAATATGCATTTGTATTGTAAACATATACGTCTTTGCGCTGTGGTAATTCCTATGAGTTCTGATTTTGTAACTGTTCGCGGGTATTCCACCTCACATGCAACTCATTCCTGACGTCAATCTGCCGTTAGGGCAACGTTCTCGTGCCAGAGGCTTGCGCGTCACGACAAGCTTGCGAGTCACTTCGATCTTGCGTAATTCGCAGTCAAAAAAGACTCGCTGAGTTCAGTATTGAAAAGCTGCTAAATAAATTACCCTCCGCCGTTTTTTTCTTCCCGTGTGTGTGTGTGTGTGTGTGTGTGTGTGTGTGTGTGTGTGTGTGTGTGTGTGTGTGTGTGTGTGTGTGTGTGTGTGTGTGTGTGTGTGTGTGTGTGTGTGTGTGTGTGTGTGTGTGTGTGTGTGTGTGTGTGTGTGTGTGTGTGTTTGTGTTTGTGTGTGTGTGTGTCCAAACCAAACTGAAAGCAAGACGCGTTGTTGCGGGACAGGCTCTCGAAGAAGGTCAAGAAAGCGGTGACCGAACAGGAAGGCGTTATTCGTCGGTTACAAAAGAGAGAGAGAGAGAGAGAGAGAGAGAGAGAGAGAGAGAGAGAGGGCGATACGGCGCCATCGAACGAACCCAAGGTCTTCCTAATAATGCAAATGACTGCTCACCGAACGGGAGCGCCGTCTGGTTCAGCCAACTTTAGCACTGCAATCAGTGCGAGGAAAGAAAGAAAGAAAGAAAGAAAGAAAGAAAGAAAGAAAGAAAGAAAGAAAGAAAGAAAGAAAGAAAGAAAGAAAGAAAGGAAGGAAGGAAGGAAGAAAGAAAGAAAGAAAGAAAGAAGAAAGAAAGGAAGAAGAAAGAAAGAAAGAAGGAAAGTTGGGATTCTAGGTCCCAACTATTCGCACGTGGCCCAGTGAAGTGCGAAATCCCAGGGGAACTCGATTTCTCAGGAAACCGCAGCAGAGCCTTGCACTGCGCTGTAGCTTATTGGGCAACGAGTCGCTCCTGTTTTCTATATAGGCGTAAGCGCTCCCGTACAGAGAGCGTGTATACCGCAGTATTGGATTGGCGTATCGAAGAAGAGAGTTCCGTGGCATTTTCCTGCCTGGCCTCTCCTCGGCCCAGAGGGGGGGATTCACTTTTCTAAATCACCATTGCCCCAGTCTGTGTGCTTGCACGCCCACTCGCGCGCGCGCACGTGTGTGTGTGTGCATCTTCGTTATGCATGCGGCGATTCCCACCCGAGACGACGAGTGTATGCCGCTATAGTCTCGCCACGGCCACCTGGTCACGCGGTCTCCGCCACGGTGCCGCGGCGCCTGACGCAGTCGTGAGGCTCGGCACCCTCATTCAAGTTTAATAGAATTCCTCGAGAGCCAATCCCAAATTCTGCGCCCAATGACTTCAAATTGCAGTCTGTATACGAACGGCTCTCAGAGTTCTCGCCGTGCAAGCGTAAGGCCAGGAAACGAGAAGACAAAGAGAGGGAGAGAGAAGCAAGAAAGACAAATGAGGTAAAGAGGGCGGGAGAATAACTTGAAAACAAACGAGAGAAGAAAAGGGGGGCCAAAACAGAGACGAGTCGTTGCCGCTGCTGTTCCCGGTCGTGAGCTTCCTGGCAAGGACGGAAAATAAGGAATTGATTGCAAGGCCGCCACGGCTACGTAGGCGGAAACGAGCCGCCAAGGTCTGGAGGCGGGAATGAAGAGTAGTCCGACAAACGAAGCGAGAGGAAAAGAAGATTGAAGCAGACTTACGAGGCGAAGAGCTAGAGGGAGAGAAAATAGAAAAGAATTTCTCGAGTGTCGCAGGCTCAATAAGACTTGCGCATTGCGACGCTGCTTTGCGTATCTGCAACCGTACCGCTGCAGGCGTTGATGGGCAGCCTGCACAACTCTTTCTACGCATATAAGGAGAGAGTCGTTCGAAATTTCGGCGCATCAGCTATAGTTTCCTACTGCCCTCCTGCATAGCCTACTATCATTTCCTTCACTCCCAATTTAAACCCGTTAGTGTCCTTTACGTGTGTTCCAACAGGGCTCGTTTGTATTTTTTTGCCATACCTTTCCTGCTTTCATTTGTCTATCTTGTTTATTTTGACCGTTTTTTTTTTCAGCTTTGTCTCGCCGCTTATCGTGTTGCTTTCTCTGCACCGTCCGGGCCACTCGTGACCCGACCTATAGCCGGACGTTCCTTTCGATTCTGCCTATTTACTCCGAGCACACATTGTGCGCTATACGATACAACACGTCGAGCCTCGTTCACATAGTATGATCTTCTCTACGCTTTCACACTTCCAACCTTTGTTCTTTGCTTTTACTTCGCTACACGCTCATTTCTCGCACGTAACACGCGCAGCCATGACCTCGCTTTATCTGTGAGAGAGGAGGGTGAAGAGGGGAGGGGGGTGGCGCTGGTCTTTTCTTTTGCTGTCCCTAGCTCTTTTAACGGAGGATAGCTTCCTCCCTCACCAAGGCCCGAAAGCCCGCGCCAACCAACCCTTCACTTCCGTCCCAGTGGTCGATCACTGATCGATGCCCGACGCAGCGTCGGAGTTCTATAGGACAGGCTTCGCCGTGGAGAGAGTACCGACCCATCAACCCCGCGCCTCTTCTATTCTTTTTCTGTTCTTTCTTGCAACGATTCGTAGCTAGCCACTACAGTGCCATGGTAGTATACAGCAGCGGTGCCCAGGCGCTTCGGCACTGGCCGTCTCTGTCTGCTGGAGCGAAGCAGACGACACGCAAACATAAATCGACAGCGGCGGAGATACGGTAACCAAGACCAAGGAGCGAGAACAACGGAAACAAAGGAACCTCCTGGACAAAGAGTAAAGAAGCAGATTGGCGCGACCAGCTATCCCGCACCCATTCGGAGCAGCACAGAGAGGGAAGGCGCGCAGGAGTGGGGGAGCCAATGTAGGGAAGCGTGGAGGGGGGCGGGGGGCGCAGTACATATACCTACGCACGGCTGCCACACTGTCCCGGGCCGGTCGACCTCGGCGACACCGCCGTGCTACTCCGCCGCTTCGGGGAACCCGGTGGAAATGACACGGGCCGCGGGAGCTGACCAGAAGAACAGCAGCAGCGAGGATAACCGGGTCGCGAGAAAAGAAAGCAATTGCGACGAGGGAGTGCTGAGCGGGTTGCCCTCGGGCGATTCTGGCAACGAAAACCACAGCAGCAGCCGAGGAGGTGTACACTCGTTCCCAACCCTCCTGCCTCCGGGCCATGAAACACATACTCGTCGCGTCTCTAACTGCTAAGGGCGCCTATCTGCCCAGCATAGGTGGGCCAGCTGCTGGCGCGCTGTGCGCCAAGAAAAGGAAATGTTGGGGTTGCAATACCGGGAGCCCCGCGACGGTTAGCACAATAAAGTTCTTGCGTTAGAAACTGTATACTGATAAGACGTCTGGCAACAATTCTTGCGAGTTGTCATATCTGACGGTATATCTCTTCAAATCACTAGACTTCAGCGACTCTACGGGCTCTGAACTCAATCAATGCGACAGTAATAGGATGACACGGGTGTGCGCCGCCAACTTCTCATGCACAACTTTGCGGAGCACGCAATGTCGTCCTCGTTCGATATAGTATTATCTATTGTGGCCTTCAACGTACATGAACTGATGCCACCACTCTCGGAGGCATCGTACCGCTCAATAACCTGCAAGCCAAGGCTAAGCCATGGTGCAGTGATTGGCATGTCCAGTTAGCTGCAAAGTGCGCATTGCTGTAGGAAAATGAGTTCGCTTCCCAGCGGTGATGGTAGGCGAAGTTTTCCTTTGTTCGTCCTTTGACGAGCATAAATCTGAAGATGAGAAGGTGGCTTCACTGTGACGCTGAGTCGTCGTCGGCGTAACGGAAAGAACAGACGACAGACGGACGCATCAAACGCACTTTCTGTTATCTTTTCTTTTCTCAGATTCAGCGCTGGTTCATTTCCTTGGAGACTTCATGCCAGTGCGGGCAAAGTGCGAAATCTCTGTTCTACTAATTGACTAAAGAACACGAAATAGCGCAAGTTATCCGCGTTAATGCCGAGGTCTCGAGTAAAGGCCGCTTCACGTGCAAGCGATTTTGGCCCAGGAACGGCGCGGCGGCCGTTGCCGGAAGTAACCCTCTCGCCTAGAACCTGTTTTTCGAGCGGCACGCGCCGCTGCGATCGAGATTTGGAAAAATTCGCGAGCGGCGACCAATGGTGGAGCGTTCACGAGCTGTGACGCCAGCAGCACGTGACGGGGTCAGTTGTCGGCGCGTGGAGGAGCTCGAGCTGGCGATGATCTTCTAAGAGACGACAACGAATGACGAACTGATACAAGCTTCCGATAGCGCGCTAAATAGACTGTGCGTGGTTGTGCTTTCCTTGCGTTTGCCTTTTGTGTGTGTGTGTGTGCGCGCGTGCTCGGATGCCTTAAGGAGAGAAGGTTAAAAGTCCACACAAACACACGCGTGAACACACACACACGCACAAATATATATATATATATATATATATATATATATATATATATATATATATATATATATATATATATATATATATATATATATATAACTAGGCTGATGATGATGATATATATATATATATATATATATATATATATATATATATATATATATATATATATATATAGTGTGTGTGTGTCGTCGCTATTTAGTGCGCCGACTCCGTCCTTGTGACGTGCTCCTCGCGTGGCAGCTCGTGACTGACAGCGCCACCATTGGTTGTTGCTCGCGAATTTTTCCAAATCTCGATTTCGAAAAACAGGTTACGGACGAGGACGTTCGTTTCCGCGACGGCCGCCCTGGCGTTTCTGGGTCAAAATCGCTTGCATGTGAAACGGGCTTTAAGGCGTGTTTTTCAGCCGAGTCGATATTCGCTCGAAACTCAGGGGCCTGTTGGTGAATCAAATCAATATTGCGATTGTAATCCAATATACGCTCCGTCTCAAAATTTTTGAAGCCACTCCTTCAAGAAAAGAGCGCGTGGCCAGAGCCTGATGCTTGTCTCACACGGCGTGCCTGATGCTACGATTGAGTTGTTGTCCTATCTTTTACGACGGGTTTGGAGCAACCAAAGTCCCACAGACTCCAAAGCATGTGGCCTAGCAAGCAACTTCCATAACGTGTACAGTTGCTTTGAAAAATTTCGCAGACACTCCCGCTCTTGTCGAAAGTTGAAAGTACAATAAGCATGCGACTATAGTTCGTGACCAGGAGCAGTAGGGTACGTCGTATATATGTTGCCCCAAACACGTGCTAAAACAAGAATCTGAATTAGCCTCCTGCCTACACCCCCCTCCTCCCCCCCCCCCCCCACCGTAAAAAAAAGTATGGCGTTCTGGTTTGGCTCTGCGAGAGATACTGCACGGTTGGGAACGACTGCTGGCCACGTACCGAGTGGGCTTTCAAACTTTTGACAAAATTGGTGCGTGGTATCTAGCTGTTTTTTTTTTTCAATATAATATTGAATGTACGAGTAAATAGATTTGCCGAACGCGCAAACATGCATTATTCTCTATGAGCAGCAGATTATATCTAAAGCTGAATTTGACGACTGTTTGCTCAATGATAGATTCGTTCTCTTCGTTAGGTGGAATGATGGCACTGTGGCCTTAGTATGAAGGGGCCCAAGGAGAACAAAAAAAGGTACACCCCTGTTTCTGAACCAAACTGTTTTATTACGGAAGTACATTAATCCGTATTCGCAAACCTATTCATTTTTCACTTATTGTTTTAGACAAGTTCACTTCTAACTTAAGACTAACTTCAACACAAACAAACCTTTGTTTCGAGATTAGCCCTTCCCCGCTTTTATCACGCCAATCGCAATCATGAGCCGCGGGTGCCTAAGCGCCGGAAGTAAAAAAAAAAAAAAAAGGTAACTCTTACGTTTCAGTAATTTTGTTAAAATAAGGTCTTATTTCGAACATTCTTTCATACATTAAAAAAAATCTTAAAACCGATGAAAATGGAAAGGAAGCCGAGCGGCAGCGTTTGATATTATTGGATGGTCGGCCACCGCTTCCGAGACTCGAAGAGGACAGCCAGTCAACCAGCCTCGTCGCAACTTTGGGCCACGCCGAGAGAAACCCGTTCCCCCGAAAGCCACCTCGTGCGTATGTAATCGCGTGCCCAAAATTCCGACAGCACGCGCTCCCGCTTCGATCCGTCGGGGCGCCGGATGAGCACGTCCTGCGGTCGCTTACGAATGCGCAATTCTCGCCGGGCTTTCGAAGGCGGCCCCACGTGCGCCGAAACGCTCGGCTGCGTGCCTCGGCGATGGCACGCGGCACCGTGTTGCTGCAGCGTAATGGCTCGGCCAGCTGTTGCGGAGCGCGTTGCACGCGGCCTGCGAACGTGTCGTTCTTGGGGCTGTCTCAATATACGAGGCGCGGAACAGCGGAGGCATGCAAGGTCCCCCCCCCCCCTCCGCCATACCTCCCCTCACCCCCTCCCCCCCCCCGGAACGGGGCGCGCGAACTGTTTGTGCACGCGCAGTTGGGGGGGGGGGGAGGGGGCAAGTTTTGCATGCGCGCCAGCAGGTGTGTATAAGGTAGGGCCCCTTTGTTAAGGGATCGTTTGCATACGCGCTGGAAGCTTATTGCTTGGTACGCGAAATATACCGGTGACCTGGTATACAGTAGAGAGCAATCGATGGCGGTCACCCCGAAGAGGAGGCCGCGCCGCTGCAGCTCTCCTTAGTGTAACTTGTAACAGCCCGATTCACTCGTTTTATTTGAGTCAACGCGATTTATTTCAATTGAACACTGGCATCGCAAATGTGTGCAAGCTTCCGGAATAGGAACCTAGGCAGCACGAGATGCGCCACATATCTTCCACGTGTAATAAATTGAGGGATAATTATTTAAATGGACTGTGTGCTCTGTCATAAAGAAAGATTACGACTGAAAGTTCGTTTTTCTTGACATAGTTTTTCGGTCGCTTCCAAATCCAAGCTTTCGTTTCTTCTTTCTTCCTTTCTTTTTTTCCTTTCCTTCTTTTTCTTTTCTACTTTTTTTAGGCCGAGGCGCACGATAAGTTCGTCGCCGAACGCCAACTAAAGCAGTTCGCGATACACGTGCTGTTGCGTGAGAGCTTTGTGGCATCTGAAGGTTTAGCTGCTACCTACGGTCGGTGGCGACGGTGTGACGCGCTTCTTCGGCGCCTTGGTCTGGCCGTTAAAGAGCGCGTTGGTCGCCGAAGTCCACTGCGCGCCCCCTTTTTTCAAGGTGCGCTGTTTCATCTTGCCTGCTCACCACAGCTTCGCTTAGACCGACTCCCACAGCACGTGGTATCTGCGTGATATTAAATCGAATGGTCGGATGAGTATCTGGCCTCCATGGAGTAAACGAGCGCAGAAGAGTCCGAAGCAGTGGACATGTCACCGTCATCACACTGTTGTCATTGTGTTGTCGTCATGTGGCGTCGCCGTGCCGTTGACGTCACACTGTCGTGATTTCATTGTCGTCACGCCGTCTTGGTCGTGCCGCCATCGTCGTCACCATTCTGTCGTCGTCGCACCATCGTCGTCGTCCTTACAACAACGACATTTTCATGGTGTCACGCCGTCTGCCAAGACATGCCGACTATAATTTCTGCCGCCGTCACCGAACACCTTTATTGACGTCAGCAGTATACTTCGCAAGTACCGCTAGTGTGCGAATTAAATTTGTGTCGCCCGCATAAGATATCCGCTTACTTTGACAATCTCTCTCTGTTTATTTCTTTTCTTTTTGACAATCGTCTTCTATGGTGTCTGCAACAACTTTTTCTTGCTGAGAATGTAGTGCGCTTCCCGTATACAAAATGTTAAGCATTGCTGGGGCGCTATAACGTAAAGCTGTTCCAAACTTTTCTATTCTAATTCTGCAATCAGCCTTCCATGATCGGTAAAAAAAAAATACAATTTCGGGCAAGCACCTACTGCGCCTTTCGGTCACACGACGTCACGAAAATGCGCCATCTGATATCATATTTGCACACTGATTATGCATGATTGGACCAAACGAAAAAAAAAATAACTTCTGATTCGATGACTTTTTCACCATTAGCGAAAAAGGCGTCGTTTGAGCAATTGCTACAGGTCAAACATTTTCGGGCGGCATTCACTTTGCCAGTCTGTCACGCGACGTCTCAAAACCACGAAAACTCACCGCGTAAGAGTGACTTGTACTCGTTAAAAATGCATTATTAATATGGCGAACAAAACCAAAAATTTTTTGAATAGCCGGTGGCTGCCCCGTTCCGGAAGGAATGGAAGATGACGGCCCGGCGGTCGATGTGGCACTGGCTACTCGGTGCTGCCGGGGAAAATGGCTCTATTTGCGTGTAATAAAATATTTTGCATGGCATTATAAGGTTATAGAGACTTTTCTGCCCATATATGACATTGATCTGTCAATCTACTTTGCCGAGGATCCATTTTAGTGGCATTTTTAACCTTCCGTTGCACACCGCCACAATTTTCGACCAGTCACCGCAAGGTCAGTAAGGGGAAGCGGACCAATCGGCGATGCCTGCATCACTCTGCTCATCCGGTTTTCTACTTTCATTGTGCTGGCTCCATGCACTTCGGCGAATCTCTCTTCACTTGAGCGTACTCCTCACCTCTTCTCAGGCAATTAGATAGGAAAGACTGCTCATTGCAAGCAATGCTATTAGCTTTGAAGGCAAAAGAAAGTGACATCCTATAAACGAGAAGCGCGTTTGGGCTTTTCAAACAACGCTGCGGGTTACCACCCGATGCTTGCGTTGGTGGTTAGGTAAATTTGACGTCAGAAGATTGAAATAAAGAGAGATTGGAATAGTATTACGTTATGGGGCCCTAGGGTTGGTAAAACGAACAAAACGGATTATAAAAAAAGAAAATTCAGCGCATGAAAAAAGCATTCCGTGTCAGGAAACAGATCAGAAACACAAACTGATTGTGTAAGAAGCAATGATGACCGATTGTTGCGTCAGAAAAATGGTTGGAGCTTAGTCAAAGCAGTGGCCCAAGAATGTATCGATTTAAAGCGAGCGACCGGGGACACACAGACAAGCATATATTCTGATATCACGTCGCAGCTGTACGCCAAGATAATAGTATGCGAACTGGCTAACTGGACGCTTCTACATCGAAAATTTGCCGCCATGTGAGTTGTCGCTCGCGGCATTTCATAAATATTATGGAGGCGCGACGCAACATTGAAGTCCAACATTACGGGCGGGTTTATAGTACCCGATCATCGCGACCGTGCTTTTCAGGTTCAGAATTCTTTACTGTAGCATCGATAGCGCAATAAACAATGAGTTACTACATATAATGTTGCCCCAGCTATCGCATCCTTGCAGCACGTTATGGTCGGAACGGGAGAGAGAGAGATAGAGAGAGAGAGACAGAGAGAGAGAAATAAAGTTAAGAAGCAGACGAAGATGAAAACGGGAAATCAATTTTTAAAATAAAGCTTTCTTTGCCTGACCTCCCCACTTTGTTGGGATTCGCTGCTGGCTTCTCTCTGGTGTCTTGCTCAGTAGACTCAAGCCCCACTGCCAACTACCCCACTGTACCCGATAGGCCGCTACCCACTAGACTTATGCGACGCAAGGTTTCCGTAGACGTCGTCGCAGTGCTGCCACAGCATTCGGTTACTTGCTGCGTGGCGAAACCACAGGTAGTAAAAAAAGAAATAGAATTGGAGGACGCTTAAGCTTCGCTTTTAAGAACGGAATGCCGATAGCATTAAAAGATGTCTGACTGCTTCTCACGCTTCCCGGTAACTGCAGCTTATGTAACCGTAATATTTTCCTGGAAACGCTGGCGGTGGACGCCATGCACGAAGGCGAGTTTTCTGGGGCTCGCCGCACCTACTAAGATAGACCTCAAACGGCAGCCGGAAAAAGGAGTTTTTGATATTCCGCGTAACCGAATTATGTTTTTTCTTTTTCGTGTACTCAAATTACAATGCCACGCTGTCATGTCTGGAGGCTGTGCGTAAGTCGTACTTAACGAATTATCTAACGCATATTACTTTGAGAAATTCAATCAGTTCACTAACGCCACTGCGTCATGCAGAGGGCCGGCGTTGATCGGGATGCGTGGTTCGGTATGGTTTTTCTCATACGGACAGCTTCGCCGCCACCGCCGCCAGGTTTTCGGCTACACGGTGCCCTTAACGCTATCGCGTTAAAACCGCAGCTTACACGCAATATGTGAATCAAGATGACGTGCAGCTTGTTTCAGTTAGCGGGATACTAGCCGATGACATGTGCACGGCCTCGTCGCTTTTAGCTGTCTGCGTGAGGAGGACGAAAGCGACGTGTGATGCTTGTCTAAATAAGAATGTTGATGAGAGGTGTATGCATGGAGAAGTACACTGCGTGCATTTAAATGCACTTATGGATTCATACTCCTTGTGTCATAGTGGCACAGCCATCCGGGGGGACTGGTCAAGAATGGGCAATGGCCAATGGCGCATACCCAGTGTTGGAGTCGTCTGCTAGGCCAGACAGCAAGTGGTCCATTCGGCCACATTCCCAGTGACCAAAGTTGTACACAGAGTCTGCCACATATCACGCACCAAGATTTAAAATATTGTTACGGGGATGTTGGGAGTGTAGAAAGAGTGTACTTACAATATATATACAAAACGAGTCAGAGTAGTTAGGATGCCTGACCACCAACAACACGCAGCAGCCAGCGTCGCGCGATCTTCTTCTTCCTCTCCCTTCTTTCATCCTTCCCTGACAATACATGCAAACGCCACGTACCTGGACAGAACCAAAGTAATGCTGTTTGCCGTCGCTTGGAGATACTCAGATTATTTTTTTTGCATTCCGCCCAATTATATAGTTAGTCTTAATTAATTATTCAACTTCTCAAATATTATAATTAGATGAAAAGCATCAATGAGAAAATTTGTAGAGCAACTCGAAAAACTCCCGACACAGCTTTCTGTTGCTCAACACGTGCTAAATAAAAGGTTTTCCGAGCGTGAAATGAGCCCGCGAATAAACGCAAAATTGCCGCGCGACTGGCTGCTTGAGGCACTTTGCACTCACACGGGTGCGTCGGAAATTGTCACGCGCGACTACACTGTAAAATAATTTACACCCTAAAAAGTGAAAAAGGGTGTAAATGTGTCTATAACTCACACCCTTAGGGTGTCCGTTATATAGATAACATGCTAAGGATGTCAGTTATAGACACATTTACACCCTTTTTCACATTTTAGGGTGTAAATTATTTTACAGTGTACTGCCGTAAAACTCTAAGTTTACAAGACCCTGGTAAAACCCGAAGTTGATTACGTCTGCTCAGTTTGAGATCCCCGCCCGGAAACACTAACAAGCATTTTTGAGTCCCCTCCAGGTACACAGCACCCGGTTTATTCCAAGTACAGCCGCTGTTCTAGTGTTTCTTGAATGAAACTAAGGCTTATTCCACCACAACTCGCTATGCGCCGAAATTGTTCTCGACTCTGCCTCTTCCATGAAATATTTACTTCGATCAAATACTAAGGGAAGGGCTACTGCATCGGCCATCGTACGTAACGTAACGCATTGATCCTTCCCAAAAAGCTGGCGTTATCCTTTGTCGCACAAATATTTTTTCTCAGAACAAGAACCACAGAAGACTTGAACTTTGCCCTGGCTCCATCAGCGCTATCTCTAACTCCAAGAATTTCAACACCGCCAGTAACAACAGTTGTATTTGTCCTTGCCCCTACTCTCTGCAAAGCCCTTGCGCGTTTGAGAGTACTAAATTAATAAAATAAATAAATACTTGAATAAATAAATAAATAAATAAATAAATAAATAAATAAATAAATAAATAAATAGCAATAAATATCCGTACACTACCCGGTTCTTGGCCCATCTCCTATTGCGGGTACGCGCCATGTTTTGAAGGATCCCAGTCATCAGCATCATAAACTATGATTTGAAGCCACAACAATATCAGCGTGGTGCAGCAATGAGATCAGTTGCGATACGACGAGACTCGTCAACGAGAAAACTGCACCAAAGCGTGCATCGTCAGTGGAAGAGACGAAGGTCCACGAGAAGCTTCAAGCGGAACTAAGACGCCTTCGTTACAGTGCGAAGCGTGATGCGGTATGCGAGCGTATGGTGGCTCGCAAAGGCGGAGAGGAAGAATGACGTCTGGCAGGGGAAATGAGTTTGCAGTGACACGCGTTTTCCCCTATAACCGCTTCCGTTTAAATGCCGGCTTCTTGGCCAATCCCCCGGAGAAGGTACGTGCCACGACAAAGGAAGCAAGCGAGCAAGCAAGCAAGCAAGCAAGCGAGCAAGCGAGCAAGCGAGCAAGCAAGCAAGCAAGCAAGCAAGCGAGCAAGCAAGCGAACAAGCAAGCAAGCAAGCAAGTTTGCAGTGGGGGCCATGGGACACGACTTGTATGACGATTCATTTCAACTTTCCAATATAAACCTGTGCCTTAATGTTTCTAACTAAGGTAATCATTGTAATCATTTTAATTAGTAAATTAATCACTTTGTATTTGTTTTGTTTTATTTCTGCAAATGACGTCCGCTCAGGCGCATAGTTCCCCTGTAGTGACATAATTTTACTTGAAAGAAGTTATTGAAGCAAAAACAAATGACAGCCTCTCCCGAAGGGCGAATGCAGTGAAAGGCGCAGGAAGGATTAGCGTTGAGCTTAAACTCCTTGGAGGGTGTTCTAACTTCACGCGGGTGCGAAACATGTTGGCGCGACGCAGCACGCAAGGCAACTCCTGCTGGGCTGAAGGAACAGCGCTCTCGCAACTGCCACGCGTCTGAGAAAGCTAGCGTCACGAGAGCCACCAGTGGGGTTGCAGGCGCCGTATTCACTGACCTGCACTATAATTTCTCCCTCTTGTGGAGATCAGTCAGTGGCCGTACTTCGTATTCACCCAGTCAATCCCGTAGGTAGCGTGTAACTTCCAGAAGCACTTGGATTCAAAATGTGGATGGAAGCATCAACCGGTCAACAGGCGAGATAAGCGAGGGACGTTGCAGTATTCGTAAACAACAACAAAAAAAAAAAAACATCGTATAGGTAGCGGGTTGTTTCGGCCTCCCGCTACCTCAGCTTGGGATCTCCTTCTCGTTTCTGTTGGATTGCCTGGGCTCGGGCGGCTATAAAGGCGTGTTTATAGTACGACGTTATCGGCGTGTTGGCCGCGCCTGGTTACGTTGGCTGCGTCAGTGCGTCGAACCATCGGTCGAACTATAGACGTTGTTGTTCTTGTCATACGTGGCGTAAAGTGTGCGCGCGCTCACGCTACGTCGGACTGTATTTGGCCCTTAACGGCCGGGTCGGCGCGCTGACGGCGAGCCCTTTCCCGAGCGAGTTCTCGCTGGCACTCGTCGAAGGCTGCCCACTCGCCGGGGGAACGCATAACGCGTGGCAGTCCCATTCGTTTTCCGAGACTGAACTGAACGGAGACGAAGCCGGCCCCCTCGCGATACTCTTCCCCTCCCCGGCGGGAGCGAAACGGCTCTGATTGGTTGTCCGCGTGGCATGAGGGCGAGCCTATGCAGCTGGAATCCTTGCTGCATAGGCTTTAATACAGTAAAATTCATATATCTCATTTGCCCGCTTCAGATGATCCAACAGGAGCAGTTTACACAACTGCAATATCTGTTTTTGGTGCAGAGGTGTAGCATTTGTAAACTTTGTGCTTCGGTATTTCGTTTACCTAACCAACTTTGGGCACTTCTCGCAGAATTTTTCGAGCCCTAAAACACTCGTCTGCGTCCTATACGCGCCATGCACGCCGACGGACGCGCCACTGGTGGCGGCCTTGCGCAGAACACGCGGGAGAGGAGCTGGCGCGCGCTGTAGTTTGTTGTGTTGTTGATCGTGCTTCTCTGTCTTATTCACGTTTTCAGAGCAAGATAGGCAACACCACTCGCAGGTGTGGGGTGGCCAAAGCTTCAGGGAATGTCAAAGAAGAATTGTTGCAGGGTGGGGGGGGGGGGGGGGCTCAAATACCGGTGAAAACGTGCCGGCGATACGGTTCTAATCATTCCCGGCAAAGCCTCATCAGCGGGAGCAACGGTATAGCAAAAATGGGTCGTCGCTTCGATGGGAAATTTCTCGTTCTCATCCTTTCCTTTGTCTCGTCGGTGTTTTTTTTCGACTCGATCATAGTTAGACGCGTGAGCAATGAAGTTCGTCTGCAGTGCAGCATGAGGCATTTTGCTAAAGTTCGGAATGCCGTTTGCCGCTTATACTGTTTTCCGCTTCTTTACCGCGTTGCGCTAGCTAGGCAGCACGACTGCACGAGCGCATTGCGTTGTATGTTAAAGCTACTGAAGTTAGCAAGAACTGAAATTGTTGGTTTCATGTGGCGCGGTAAATCCTCACACCAGCTGTCGCGCACTTCATGTTTTTACATCTATTTTATGCGTGGCTTCGCACATGTTTAACTGTTGCTAGTTGCTCCATGCATAACTCTTGTCGATTCTTTTGAGCTGCGAAGTTTTCACCCTGCCTTGTTTGTAAAGGGTATAAATCACGCTGCGTCTTATCGGTATGATACAAGGAAGTGCTTCTTTAACAGCTTTATTCTTTTCGCCCTAGGGCATCTTAGATATTGTTTGCGTTTTTGGAAATGTGTTTAGAAAATAGGTAATTCAGGGCGAGAATTGCTAATAGCTGCTGCATATGGTATTTTTGTTCCATTTCTCGCTGAAAAGTTCGCGTCCCGTTCGGCAAGTCATCACACCTCGATGCTGCCTGAGCAAACTTAACACGCCGAGTGATTTGTTTATTTTATATTTTATATTTTATATACAGACGTCACTTAATTCATGCCATATTATTTCATTTAGATATCCTTAACAGCTCAATACCATTATTAAACGAACTTTGTGATTTCGTTATTTTTTATTTTTTTATTGCCTTCTCTTTTTCTGCTTCGCCAACCATCTGCATATCATCCAGCATCTGTCTCCCTTGGTTTTGTCTGCGCTTCAATGTCATGAACTGCCCACTTATCTTTAAGAAAGAAAGAAAGAGACATCAGTGCCCTTATCAGAAACCTATCTGATTAAAACGACTGTTTACCATGAACTGAGTTCTTTCCTCTTCTCCTGTAACTATTTAAGGCGAAAGCCTTTCTAGGCTTACGGTGAAGTTTGTGTCAGCAGACCTGACCGCCCGACTGTCCGTCGAAGCGTCATCACGCCATATGAAGACAGATTAAAGGCAGATTAAAGAATGAAAAATGATTGGTAGGGACATTTCGAGAATCATAACGTTATAATAGAGTTTGGTAGAGGTTAGTAATGACTAATAATAATTAATAAAGACTAATAATGTCTACTAATGACTTGTAATGAATACTAATGACTTCGAAATGACCAATATGTCTAACGACGGCTTGTAATGACGGCAATTGATTATAAATGTCTAAAAATGCTTAGTAGTGAGAAGTTATTACTAAAAGAAAGAAGATAAAGAGAAGAAGCAAAGAGAAAGAGGCGAATGATAAGAGTAGGAAGAGTAGGCTTTCGCCGTTCACCTCTTATGAGAGATCTTAGGAGACACTGTAATTTTCTTTTTTTATTGTTCATGGCACCAACAACAAATTGGTACTTTCTTTTTTCCCGAGTTTCTTTCTTTCCGCAACCTCTATCCGGCAGCCACTTCGCCGAACAGCTGTTTTGGTCCGCGCTGCTAATATGTGTTTTGTGTTCGTTACACTTCCTTAACATCAGCCCATCGACGCCAAATCGACCTCTGTTAGGTCCACACCGTTTTCTCTTAGCATTCGCAAACTAGCCGCCAGGCTGGCTGGTAACTGAGCGCAAGCACTCTCCTGTTTTCCAGGCGACCAACCTGAAGTGCTGGTTCGGAACGTAGCACGACATGTGCTCTCCCCGCGACGTCACTTGATCTGCACTTCGCGTGCTTCTGTCCCATTCGCTGCTCGTTGCCTTTTACTTTGCAAGGACACGTGAGAAACAAGGGCATGGGCACTAAAACAAGCGACCGGGAAGAAAGAGACTAACCATCGAAAGGCGGCTGGAAGAAGTACTGCGACTAACCAAGACGCGAACTCGCGGAAGCGTTCAGGCATGCGGGGGCAAAGGATGCACCACTGAAACAGCCCGGAGTCTGGGAAACGCCGACAAGGCAAACAGCCCGTCTCAATGAAAGACGAAAGCGAAGCATTCGGTGGACGCTCCGGGATTAGGCAATGAAAGACGGGCAGCTCCCGCTATACGGTCGGATATCTTTAATGGCCCCCGCTCAGCTCGGCGTATCGACGCGCCGTTTAGTGGTTGTCTAGACAGCCACTTTCCGGTTCAGCCAATTACGGCTTCCGCTCTCTTTTCCTTTGCTGACGTCAGAGCATGAACGCCGCGGCAGCCTGCTTGCCGAAAATGCATCTTAACTGCGGCCCAATATCAGTGGTCCCTTTGTCGATCTCCTTTTCGGGACCGTTATTCCCAAAACTTCTCATCGCGTGTTCTCTCCGCGATTGGCTACCACCACAGAGTTGGTTTCGTTATCGTTCCAATCGCCATCATGTGTGGTTCCCGCACGAATGCGAACCACTGAGAAACGTTCTTACATGGGAGAAGCTTCGTGAATACGGCCCCGGGGGCCGATAACTTCACACAGCGTTTCGTTCGTAAGAACTTCTTGCCATTATCGATGTTACATGTGTCGCACGTGGGGCTGTTGGCCATTCCTATGAGGAAAGCATATGAGTTTGTAAAGGCAACGCCTAGCCACAGACGGTAGAGCATGGCCTGTTCACGTCGTGGTGGTCCAGGCGGGAGGTGCATCCGTATGTCCGGAGACAACGAATGCAACCGACACATGGTGAAAACATTTGAGTCCCACAGGGGCAAAGTACACTCACGGGACATCAATCGCAGCTCAGCCGCAGCGTCTGTTCGCGAAAGCGGAATGAAGACTCGTTGACCACTTTCATGTGCAGATCGGGCGGTTTCGTTGGCGTGGTCATTCTCGCTGATGTTACTATGTCCTGGAAGCCACTGAAAGATTATGTTGTGTCCCTTGTGAAGGCTTTGATGATATATGTGCCGAATTTCTGAGGCCAGTTGTTCATTGGATCCGTGGCGCATTGGGCTTCGTATGCACTGAAGGGCTGCCTTGGAGTCACTAAAGACTGTCCATTGTTGCGGTGGCTTCTGCTTAATGAAATCAAATGCAGCACGGAGCGCCGCGAGTTCTGCACTGGTCGATGTGGTCACACATGAAGTTCTTAATTTGATTTCCTCAGATTGTGTACGCGCTTAGTTCGTGCTTGTCTCCCGTTCTTTCTACCTCCCCCTTCCACTCTGTTTCTCTTTTTATCCCCCTTTACCCTTCCCCCAACGCAGGGTGGCCAACCGGAACTACCTCTGGTTAACCTCCCTGCCTTCCTCTGCATTATTTTCTCTCTCTCTCTCTCTTGCCATTGACCTTCTGCATTCGTTAATATTACCTTCACCATGCGATCGAACTGTTACTGCTCATCGAACTGCTGTAGCACATTAATAATTGCGAATAAAGGTCTCGTATATCTAACCCGGCTGGTGCGAGCAGCAAAGAAATTAAGTGAACCTGGAAGACGGTGAGGCAAGTGCAACATAATAAAACTTCGTGAAATTTGTTTCTTGTATCAACTAGGTTACGCTTGTGGGTCATAGTTACAGAGGCATAGGTGACCTTATAATTGCATGCCTCTTAACTATTTGTGGGCCTTACTTTGCAATGTCAGCTGCACAAACTTGCATGTGCATGGCGAGGACAAGAATTAGCCCACCAGCGTGGATCGCTTAGTAAGTCGGGTTTACTGACACAAGGGAACCAAAGGCTGCCTATACGCAAAACACTTAATTTTGCATCTGGTTTGCATGGGCGCGTATGATACTGTCAATTACATGAACACTTAAAACCTGTGCGCGTTTCAACTCGTCAAACATGTCCACAAGCGGCAGTACTAAATATACAGCGGGCCACAGAAGTTTACGGATCATGTGATCTCAAAAAACGTTCAATTCCCGAGCAGCCTGAAGCACTAGCCAGTAAAACTGTATGCGACAATATTGTTAGCATATTTTAGTCGAGGCCCGAAATTCAAATACCAGGCTGCGTTGTGAGGTACGGATATATTCAGCATTTTCTGCGATTTCATGGTCCGTAATAATTCGTTGCTAGTTGTACGGTAAGCATGTTGGACAACTTGGTGTATTCTTGTTTATATTTATGGCCTGACGGTGAGAACAAAGGCAGGACACCCGCAAGACTCATCAACGGGGACATTTTTTTTTACGCACCGTATGGACTAAATACATTTAGTAAATACCGTATCCACCCCTTAAGCTTTATTGTGACTTCTTTATCAGTCACAAGTCAAAAATGCAGGAGAAGCTCCTCCCCCCCCCCAAAAAAAAAAGAAAAGAAGCGTGAGGCGCCTGCCATTCATGCTTCCACCACATCAAGAAATAGTTCCCCTTACAAATGCCACTGGGACGAAGAGCTATTGTCAACAACAATAAGCACAACGCGGTCAGACACACTACGGGCACAAATAACTAAAAAGCATTAGCCCCGTTTACGACAATGCGGCAGTAGCGTATCGCATTTCTTAGCACATCAGGACAGTTACTATGCCACAGCGTTTGCAAGCGACGGATGCCTATTCCTCCGAAACACGCGAGACCCTGTTTCTGGCGATTCGCGTTCCGCCGGTGAGTGGCGGAGGGCACACATCGGCGGCAGCTTTGCTTTTTCGCTCTTTCTCAATGCGATGCATCAGCGCTTACGTGCACAGTGTAAGCCGACTTGCCCCGTGTCTAACTACCCTGTCCTGTCGCATTAATGCGATTCGCCATCCTAGTGCGTTATCGCCGTTTAGATGTATGTGGCGCGCTGAACTGCGATGCGACTACTAGCTTTCGCATTCATGTAAACACCGCCCTTTAAGAGTGGGAATGAAGAATACAGCTCGCCGCACAAGCGGGTAGTTTGAAAAGGGAATAGGGCAAGAGAATTTCACTAAGCTTGTGCACAATTGTACTATTTTTTCTCCCACACCTCTTCCCCTTTATGTGTGTGGCGCTCGTTATGCATGTCCTTTTCTGTGAACGTGTGTCCATTCGCGCCCCTCTTCGAATAGCATTGTCGAGATTTAGCAAGGGGGAAAAAATGTGGCATGAACCGACTGACACCGTATGCAGAAACCCGAGCAAGGCGAGCAGTTTCGTGGAGGCGTTTGAGAAAAGCGAAATCAGGAACATGGATACAAACGAAAGGCAAAGAAAGGGGCACTATAAACGAGATGATTCGCTGGCGCATGCAAGATGTTCCCTTTGAGGGACACTTGCAGCTGCGCCATTGATCCATCACTGACTGTGGGTAACGGTCGCGCGCTGAAGTCCATAGGTCGGTTTCTGGTGCACCGAGAGGCTTGCCCTTTCAAGATTGCAATCATTAATCCTTAAGGATGCTTATTCCTTTAGAAAATGCAAGTACACTATACACATGGACAAAGACGGTTTCCTCTGGAAAGGAAGTACCCGATCTTCGTATGACGATGAGTGCACGCGATGAGTGCAAACGAAAGCGCTGAGTTTGTGAAACACATTGTGATGGGCCGCCCTTGGTTAATCTTGCCCACCATAGCTATATACCGTCGTGCGAATCAAAAGGGGGCGTTGTGGTATCACTGCAGTCGAAATGTAAATGTGGCCACGTTGCCGTGGCTGAGCGCCCATGACAGATGGCAGCACTGTAGCTGCTGGCGCCACTTTCAGATATATATAGCCCAAACGAGAGCTGCGGCTTATGAATATGCATGAGTTCGCGCACGGCTCTCCGGCTATTCCGCTGTTGTTATCGGCAGTGCCTTTATTTAGCAAAGCTTGAAGGATGATCGTATGGTTGTTTCGTGGGCAGCATTATGGCGGTACTCTCATAGCCGACTTGACTATCGCAGTTGGATGAGCGCTGCTGTATGAACTGAGGGCACCTGCCACCGAGCTGGACCACGTACTGGATGTCCCTTCTGAATTGCAGGTTATGTGACGACACCACTCCTGTTCTATTAGACAGTAGAGGATATGCACCCTTATTTCGACAAGCTTGGACGATAGCCATCACGCGACTTAGTCTTTCGTGGCATCCCGTGACATAATCACTCTTATACATCTGCTTGACACTGTATTTTAATGAGCACAGTGCCAGTTTGGAGTTCCTGCCCTTAGAAAAACTGCGTGCTAAGGGCTTCTACTGACAACAAGACGCCGCGAAGACACCACAAAAAGAGAGAGAGAGAGGAAGACTGAGAAAGACATCAGCAGACTTCGACAATTCTTCCGGCTTCGAACTCATTTACAGTGGCAGCAGCAGGCTTTCACAACAGACAGCGCATTCATATCAAGAACCTATTTTAGATGTGCGCGAGTTCTCGTCGGCTACATTATTGCCTCTTTTGGCATCCGAGACGTGAGCAGGGACGCCACTACTCTCAGAGTCTGTCTGGCGTGCAAGAGCCAGCACATATTATCGAGCGACGAAATTAATTGCGCGATAGCGAAGTGGTTAGCTCGTGTTCGACTAGTTTGCGTGCGGCAGAGGTTGTGTCACACCCCCTTGTTCAGCTAATTTCAACGCGCTCTGTGGTTGAGCTGCCATGCTCTTGAATATCGGACTCTTAGAAATCAGAACGATAAGGCCAACACTTGAAACAAACACGACAAAGTAAAGCCTGTAGTCCAATGTTATTCGCAATGGAATCTTTGAACTTGAGTGACTTAATCATGAAAACTTCACCCAGTAAAAAAATCTGTTCCATGGCTGCTTGCAGTAGAACCCTACGGGGCGTGCAAGTTATTCACCCCTCCCCTCCTCGCTTCATGTTTAATCTCCCACTCATCTCAGCCGTGGCACTACGCATTACAAGGTATAAATCCCAACTTTTTCGCGCGAGGCAGCTGCTGCTCTGCAAACATCTTCCAACGTTTTGCTCGAAGGTTAAAAAAATAACGATAATCAAAGAAAAAGAGAATAAGAAGGAGAAAAAACAAAAGGGTCATGACAGTTTGAAGAGAGCGCAGCCTGCAATGGCTCAAAGAAATCTTCATCCGAGCTAGCCCTGTATGAATATTAACGAAGATGTCAGCGGAAAGGGCGCTCGCGTTCAATGGTCGGCGAGCCTTCGCGAGCGGGGCTCGGGTCTCGCTCTTCAGCGCTTCCATTGATCTGTCGGCAAAACGAAGCGCGAGCGCGGACGGAGGGAGGCGGATAGATAAATGAGCTGGCCAGCAAAGCTCGCCTAAAAAATGCATTCCGGTTTTCTCGCTCAATAGGGGAAACGATCGCCACGCACGCTATACACACGGCGCAAGCAGTTGGGCGCGTCCTGCCGTGTGCGCTCCACTTATTGGGCGGGAAAACCCTGCCGGTGCAACTCTGCCCGTGTGAGCGCGCGATCACGGATTGCGCAGGCGAGTCGCTTATCCCGGCGTGAGAGCGCTTGGAGTTTGCCACCGGTCGTACTTAGAAAAACCGCCTTTGTCACCTCCTCCCTCTCCCGCCCCCTACTGCTAAGGAGTTTTCGCCGAAGCTGCCGAGCACTTGAAAGGCAAGAAATAAGCTAGGCAAGGCAAACCGAGTTGTTGCACTGGACAGACTAGAGCAAAGGCCTGACCCCTCTTCTGTGCCTATATAAAATCGATGGCAAGCGAGGTGAAATAAAGCTGGCAACCGTAACTCCAAAGCCCATCGTCACATTTCATAACCGCCCCTCCCTTGTATATACTGCCGTCCTGCAGAGTGGGAGTCTGCAAATGTTTTATCTCATTCTGGCCTCTCTCGCCTTCTGGAACGACCTTTTCTCTGTAAGAGCTCGACGCCCCTTTCCCAAGTTTAACTTCGTTCGAGTATCCCTTCCTCACTTCCGAACAAGTGAGAGAGCTGGAACGCTCCACCGCAGGAGCTGCGCCCTACACTATGGCCGCTGCTGGCGAGCCGCATAAGACACGTCAGCTGTTCCAGGCAATTGAACTAAGCCCCACAACCGGGGGACCCAGCTGGCCTCCGACAGCAACGACTTGGACTAAGAGTCGTTGAGAAAATAAAGTTTCTCTCTCCTCTCTCTCTCTCCCTCTCGACACCATTGGGAATTACCGAATTTTCGTGTACATGAAAGCATAGATTCTGAGCGAAGCCTACTATTCCTCTAAAGTGATTTCGCAGAAATCATGAGACACTTACGACGCTTAGAAGTGCACGAAATCTTCTCTGGCACATCACTACAATGCGCAGATAAAAACAAAATACGTCTTTACCTGACACATTTTTCGTGAATATTCTATCTGAACATCTATCGCGGAACACGAAACTGAGCAGGAAACCGTATAGCACCAACAAAAAGCTATCGGCCTTGATGACCCTGGTGTTCTCGTCGAGGTGTAAACTCAGGAATACGGGAACACCCCACGTGCCCCAAGAGACTTCACCCAACTCGTTAGGCACTGGAAGAGCTTGAAAGGCACTAATATTAAGGAAGGAATGCTGCGTTTTGAAGCTGTAGAGAGGGAAGATAGTGCACCTCTCTTCTGTTTCTATGTAAAATCGATGACAAAAACGGTGAAAGTGAACCGGTGGCAGAGAAAAGAAAGAGTTGAATATTTCACTTCCCGATGAAGATTTTTCTCGCGAACGTGTATGTACATGCGGAACGAAAGCGGGACCCGGTTTTCTCCAAATGAAATTTGCCCGAACTTGTTCAGCACTTGAAGCGCTTCGAGGGCAGCGAAAAAGTAAAAAAAAAAAAGGAATCATACTGTGTTCGTAGACTGTACTGAAGGGAAGCCAGAAGAAGAAAAGTCGGCTAGCCTTCCTCATTTTCTTCCTAGCCTTTTATGAAATCGATGGCAGACAATGTGAAACTGAGCCAACAGACCTAAGGTTCTTGGAAAACGTAAGTGATTGACAGCCTCCTGAATACTAGAAGCCTTCTTATGTAACTTCACAGCATAATTGATCCTGTTTGGTTACCCTTTTCCTGTAGAACAATAATGCGCATTAGCTTTCAAAACAAACATACAAACAAAGAATCTTGAAGTCATTGTGTCACACTATTAACGAGTACATATCCTCTTGCTCCATCCTCTCCTTCATAATTATTAGTGAATAACTGCTTTATTCCTATTTTTTGTTGTTATTATTCGTAAGGTTGCTTTCTGTGATATTTCAGGGTATCGTTACAAATCATCTAATTTTTATTGTTGGCGCCACTAGTTTGAGACATTTCTTTCAACTTTGACGGTGTTGTTCTGACTGCTATGTCGTAATCCCCTCGCGTGCATTATGTATAATAAACTCTTTCTTCTGCACAAACTGTGTGTTTCATCGTGCAAGAGCATATGTGTACAGCGCTTCCTGTTCGAAAGACAAGACGTTGCCGTGTTGGCGCGCCTACATCTCCGCATTGTCGTGTCAATAAAGATAGGCGCTCAGTTGCCCAATGAAGAGATTGCACAAAAAAAGAAAAAAATGAGCGGGTGGAAAATACTAAGAGCCGACTTTAGTAATTTCGCCAGCCAGAATCTATTGCGGACTGCAGTAACTACACTCACCATTATCCCGGTTAATGACCCCAATTTCGTACAAAGCTTTATACAACTTTGTTCGAATTTTTCCTTCTCGAACTCTACGCAACGGCGGCGATGGAAGTATCGCCTTGGTGATGAAATACGACAACAGTCCGACGACGACGGCGACGACGCCGACAGCGTGACCACGTTTGTGCAGTCACTGTAAAATATTGCTTGAGCTCTGTGCCTCATACTAATGGTACAATCGATGGGCCTTAGAACTGCTCTTATAGACAGACTTTAAGCGGCATCGTATTCTCCTTGTCTTGTTCCCTTTCTTTATTGCTTTTTTTTTCTTTTTTTTGTAATATCTCTTTTCTATTATCTTTTATTCCCCTTACCCCCTTTCCCCAGCGCAGGGTAGCCAGCCGGTCTGAGAACTGGCTAACCTCCCTGTCTTTCCGCTTATTCCTTCCTTCCTTCATTCCTACATTCGATTGGTGCCTACCCCGCTCCAACTCGGTTTGTAGTGATGCGGATCCCTTTTGCGATTGGAGCCAAATAAAGGCTGCCCGTGCTGGTTATTCGGCTGCTCCTATAGAGCCATCGCAGGTGCCATGTGATGGATAATCTGCTGGATCTCGGTGCCACTTTCGATAGAAGGTGAGAGCATTTGCAAGCGCTCTGAGCTCGAGCACGGCGCTCTGAATAAACCAGGCGAACGTGTTTCGAACGTTCGATTTTGACTAACCGAATGCAAACAGCACCGTGAGAGCACGCAAAGGTCCTATAAGGTAACCAGTCGAACGTGCTTTAATTAAGCGACCACGGTACAACACCGAACAACGCTACGTAATAGGACGTACGGGCAAAGTGAGCAGACTTGGTTTCGAGCTCTTAGTCGGTGTCACCGCAACAACAACAACAACAAAAACAAAAAGCTAAGTCCCTTCCAAGGCCGATTCAGCTGCGGTTGTAATTTCTTAGTCATAATCGTTTCTAATCACATTTGGAGCGTGCTCAAGTCAATTAAGGCCTTTTGAAGCTTCAGTTTCGATTTTTCTGGAAGGAATGTTGTAATATTGTGCCATGATTCATGAACCCAGTTTTATTTTTATTAAACAATTACTGCAGCAGCTATAATGCACACATATACATGGTTTGTTGCGCCACAGCCCGGATGTGAAATGTACCGGACCAATTAGCCGCTATCTGTTCTACCATCAGCAGTAAACAGCCAATAAATGGAATTCAATTTACGTGCACTTGCATCCGTGCTGAGACCGCTTATCGCTGGCTCAGTGCTCAAACATAGCCATCTCATACAACAACATAGCCAAAAAGAAAAAGAATTTACTTTCGCGAAAAACACGTGCAGGGACCAGCTCTTTAATACGCTCACGATTTTGGTGCTGCAGACGCTTCTACACAGCAGGGAAACGTTTCGACCCAGAGATAAGAGAGCGGCTTGTTATGACTCTCCTTGGCTTGTTTGCGCGGCCGCAAATCGATAGCTTTTTCAACTTCGTGAGCAGCGTTTCAACAAGCATTTGTAGATCGCGCGCTTGATTTTCCGCTCCCAACGACGACTTCAGTCAACAAGAAACGAGCCTTCAGTGATGATTTTTTCACAGCGTTCGATAATGTGGCTAAACACGTGTTGAAGCTACGCGCACTTATTGAGTGATGCACGTCATCAAATGCAGCAAACTCGAGCGCTGACCTAATGGGCGGCCTTGTCTAGTTCTCGTTTCTTGTGTTCGTAGCGCTAGCACAAGGTTCCAACGTGCTCAACTTATTATAGTTTTCTTTTTTTCACTTTTCTAGCAGCAGAAAAACTTCTGTCGGCTGACATATCACCCACTAGTACATGCGTAATCTACCTGACTAATGCAGTTCACTGAATAAATAAAATATAAAAATACGGAAAAAAAGAGAGTCTAGAAAAATATGGCCGTATAACTGTGATTTCGGCAGGTGCAGACCTATAAAAACCAGAAATATCACAATAACTCGAGAAATAAATAAATAAAATAAAGAAATACGAACGTTTAAGGGCCGATTTTACACGTCCGTAACTCACAAAGAAAATGTGGTGCAGCAAATCTCACGTACGCACATATATCTAAGAACTTTTCAACCGGACAGTTCTGAAATTATACGCGGCTGTAATCTACGCCTGTATTTTCTCAACACAAACTCAACGCATACCTTGCTAAGGCTTGTCTGTGTTGGTACAAGCGCCGCTAATATTTAATTGGTACCAGTCACTTAAAGAACGAACTGCGGACAACAAAAAGCTACAACGCAGTAGCGACCACAAAACAAGCACAAACGTACATTGTACAGAGCGGCACGCAGTCACTATTCATGACAGCATTTAATGACGAAACATATCAACTATGAATGACACAAGTTGCAACATGAGACATCGGAGGAAAATATCTACTACAAAATGGTACACGACAAAAGATTAAAAGAAATCAGATAATGGAACGCAGTATTATTGCGTCCTTTTAACACAGTATAATTAAGCGGGAGGCAAAGTATGCAGCATAAATATCACGGAAAACATTATACTTATTTAACGTTGTAGGCCATATGTAATGTAGATACTGCGTTCGCCGTTATTCGTTCTTAAACATGAACATTAACCGTGAACATGAGCTTAAACGTGAACATTACACGCGAACGCTTCCAGTCAGAGGCACGCTCGCCTTCTCGAAGCAAGCTGACAAAAGTGCTCCCGCGTGTCAAACTATGCACTCACGGTAGACGTTGAGCAGCAGCGTGTCCTCCCACACCTCCCCGAGCAGCCGCGTGTTGAGCGCGCGGCACGTGAGCGTCGCCTTGTCCGCGCGAGCCGTCAGCACGAGCAGCAGCGACGTGGTCGTCGAGTTGGCCTTCTCCTCGGTCAGGAACGGCTCCAAGCGCTGCTCGTCCAGCCACCACGACACCTGCGTGCGGCGCACAACCGGCGAATCGCGTGTGAACACCGTCCTGGGGCGCACACCTGTATAGCGGACCGCATGCCGCGAGAGAAAGCTGGGTGCGGTACAACGAAGTGCGTTATAGCGAAGTGCGCGCAGAACAGAGGTTGCGAGTGTAGTGAATGTACACACTAGTCACGCGCTTCCCTTTTAGAGCGAAAGCTCTACGCCTCGAGGTACAACTCCCGAGGTCGATCTCGGCGGGCGTTTGACCTTCAGTTGCCGGCGCGCAAGTGTGGTGGTGTCGCGTCACGTCACGCGATCCGCTGCGGAAAGGCGACGCAGCTGCGCTCACTCGAGCGTCGCCGTTGTGTACCACGTGACTAAGCGAGAGCTTAAAGGGCTAAACGTAGTGGGACGTAGCGTGCGTGCGCGATCCCGCTATGTCGGCCTGTCATCATCATCATCAGCAGCAGCAGCAGCAGCAGCCTGGTTACGCCCACTGCAGGGCAAAGGCCTCTCCCATACTTCTCCGACTACCCCGGTCATGTACTAATTGTGGCCATGTTGTCCCTGCAAACTTCTTAATTTCATCCGCCCACCTAACTTTCTGCCGCCCTCTGCTACACTTCCCTTCCCTTGGAATCCATTCCATAACTCTCAATGACCATCGGTTATCTTCCCTCCTCATTACGCGTCCTGCCCATGTCCATTTCTTTTTCTTGATTTCAACTAAGATATCATTAACTCGCGTTTGTTCCCTTACCCAATCTGCTCTTTTCTTATCCCTTAACGTTACACCTATCATTATTCTTTCCATAGCTCGTTGCGTCGTCCTCAATTTAAGTAGAGCCCTTTCGTAAGCATCCAGGTTTCTGCCCCGTACGTGAGTACTGGTAAGACACAGCTGTTA